>NW_020954556.1:16915497-17435691 GCF_900497805.2 Vombatus ursinus
CCACACTTCCATGATCATTTAAGTGTTGAGTGGGTTCCATGAGGGGTCTTTGGCATTTGAGAGTGTCGCTGAGCCTTTTATTAGCAAAATGCTAACGTTATTAATAAAATGACTAATTACCCAGAAATTATGTCTCAAACTTTTTAAACGTCACAATACACATTTTAATATACTATATACACGTAAGATGGTTACTATATATATGTATATATACACACATATACATATATATGCACTAGATTACACATATACACATATTAGATATGTATATGTGTAGGTATACACACACACAATACTTACATATATGTGGGCAGCTAGGTGGAATACTAGATAGAGCACTGGGTCTGGAATAAGGCCTCAGATACTTAGTAGCTATGTGACCATGGGTAAGTCACTTAACCCTGTTTGCCTCAATTCCTCATCTGTAAAATGAGCTGGAGAAGGAAAAGGTAAACTACTCCAGTATCTTTGCCAAGAAATGGGGTCATGAAAGTCAGACACAGCTGAAAAGACTGAACTACAAAAATATTGTGCATATACATATATGTATATACACAAAAAGCTACTCAAGTCTGGCTTTACAAACTCAAACTGATAGTCTAAAGAATTGAGTATTAGATCAGGGATGGACCTCAGGGACATATTAGCTGAAGCCCTTAATTTGCCTTGCCCAAGGTTATACAGGATGGCAAACATCAACTTTTCTTCACCCATTTGCTTCCTATGTCCCTAAAGCAATGATACAAGACTGTGGCTACCATCCCTCCCCTCCCCCCTCACTCCCTTTCTCTGAACTTTGGCTTCCTCATTTGTATGGTAAGGGACATTGGACTAAATGTATTTTTTAAGGCCCCTCCTCCTAGCTCTAAATTCCAGGAAAATCTTTGGCTATATTCAAGATTCAATTCATTGCTTTGCCATGTGCTACATTTTCTAGAAAACTTTCCAATGGTTGCAGAAGTAGTAACAAGAGACCTGGAACATGAACCCAGTTACCTTCTGACTTCCAGGTGCTAAAGCCGTAACTAGAGGTAGGTGGACGGTGGTAGTAATGGAAGTGAGGGGTGGGGTGGTGTTGTGACTGGGCTTAACCAGAGCGCACTTACAGAATACCAAGAATAATCCATTAAAATAAGAAGCTACCATTTTTAGCTTATTTCTTCCACTCACTATACTTCCTCATTAGCTGTTTCCCACCATGGGATGGTGTCCTAGGGTGTCTCCCCACCTCAAATGAATGTTTTAAAAAGTTGATTAAAAATACCTAGTCAGGCAAAAGGACTCACACGCACAAAGATATTTACAGCAGTTCTTTTTGTGGTGGCAAAGAACTGGATGCCCCATCAATTAGGGAATGGCTGACAAGCTGTGATACATGAATGTAATGGAATACTATTGTTCTATGAGAAATGATGAGCAGGTAGATTTCAGAAAAACCTGGAAAAACTTATATGAACTGATGCTGAGTGAAATTAATAGAACCAGGAGAATATCGTACACAGTAACCGCAACATTGTGCAATGATCAACTGTGATAGACTTAGCTCTTCTCAGCAATGCAGTGATCTAAGACAATTCCAAGGGAAGAACTATGAAGTCTAAATGCAGATCAAAGCATACTATTTTCTCTTTTCTTCTTTAATTTTCTTTCTCGTGGTTTTCCCCTTTGGTTCTGATTCTTCTTTTACAACATGACTAATGGGGAAATATGTTTAATATGATTGTACAAGTATAGCCTATATCAGATTGCATGCCATCTTGAGGAGGGGGAAAATTTGGAACTCAAAATCTTATAAAAGGGAATGTTGAAAGCTAAAAATAAATTTAAAAATTCAAAATTGTCAGTAAAAAAAAAAAAAAAAAAAAAAGAACCTAGCCTACCACTTCACCCAGGGCACATTTTTGTGCTGCTTGATTCAGGGGAAAAATAATTAGTTCCTTCTCTGTTGAATTTTCTTAATACTCTGACAGGAGGCAACACTTTTCCCTGTCCCCTCCCCCCCAATATAGTTTATTTTAATGCCCCAAATAAACCAGCAAAAAATTTTGAAAATTTCAAAATTTTATTAAGAATACTTAACATGTACAGGTAGTTTTAAATAGTTACTGTACAGACGACAACATCTTCCCTGGGTTAAACTGTGACACAGACAGGGCCTTGGGATCATATCTGTTACACAGAATACTTCATTCAAACAGAATTCATTGTAGCAATATCAGCAAAGCTATATTAATGCAGGCTGTTAGCCGGAACCAGGAAATAACCTCCGTAAAACTTGAGCACCTTTCCAAGGTCTTGTATTTAAGGACACAATTTCACTCTTCAATGTTGACTTAGGCAATCCACAGTGAACTATTTTTTGTCCCCCAAAACAATAATTTATAAATGATCCCTAGCTTTCAAGTTAAAAAAAAAAAACCCAAAAACATATCATATTGGTCTGAATATAGGCTGGTCCTTCCCCCACCCCCACACAAAGGTCACACCCCTAAAATGAAATTTTTTTGAAAAGCAACAAGTCCATAGGTATATACTACAAAGTAACACCAAGGGGAAAGTGGGCCTATATTTGTATCAATACAGAATCTCTCCTTTAAGTGGCCGTCTTTATATGGAACAGGACAGAATAATCTTTTTAGCAAAAACATCATATTAGATGATCCCCTTTATGACTATCCAATGCATAATGGAGAGCCCATTTGGCCATAGGCCAGACTAGAAGCAGATAGGATGGGGTTGGGGACAAAATGGAAGTTGGCCCCTTTCCCTCCTAGACAGCTCCCAGGCTAAGCTAGGTGGCTGTGGCCATGAAAGAGTCAAATGGTTTTCAGTTTCTTATGGGCAGGGACACTGTGTTAGAGAACCTTTACATCTCCATCCTAGCATAGCACTAATCAAATACTTGGCACTCAATAAACGATTTGCTGGTTTACTGCTACAGGGGAGAAGTCAATGGGCAGCATCACCTCAATCGTGAGCCCTTGGGATAGACCCTAAGAAACCCTTAAGTAAGGACTTCTGATACAACAGTGATTTGGGAATCCCTTGAACTATACCTTTTTCCTGGAGAAACACTAGCTGAGATTAACTGACAATTCACAAAGGCAAAGGACACTCTTCACAGTTGGTCAAAAATTATACGCAGTTGCCCTTCTGAGCTTGCCTGGGGCTTTCCCCCAGACATCTGTCCACCCAGTAAAAGTTATCAAACCCAGCCCATCCTGGACAAACAAAGCTATCTGGTCACTTTAATACAGCCTTGCTCTAATAGCTTTCCTATTGTAAATAACCACAACATATGTAATTTTCTGGTTGGTTTACCTGGGATGCAGCCTACTAGAGTGGGAAGATCAGGAGTGAGAAGACCTGGTTTCTAGTCCTGGTTCTGCTATTAAATTTGTTTCATGCCTTTGGGCAAATCACTTCCCCTCTTTTCATTGGGCTGGTTTTCTCTAAAATAAGGGGGAGTTGGTTATACTCAGTGATTTGAAGATTTCTTCCAGGTCTAGAGTTCTAACTTCTAAATGCTAACATTTCCCTCCAGCTCCAATGATCTATTACCCCACCCCACTATATTTTAATTTTGTTCATTTAAAATCATCTAAAATTCCACTAAATTTAGTTTTGTTTCTGAAATCACACTATTAGAATTCTCCTATATACTTAAGTTGCATTTTCTCAAGGTCATTCTCTATTATATATAGTTTCAGCTTATAAAAAAAATAAGCATTTCAGAGATTCCCCCCGGAAACAGGCTTCCGGATTTGTGCTCTTGCAATGCAAAGCACACAGAGCAGCATCTCTTGGCACCCTCTTCGTGCCCAGCAGCTTGAAACAAAGACTTTATAAAAACATACAAAAGTACCAATGTACGCCTGACTGATGGGGGCCACACATAGTGGTTCAGACATCAGCAGACACCATCTCATGTGATATATTTACAAAATAAAGCCCAAATATAATTTGCTGGCAGCAAACAATCAAACTGGTTACCCCCAAAGATTTGGGCATGGGTTTTTTTTTAAATGTTTTTGATCAACCAGTGATTGGTCATATTTTAAAATTGAAACGTGCCTCTGAACCTATCTCCCCAAGAGCTATGTATGACATGTCCTTCTGCTGACTGTACAAGAAAACTGATGGGAGTAGGGACCCTGGAGGATGAGTCTAGCTGAAATGGCTTCCCTTCCCTTTGGCCCTTTTTCTTCTCAGCTGGATGTCATGTGCAGACCGAATATCCTCCTTCATGGTAGTGAGCCATGGCAGTAAGATGAGACCCACTGAAGCATTCACAGCTGAAGCACTGAGATCAAGCTTCATGGCTGTGGTTTGGCTCCCTCAGGAAAGAAGATGAGACAGCCACTTACTGTGACAGTGTCCCCGCCCCACACCCAGCTACTCCACACTGTCCCAACGAAGGAGACAGGGAGGAGATGAGACAAGCTAGGACACAGTCATTGTGTCACTACCTTCATTCAACCTCCTCTCCTCATAACCCATTAAGAAACCATTCACAAGGAGCCCCAGTAACTTTGCCTTTCTGTCTTTGAGCTACAAAATTTTATTCCCATGGACAGTCTGACCAGTTTTTGTGACTATGTACATGAAAGAAACTATATAAATACAATACATACATTTCACAAATTACCTACAATATCAGGATGAAGGTGAAGACTGACTTCACAGACTAAATAAACCTTGCTCTATAAACATAGTTAGAAAACACAGTATTTTCACTTCTAGAGAAAGGGGAAAGGAATCCAGCAAACAGGCTCATGGCTTGCGGGCGGCTGAGTGTGCAGAACCAGGAGAGGCAGCTATCTCCCCACTCCCGTGGTTGGGCTTCCGGATCACTCTAATTCAAAGCCAGTCCTCTTTTTCATTTTTCTGGAGACACCCAGGATTTTGTCAAGGTTCTGCTGTACCTCAGGCCACAGGGATGTCTCCCGCCTTGGGCCTGGGGTTGAGGTAGGGATCCAACATCCCCTAGCTTCTGCTACTTCTAAGCTGTAGGGGTGAACAGCCTCCACTAAAAAGGTGACACAACACTGTCAAACATGAAAGTGTAAGAGATCCTACATCCTACATACAGTCTGCATGCAGACTGGAGAGGAATCCTGGAGCCCTCAAGGGCCACTAAGTATTAATCTTATTCAGTATCATTATATTGTGAAAAGGTTAGTAAAGACTAATAAGGTTACTGGATGCTGAGGGAAAAGATGGAAACTGACTGGACTTGTGAATTTAGCCACATGACATTTGATTTTGCCTGGGAGGGTACACATTTCTAGGCACTCAACAGAATTCTAGAATAGGAACTCAAAACGAAACTCAGGACTTGGACGTCCTATCAAATTAAAAAACAAAAAACAAACAAAAAAAAAGGAAAGGAAAAAAAAACAGGCAAGGAAGTCTGTCTGTGACACAAGGGGATAGAGATTCAGCATGGTGCAAGTTCACTTACAATTTACCAAAGGATTTTTTCTTCTTTAAAAATTAAAAAAAAAAAAAAAAAAGGAAAAAGGAGACGGCCAAGAAAGCCCCCCAACACTTCTTCCCTGGGCTCAGTTGTTTCTCTATCGCTGTCCAGCATCTCGGATCCGGCAGGCCACAGCAGTGATGAGAGCAGCTCCCTTCCCACTGCCATCCTCGGACTCCAAGAAGGAAACATCACATTTTGGAGCCAATTCCTTCACTGTCTCATGCATGACTTTTGCAAAACTGTAAAAGAAAAAAGAGACACCCAAACAACATCTTAGTCAGGCCCTGACCCATGAAACATACACTGACCAAAAAGCAGCAGAGCCCAGATTCTTCTAAATACCTAATAAACAACTCTGAAAGCAACAAGCTTATCCTGTAAATCTGCCACGATGATGCCAGCTGCCTATAGCCTCTGAGAGGAGCTAGAGACTGATTCTATAACATCCAGAGGCATATATCACCAGGCCTGACCTGAATTTTCATCTGTAATGTCTCTTACACTCAGATGCTTCCCAAGCAATGATGTGCAGACATTAGGGGAGGACCATCATGGACTACAATGAAAGTCTAAGAGTGGTGATCAGGTCCAACTCTAGCAACCTCTCCACCTCACAACCAAGGAAAGCTTCATTGGCTTTGACTGGGCTACAGCAGAAAGGCTTCTGAACCATCCAGATGAAGAGTGCCACTGTAATTAATCTGTGGGGACGTCCTTCAGGGAATGGAGGAAAGCAGGACACTCCATGGTGCTGTCATAGGCAGGTTGGGCAATGAAAACCAATGGCATAGCCTAATTTCAGGCAACAGAATCAGCCGGGTAACTGTCTGACCCTTCATGGAACAAAGAGGAAGTGAGTAAAGGCAGAAAGGGAGGGTGTCACAAGCAAGGGGGAACACTTTCTACTTGGTTTGGTGACTATCAGGATCCTACGAGTATTTGGAACTGCACCTACATAGAGACAGAGATCGTGAGTATTTCTGTATGCACTGTCTTTCCTGCTAGAATGTGGGCTCTCTGAGGGCAGGGACTCTTGTTCCTCTTTCTTTATACCCCAGGGCTTAGCACAGAGCAGGTACTAACCAAATGCTTGCGAGCTGAGGATCCACCTTTACTGATTGTGGTTCATGGCCAGAGTTGTGGACACTTCAACCAGGCACCAAGTGGTTCCAAACATCAGACAAATAAAAACTATGGTTTTTGAGGGATAGAAGGGTGAGAGTAGGGAGGGTGGAGAGAGGAAGAAGAAGGGAGGAGATGAAATGAAAGCAGGAAAGAGAGAAGACGAGACACGGGTAAGGATAGGAGCTTACTGAGGATGCAGCTTGTACAGAGTCCCATCGACACCCACAGTGATTTTGAGTGAATCCAGCTGGCGGTTCTCCCGTATTTTGTCCACTACGGCCGCCATGCCTGCACCACAAAGCTGGGCTGCCCTTCTGGCCACCACGGTGCAGACCTCTTTGACAATGATACTATCATCACAGGTGCTCTCCAGGCCCAGGTGCCGCAGAATGGTACGGACTTGCAGCAAGGCCAGGCAATCACTAGGGATAGGACAAGAAAGTAAAAATAGCTGGTTTCTAATAATTAAGTTAACAAGAACAGCAGCTAATAGCTAGCATTTATATAGCACTTTATGGTTTGCAAAGTGCTTTACATAGTTTAACTCATCTGATCCTCACAGCAATTATGGGAGATTACCCCCACTTTACAGATGAGGAAACTGAAGAAAAAAGAGGTTAGTTAAGTGACTTGCCCAGGATCACAGAGCCAGTTAAGTGTGTGAAGTAGGATTTGAACTCAACTGCCCTCACTTCTCAGTGTTCTCTAAAACTGAGGATCTGGGTTCAAATCTCAACTTAATCACTTAACTAGTAGAAGCTTTAGTTTCCTCATCGGTAAAATGAGGGTATTGTACCAGTTGTCCTCTCAGATCCCTTCTATATCCAGCTCTATGATCCTATAAGCTCAGCAGAATTAGCAAGGCTAAATACAATAGCATCCTAGAAACCTACAAGTTAGCAATAGTTCTGATATCAGCTCTGTTTTTTTCATGCTTTGTCAACCTGGGCAAGTCACTTAACCTCTGAATTCTTACTGTCCACTCTGTAACACAAAGGATGACAAACCAGAGTCCTTCTTAAAGGGCCCAAGTTTCATACAGCAACTATAAAAACACAGTCTATTTTGGAACTCAGACACAAATGTCAGTGGAACTTCAAGAGAAAGATTTATTTTGCCTTAGAATGGTTTGTATTTGCATTAGATGAAAACTTCTAAGACAGATATTAGCAAACTAAAAATTAGAAAATATTCTTATTTATTAAAGCAAGTTCCCCCCAAAGATCCACTTTTTTTCAGCTTCATAAAACAGTAAAGCTAGAGAAACTTTTGAAATCATCTACCCCAACCTTAACCGCTCCCCAATTTTTCAGATAAGAAGCTAAGGTAAGAGGCCAAGAGAAAGCACATGATTCGCCTATTGGCGTTCCTGGGGTCAGACAACTTGTTAATGGTAGAGCTGTAACAAATAAAATCCAAACCTCCTGATGCTCAAATCAAGGAGATTTCCATTTTACTGTGTCAGCCATCAATAACTCTTTATTTTTGTTATTTTCTAACTGGTATTTCACAAATTCTTCTCAATAACTCAATGAAATTTTGCTGCACTGTGGATTTGCTTTATTATAGTTTGCTGCTTGACACTATTAGTAAAGCTAAAAAGAGAGAGTTGCCAATTCAAGCCCAATGGCTAAACTGCTGGACCTGTATCAAGAAGAGCTCAATTTAAATTCCACCTCCAAGACATTTACTAGCTTTGAGACCAGAGGAAACTCAGAACCAATCTGGACCTCAGTTTCCTCATCTATTAAACAGGGATAATATTACCCATATCTCCTACTTCACAGGGTTACCCTGACATTCAAATGAAGTAATATATATATAAAAGCAACTTGCAAACTCTAAACCACTATACAGTATAAATGCCAGCTGTCCTCATCATTCCTGTGTGATTTAAACCACAACTCTCCTATTTTCTGGGTCTGACATGCAGGCTGAATTCAAGGATGTCACTCTGGCTAGCTGAAAAGTCAGCATATGTAGCAAAAGTCAAAACCCCAATATGATAGTGTTCCAGGTATGCTAAACTCATCTTATGTCTCTTAGCCATAAGACCAATACATAGTTGGTGTGTCTATGTGGTTAGATGACCTATAAAAATTCATTCACATGTGAGTTCAAACCCAAATTAAGCCACAATTAGACTGTGAAGTCCCACTGTCTACGTCATTCCCCAGCTCAAAAATTTACAATGGCTCCCCATCACCTCTGGGCTAAAATATAAAATCTATCCCCCAATCTTCCTCTACACATAATATACAAACTGACTCCAAACTAGCTTTTTCTAGTTATATTTCCAATCAGTCCCCTTTAAACACTGTCACACTAACTAGCTGTTCCCTCAAATGGAAATCTGATCTCTCCTCAATTTGCCTTTGGCTGGTCCCTCTTAACTAGAATGTATTCCTTCCTGGTTAGTCTACTCTTAGAATCCTCCATCTCCTTCAGCTCACGTGTCACGTCCCCTAGGAAATCTACCTTTGTTCCCTCTAAATTCTTTGTTCTGCCTCCCTCCTCCAATTACCTGGCATTTGCTTACATATTCTGTACCACTCCTTCCTGGTAGAATGCAGATGCCTTTGTATCCCCAGAAAGTAGTTAATAAAATTGCACTGAATCAAATGGAAATAAATGAGGACTGTGCCTTGGCTCAACTGTTTATCTCCTCCAATGCCCAGAACAGTTCTCTGCACAGGACAAAGCACTTCACAGGTGCTTATTATTCCCGGTTTGGCTTCTTTTGTAAGGAGTTAGCTGAGCAGCTGTCCCTCAGGTTAGAAAATGGATACTCAGCCCTACCCATCCCAGGCTCCACTCTCACCTCTCAATCTGAGACAGGAATTTGGTTTCAAATATCCCCCTTGTCTTCAGTCGTTCTGAGATCCGTCCACGAAAGAGCAGTCCGCGTTTGGTGAAGTTGATGAGGATGTTGCGGACAATCTCCCCCAGGTACATGCCACTGATCATCTTCTCAAACCTTCAGGAGGAAAATAAGAGAATTGGGGGGGGGGGGGAGGGTTAAGAAGTTCAGGATCAGTCTTCAAAACACTATGGTGGTGGAGGCTTTAGTAGGGGTGGGGTAGGGGATGAGTATTAAAGGAGTATAGTCCTATGGAGATGGTCAATCTCAACATATGGAAGAGTAGCTAACAAGCCTGCTTTCCCTAGGTCAAAAGAGCATACTTTACCTGGTTCCCACCAACTGCCCCATT
This sequence comes from Vombatus ursinus, assembly GCF_900497805.2. NCBI lineage: Eukaryota > Metazoa > Chordata > Mammalia > Diprotodontia > Vombatidae > Vombatus > Vombatus ursinus. Next base: position 16,925,317 of record NW_020954556.1, read on the forward strand.
TTATGGGTTAGCTTTATTCCCTAGGATCACAGGTACTAGGGCTTCTCTTCAAAATCATTATTACCACATACCCAGAACCCAACTGATGGCCATTCTGGATGCTCAAGTTCACCGAGGAAGGTGACTGTTTCCCTTTATATATTTCTAAGCATTTTGATGACATGTTATTGCTCATCTTTGTATCCCTAGCATCTAGTAGAATACCTTAAGAAACGTATGTTGAACTCCCTTTGGCTTTGATCATTCACCCTTATTCCTCAGAACCAGGATGGGATCCTGTCCCATGGACACCATCATTAAAGACCATCACCAAAATCAGGCTACAAACTAATCTTTCAGGTGCTTACCTCTGTTTTCCTGGGTTGAGTGAAAGTTCATCTACAGCCAAGTCAAATTCAGTTCGGATATCATCCAGGCAGCCATTATCCCCAAAAGCACCCCACTCCATGTTGATACACATCCGCCCCTCATCTCCTTCTACCAGCTCCACATTGCGCATCTCCTCCATGTAACAGGCATTACTACCAGTACCTACGAAAGGAGTGAAAACAAAAAGGAGCCAGAGCTCTTCCCTTGGCCTTTCCCACCCAGGTCTGCACATCCCTACACACAAAGGGATGACTTATTTTGGGATCTTACCAACTATGAGTCCTACTTCGCAGTGAGGGTCTTCATAGCCACAAGTCATCATGGTTCCCACGGTGTCATTCACAACAGCAACAACATCCAGATCAAATTCCTGCAGAAGCGAAATTCAATGTTCAATCCCAAAGGGCCCACTAGAAAGTTTGTCTCCCAACAAAATATTCAGGAGATCTTTTTTATGCAACATCAAATCACAGCTGTACCTTATATTGCTCCCTTTTGGAACATACTGGAATTTCAACCATTAAGAATGTCAGTACTGAGGCCCTGCACTATCTATATAACTTCATATACTACTATTTACCAACACCACTATAGCCAAGTTATTCTTACTACCCTTCTGACCTTCTGCATGCCACCAGAAAACTAAGTTTATGCTTATATATACTATAAAATTAAAAACCTGGAAGAGATATTAGGTTATAGAATGAAGAATGTCAGTTCTGAATGGGACCTTAGAAAACAGAATGTAACAACTAGATTAGACCTTAAAATATACAATACATAATGTGAAATAGCCCTTAGCAGACAGAACAAGAAATGTGGAAGTCAAAAGGGACTTCAGAACACCGAACTGAATGAGAGCTAAGATATCAGCTAGTGATGTCTCAAATGAGATAATACATGTAAGTGATTTACAAACCTCAAAACACTATATAAATGCTAGCCATTATAATTAGGAGTACAAGTAATCATTATCATCCAAGCCTTCATTTTATAGATGAAGTAACTGAAGGGTCAACTTGGAGAGGTTACTATCCCTATAGTCAGTCTAGTGGCAGGATTAGAATTCAACCCAGGTCTCTTTGATCCCCTAACCCCAATCTTAGAATATCCTCAGAATGTCTTCCTGCCCATCTCTAGTCTACTGCCTGTTTTCCATCTAAATCCCGGTCCTAACAAGGGTCAGCTCAAGTCGTACTCCTCTTCCCTGACCACTTCCATGATCTTTCCTGTTCCTGAACAGCATGCACATACTTCATTAAACACTTCTATCTCATGAGGGTAAGTCTCATCATTGTAATGAGAGTATGTCTTAAGGACAGAAACCAGTGTGGTATAATGGCAACAGTAATAATAATAATAAAAAAAAATTGTTGTTGTTCAATAGTTTAAGTTGTGTCCAACTCTCCGTGATCCCATTTTGGGGTTTTCTTGGCAAAGATACTACAGTGGTTTGCCATTTTCTTCTCTAATCCATCCCACAGATGAGGAAACTGAAGCAAACAGGGTGACGTGACTTGCCCAGGGTCACACAGCAAGTTATTGCCTGAAGCCTGATTTGAACTCATGAACATGAGTCTTCCTGATTCCAAGGCCAGTACTCTGTCCTCTGAGCCACCTAGCTGCCCCAATTTAAAAAAAAAAAAAGAGATGACATTTATATACAAGATGTCCAAAAAGTGTTTCCCTCAGTACAACTTTAATTTTTAATAGCTTAAAATTGTACTTTTTGGGACACCCTTTATATAATACTTTATAATCTACAAAGTGTTTTACAAGCTATTTGATTTGATCCTCACACTTTCCACAGATAACATGTAAAGTGTTTTCCACAATAGAATAGAATAGAATAGAAGCTCCTTGAGGGCTTTTTTGTATGCATCTCCACAGCCAAGCATAGGGAATGACATAGCAGACACTTAAATGCCCTTTGATTAGTAACAATCCTATAAAGTAAGTACCATGGCTATTATTATCCCTATATTAATCAAGGAGGAAACTGCTTCAGAGGTTAAATGGTCCCAAGTGTCCAAGGCAGCACCAAAGTGCCAAGTTTCTCCTGACTCCAAGTCCAGTGTTCTTACCACTACAACACACTACCTCTTATTGGACAAGTCTGACACTGACTACAGGTGTGACCACAATTATTAGGTCTCCTATGATCCCTAATAATGGATGACTGGAGAGTTCTCTTCCAGCTCAATCCTAGGCCTCTCTCTTACACTTCTGTATCTCTCCTAATACCTAGCACATAAAAGGTGCTCAGAAACAGCTTGATAGATTTCTTCTGATACATAGACTGATATCAATAGGTAGGGGGTAAATCTGTGCTAAAGGCAAGTATTGTGCCTTTATTAGAAGGCAAAGTCTTCTTTTCAATGTCTTCAATCCCAGAGGTCATCTCACTTCTCTCTCCCCACCCCATGTGTCCTGCACCAGAACTCCCTGGAGAAAAAAAGGCAGGTAAGAATTCCCTGTGGCTTGAGCTGGTTAGTGTCTTTAAAGAGTTAGTCTCAGAGACAGAGATGACAGAGAAGTAGGGCCTACTCCTAGAGATGGTTTCTCCTGGCAACTTCCCAGCTACCTAAGAGAAAAATGGTGAGAAAACCAAGAAAAGAAAATGTGTCCAAATGGAATGTTTCTTGAAATTTACTTCTTGTAGGGCTGGACCTTTCCAGGATCAAAAAACATGAAACAAAAACAAAACAAAAATAAGAAACACCAAAATCTATTCAGCAAAAGGAAAGTTACCATAAGTAAAACAGGTAAAAAGCTCTAGAAAGGATGGAAACAAGCCTGCAGAAAATGGAGATGCCAAAACAAATTAGGCAAGGTCCCTTATAAACAGAAACAATCTTTAGCAGGACTCTTGATGAAAGAAAAAAAAGACACAAAGTGGGTGCCTACTGCCTGAGGACTAGTTAAACCAAATGTGTGTGTGTGAATGTAATGGAAAACTATCATAAAGTAAGAAATAACAAAAATTAGGAATTCAGAGAAATGTGGGAAGATTTGTGTGAACTGATGTCGGGTGAAGTAAGACAAACCAAGAGAGTAACACACACAATGGCTCTAGTCATTAAAACCAGCCATTTTCTGATTCATTCATGACTCAGACACTTCAGAGTCTTGGAGAACAGATCATGAAACACTCCACGCCACCCTCCTTGTCTGAATTTCAAGGAAGGGGAATATGGGGTGTATTCAGTCATACTTTCTTAGTCACATCTGGAAATATGGTGTAATCAAGACTATGATGTGAGAATGAAAGATACCAACACAACTTTTAAAAAACCAGAATGTGAGTAGAAACTTAAATGTGCTGAAGATATCATGTGAATTGTTTGTTTTTAATATCTCTTTATTGACATCTGTTGTCTTATTGCTTAAATTTCCCAATTCCATCCCTTGTTAATGAAGCATTTTTTGTTACAAAAAAAAAGAAAAGAAAAAGAAAAATTCAGCAAAACCAATCAACATATCAGAAAAAAAAAATCTGACATTACAGGTAATATTCCATACCCATGCTAAGCAATAGGGGTGGTTATTTTAGAAATGACAAGTGAATTGTGGCAACTTTTTAGAACTGTGTTATCTTATATCTATGCAGGTTTAAACTAGCATTTTTTTTTTTTAAACAAAAAATGCAGATAGAAAGGAAGAATGTGAAGACCTGGCCCTTACTTCCTCATTATATTTAAAGCTATAAGCTGGACAGCAAGAAGTTATTTGATGCCATGAGAATCACATAACTTGTGTCATATTACCCAGGGGTGGCCAACACGTGACACTAATGGGCCAATTCCTGGTGTTTAAGGGAGATCCCCAACCTGAAGAAAAGAGAGCAAAGGGCCACATCAATTTCCTAAGGGAACATCAAGCATAGGCTAAGCCAGGTCAGCAGGAGTCAGGGTGTCTCAGAACTCCACAACCCAATAGCCTAACAGAGAAATAAGGAATCAGCAACTGGAGTGAAAAATGAGTGAAGCCAGGGAGTCTTGAAAGGAGGACAATCAGGGAAAGTGTAACTAAATGACAGAATGATATAATACGCCTCCCTAAATCTTTAGCCTCTATGGCAGCAGCATTCTTCCCCAAACCCTACTTTTCTGTTAGCGCAGTCATGTGCTTAGACCAAACCCTCCTAACTCAGCTGCACCTGGACACAACAGTCAGAGTCACCCACACAAAGACTGTAGAGCTACTCAAAGGGAGCATGTGTTTGCAATTAGCTGACACAGAAACCCTTCAAGTTCATGAACCTACATTCTTTTTATGTGAGACATCTCTTTCTTCATTGATCTCCACAGAAAATTCCCTGGGAATTCTGGGATAAATATGATCATGCAGTGTAATGCCCAGATCCATGCTTGTATGAGCCGTATGAGTGTGGGTGAGTGTGTGGAGACGGGGCATAACCAATCCTGAACCCATTCTTACCTCTCGCCGATGAATAGCTTCCTTCAGTAGGCTGACCACATCCTCTCCCTCACAGCCAGTTGCTTTGAAGCCCTTTGTCCATTTCAGGAGAATGCTCTAAAGAAACATCACAAATGAATATGAATAAGAATAGAAGAAAAGTCTTGATTAGTAAGACCCTGGGATGATCAAGGTCAGGATTCTGTCTCTGATACGCACACAAAAGACTTCTTAGGAGTGGGTCATCTTGTCCTCAACCTCCCAAGTTGAAGACATGTCCCAGATAGTTTCATTTCCATTTACAACCCACTATTTGTTATTATTATCTATTCATCTATGTAACATGAAACCATAGTTTCAACTTAGGCTGACTCAGCAAATAAGACGGACCTTCTAAAAGCGGCTACATAAAGCAGTATTTTATTTATCTTTTAGGACAGAACACCAGTAAGTAATTTTGAAGCAACCTGATGAACTGCATTGTTTTCTCTCTAATCCTTTGTTTTCTAATCAGAAAACTCCAGCCAAGAGTACTTTTTCATCTCTCCTCTTAGCCTCTAGATTAGAAAACTGAAAAGAAGTAGTATTCTCTGGCTGTGGCCAAAGGGAAACCTTCCTACCATCTAGATATTTTATTGATGGTATTCTCTTCAGAAGCAGGTAAGGACCCGAGGGTTTGGAACAGTGCACAAGCTGAGAGTCCCAATCAGTGGAAGCAATGAGTAAGTCAAAGACCTGGCCAATTCAAGTCAGGAAGACCTAGGCTCTGATCAGTTCTGACATATTATCCATTCCTATTCCTGGCTGTATTCCTGACTCTCCCAGATTTTCTCTACACTGCCCCAGAAACCTCTTTACCCAGGACTATACTAGAAATCCCCTCTGCCCCTGCAGTCTCTCCCTCTGATTGGCTGGTTCCTCCCAGAAAACCTCCATTTTAAGGAGGGTGTCTCAACCAGCCATGGCTTCAATTCTGACCCTCTGCATTTTCTCTACAAGATTCCCCCTACTCAAAACGGTATCTTCATCTCTCTTTTACGTGTTGTCTTCTCCCATTATAACGTAAGCTCCTTGAGGACAGGGACTGTTGAGGTCAGGACCTGGTGTGTGCATCCTCAGTGATTAGTACAGTACCTGGGGCACATAGTAAGCACTTAATCAATGTTTGTTGTCTGACTCGACGCATACTGGCTATGTGACTTTGCAATATGTGTCATTTAGCCCTCAAAGTGCCACGGGCAACTCTACAAGACTATTCTATAGCATTAGTAGAGGGAGTTTCCTCTTTGGGCATTTGCTCCACCAGTAAAATCAATGTTCTGAGCCAAACTTAAACAAACAAACAAACAAACCCAGAGCACTTGCAGTGGAAAGCTACTGTTTACAGAAAATTGGCCAATATCCTTCCGCAGCAGCAATATTAGGAGCTATTCAATTCAAGACAGCAAGATGGTGTCTAAAAGTGCTGGACTTGGAGTCAGGTGAGATCTGAGTTCAAAATCTGTCACATGACTCATTGTGTGACCCTCAGCAAGTCACTTAACCTCTATCAGCCTCAGTTTCCTCATCTGTAAAATGACAACAGTAACATCACCTACCTCATGTGATTGTTGTGATGACCAAATGAAATAATATATGTAAAGCACTTTTGAAATCTTAAAGAGCTATATAAATATTAGCTCTCCTCTTCCTCCTCCTCAGATGAATGCACAGGGACATTCTACAGTACCAATGGCGGCCTCTCCACTTTGGGATCACTTCTCCACACTGATGGACAGAACAGAGGGCCCAGCTAGAGAAGAAGATTCTTTATCTACCTCCTCCTTGGATGCCTCACCCTGGTGTGGATGGGCCCTGAGTTGGCATAAGTTCTGCCAGGTGATGTGGAAAGGCTTACAATACTGGCTGGGGGAAAACAAACAAATAAAAGCCATGTATCTATCACTGAATAGCCAGCCTAGCTAAGGGCATGGGAAGGCTCATCACCAGGTGACTGACTGGTCACGAGCACTCAGCCACAGCAGCTCATGAAGAAACTTGGAAGACAACCTGCATATCAGGAAAGAGGGTAGCTGACCCACCAAGAAAAGCACAGATCTGTGGAAATACAGAAGTGTCTTAGCAAATATAAGTCACCAGAGAGCCAAAACGTGTACGAACAAAGGCAGCCTTAATTACTGATGCTGCCCAGCCTTGGGAATGACTTCTTACTCTCTAAACACAAACTTCCTTCTTAAGTCTATTTGGAATTCAATTTTCCATAGAGGACAAGTCATTGGAAAACCTGTCTTTTGGCTTCTCTAACCCCACCCTTGAGGTTCCTTATATAACCAGTATGGGAGAAAAGACTCTGGCCTGTAACTTTCTCTGGATAACCATGACTAGAGAGGGGACTCTAGCACCTCTCTACATGTCTATAGGTCTTTCTACAGTCAAAAGTGAACACCTAGCTGATTACTTAATTATTGCCTATCTGGAGGTAAGAAAGTATATGGAGAATTCAATTAAACCAGTCAATATAGAAAGAAACTTCATTAAGTATGTTCTACAGCCTTAGGGGAACTGCTTGTCTGGAACTTTTCTGTCAATGTGCATAAGTGACATTGCCACAAAGTTGCTCTGAGTATAGATCCTGCTAGTTTGAATGGACCCCAATTGGCCTGCCATGTCCCAAAGTCTGCCACGTCCAGACTTGGCTGTAAACAGAAAAAAGGCTTTGAAACCTCCAGAGACTCATCGTGAAAATGTTTGTCTTCACATCAAAAAACACAAAATCTGAGTAGATGGCTGATTTGAAAGCAAAGAGGCCAGACAGCAAGCTGGGCCCAAAAGTGACCTTTTGCACATGGCTTAATGAAAAGACCTAGGAGACTACTTGGTTTGTGCTTCTGTATTTTTAAGGTAAGGACTACAGGGTGCAAATGATTCACTGATTTGGAGGCAGGAGGAGTTTCAGCTGAGTCTAAGCCACGAACAGACTTTTCCAGAGAGGGATGTGAAAAAAGCAAGAGTAGAGGTCAACAGATGATAATTAAGAGTCTTTCATCTCCGGATGTCAAAAGCCCTTTACAAACCTCAATTAAAGCAACCAGCCCAACCCTCTTAGTAGGGAGTTTCCTTGCTTCCTTTAACAAAGGATTGGTTGGGGCAACAGGGAGGGCAGAGAATGAACTGAGTGCTTTGCCCAAGGCCACCCACGAGTCAAGGGCAGAAAGCCAATCAAATCCAGCCTCCCTCACAGGGGAGCTCTGGGAGTTTCAAAGGAGCTCAGCATCAGGTACAGCTGAGGAAAGCACCTGTACCAAGAAGCCAGGGAGACCAGAAGGCCTGAACTAGGACATCTTCCTGCTTCAGTTAATAAGTGTGTATTGATTAGTTACAATTTATCATGGCTCCCTGGATTATGAAATGAAATCTAAGCTCAGATTCTACCCACTCTGCACTTCCTACCTTCTCTCTTTATATCTTCTTCATTTTTTCAAGAATATTACTACACCCTCTGAACATGATTCTCTCTTCTCTTCTACTTTTTTCTCCTGATCTCTTGGCTGGTCAGGCCTTTTCTGTGGCCTCTCCCTTTGAGAGTGGATGCTTTCATAAACAGATAGATGAGACAGACAGACATATACATACATCTATTAGATATAGATATAGTTCCAATACAGCAGTGGCAGTACTGGTATGGGTTGGGGATGGGAAAAGTTTTCCATAATATAAATACTTCTCCAAGGTAGGTACTAAATATGGCACAGTGCTTAGTAAAGTGACTGGCACATAGTAGGCACTTAAATGGTTATGGATTGAATATGTTACCCTCATTTATCAGATGTGAGCACTGAGGCCCAGAGAAAGGTAGTATCTTGACTCAGCCTCAGACAAGTTAATCGGCTGACAATCCCCTGACTCACAGAATCCCTGAATATTAGACCTAGAAGAGACTTTAGAGAAATCTAACCCCCTCATTCCATAGATGAAAAAGCTAGGTCCTAGAGTGGGGAAATGACTTGGCCAGGGCTCCTGACCCATTTGCTTTCATCTCCATTCCTTGACATACATAATTTCCTTCACCTAGCAGGGTGTTATCCCCATTCCACATAGCTTCAAAATCTAGCTTCCAATACACCTTCCCCTGGGAAAGCCTTCATTTAATTCCTCCTCTCCACCTCAAGAGCATCCATGAAATCCTTTATTATAAAATGCTATAGTCTTTATTCAATTTAATTTAACAAATAATTGTGCACTTAGTCTGGTGCCTGGCACTGTTTAATTGATGCTAGTTGACTATTTAAGGAACTGTACTAGCTTCTGATAATACAAAGAAAACAAAAACAAGGTAACTCATGTTCCTCTGCAAGCTTATTTTCTACTAGAGAAAGACTCTTTGGTCATTTCATCTTTCCAGTTAGTCTTTAAAAGATCATCAGAAAAGAAATCATACTTTGAACTTGGATTTCTTTCCATGGCATTTAGTATAATGTTCAGATATCAAAGGCATTCAATTAATGTTTGCCCATAACCTGATCAGAATAGTCAATCTATTAAGAGTCTGTTAGGATTTAACTCAAATCTAATATAACATCTAATCAATCAATTCTGGACAAGGGCTCAAATTCTAAATACAGCTTAAGTAAGTCTCTGCTCCTCAAGTTCCCAATTCTATAATTTGTGTGCATATCTAAGTACACTCATGTAGCCATACATACATCCCCTTGTGGGACTAGATGAACAGGTATAAAAATCCAAAGGATGGAGAGATTGCAGAAGAAGCTAGGCCAACCAGAAAACAAAAAAAAAAAAAAAAAAGGGAGAAATCTTCAATGAGAGAGAGAAATGTTAATAGCTAGCCAGTGATAACAACAACTCGAATTTCTTAAGCTTTGTACAAAGCACTTTTCCTTGTGACTCTGGGGGGCAGAAAGTACAAGTATTGACTCCAGTTTACTGATGAAGAAATGCAGGGTCAGAGAAGTGAAGGTGTCAGCTGGGACTGAGATACAGGTCTCCTGTTTCTAGGAAACCAAATCCAGCCATCTATATTCCATAATTACTCTCTTTTGGAGAATCACCATTAACTTTATTAAGGAAGTAAAGTAAAGTGTTTGTAGGTCACACAAAAATCACTTGGGATCACATTACCTCATCCAGGCTATTCTGTTGACAGGGGAAAGAGAAGGTGAAGCCCAGAGGCAGAGATACCCCTTTCATTCCCATGTACTCCAGGAAGTCCGCGATGCACTGGACAATGTGGTCGAAGAGCTGCAGGTAAGAAAGGAAGGAGTATGTGGGAAGCTGTCACAGTTTGTGGCACACATCTCCAGAATTCCTTACAGAAAACAGATTGAGAGTTGGAAGGGATCTTGGAGGTCTGTTGGTCCAAACCTTTTATTTCATAGATGAGAAAATCAAAGTCCATTGAGTTGTAGTAACTTGCTCATGGTCACATAGCTAATACATAGTAAAGCGAGATTCAACCCAGTGTCTTGAGTATAAATCTAGTATGGTTTTCCCACTATCCCAAAGATCAAAGTTCAGGGACCTGGGTGAACACCCTGCATCGGAGATATAGATGACTTTAAGGAAAAAAAAAAAGCTTTTCTAAGATTGAGAATGCAAGGGCTGGAGATAAGGATGCTGGGAAACCAGTCTCCTGGGGCATCCTTCTACCTTGGGGAGACAACCTGACTGGACAAAGCAAAAAGACTACAGCCCAACTCCAGGGCAACCACTTCCTGGGGACGTCACCCAAGTAGTACCAGAGGTAAAGGGAAGAATAGCTAACTGGTTGCTTACATAAGATTTAACCTGGGCCTCATTTAACTCCCTCACCTCATCCCCGGTGCCATGCATAACCTCCTGAGGAATGGCGTAGATCTTGTTATGCATTTCTACACCTCGTCTCATCCCATTCCGCACACGCACCAGCAGCACGCGGAAATTTGTCCCGCCAAGGTCAAGGGCCAGGAAATCACCTTTCTCTGAAATGGAAAATAATAAATGAGACTAATGACAACAATGATTGGGGGGGGAGGGGCGGGGAGACAGACCCTTTGGCAGTGTGATAACCCTTCAAAGCACTTTAACCTCTAGCTTCCTATTTGATCTTCACACCAGTTCTGCAAGGGAGCTAAAGCAGGTCCAATTAGTTACCCACTGAACAGTCAAGTCAATTGAGATGGTTGAGAAAAAGTAGGCAACTTTCTGATGGGTGTCACCACTCAGTCCAGAATGTGAGCAGGGAATATAAGGGCAGATAACAAGGAGTCAGAATAATTAAGGAACCAGAGGCAGAAATGTGTCAGAATAAGTGACTACACGGGCAGTAAGGAAGCTCAGAATAAATCCAGGAACCTGATAAGGCTTTCTGGAGAAAATGCATTTAGAGCTAGATTTTGGAGCACAGACGTATGTCCTATTGGTGGAGAAGCATGGTGGGGGACTGGCCCTGACCAGTGGGGGAAGCACGTGGGTATATCCCTGACTTTATCTAAGGCAGTGAATCTCAGGTATTTTTGCCCAGGGTCTATTTCTACAGCCCAATCCTGTCCATTCCTTAGCCTATTATGTACTCCTACCTGACAAAAATGAATGAATCCTCGTCCCCTACCTGTACCATCAGGTGTTGCACACACGTAAGTTGGCAGCATCTTGACAGAAGCACCAGCATGTGTCTCTTTGCCCAAGCCACGCTCCATCTCCTTTTTCATGTTCTTCTTCACTTCCAACAGCTGTTCATGGCTCAGCTTTAGTGCTTCCAGGGTCTTCTGTCGAGCCCGGTGTTGGTCTGCTAGACGGTATGCTACTGCTGTCACCATGGCAGCCCCTTTGCCACTTCCATCTTCTGAGCGGAGAAAGCGGACATCACAATCTGGCACCAGACGTCGGACAGCTTTGTGAAGACGTTTGGCAAAACTGCAATGGAAAAATGGATCAAACTGATTTGGGGTCTCTCTTTCCTTTGGCATGCCATTAGAAATGCACCTATGAAAGTTTATGACAAATCCTAACATGGGCACCAAAAAACGGCAAAGACACCATGCCCTCCTCTCCAAGAGGAGCAAAAAGATCACCCATACCAAAAGTTAGTAGCTGGCAAATGACGAGTATACAAAAGGTCATCCATTCTATTTCATATGCCTAGAGGATCCACCATGATATGCAAAAGGAAGGTGGATGTCACCTTCAAAAAATCTAGAGTTGGATTTGAACTCAGTTCCTCCTGACTATAGGGCCAGTGCTCTATCCACTATGCCACCCAGCTGCCCCCATCCCCTTCATTTTACAGAAGAAATGAAAGCTCTAAGAAGGAAGGAACTTGCCCACTGGCAGATCTGAACTCAGAACCAGGGTTACTGACTCTGAATCCAGTTTTGTTGGTGTTGTTTTTCTACTATAGCAAATCCTTAGGAATTCTGTGACCCCTTCGTCTGGGGCTGGCAAACTATGGCCCAAAGGCTGAATCTAGCCACTGCCTGTTTTAATGCAGCCCCAGCAAAGAATGGTTTTTACATTTTTAAATGCTGGATTCAAGTCTTTGGGCCATAATTTCCTGACCCCTGCCTTAATCTAACCTCTCGTTTTATAGAAAAAAAAAAAAACAAAAAACTGAGGCCCACTGATGTATGTGACTTACCACAGAGATAATCAGCAGCAGAGTCGGGATTAGAACCTAGGCTTTCCAACTCCTAGTCCAGGGCTCTGTCCTCTCTACCACCCAAATTCTGCCCCAAGTCAAGCAGATCAGCCCTAAGGCCCTTTTGTTCCCCAGGCAGACTTACTGTGGATGCTTCTTGTAGACAGAGCCATCTACTCCAATGGTGGAACGTAGCCGATCCTCGCCTTTGTTCTCCTTGAGGCGCCGAAGGACAGCAGCCAAAGTGGCTGCACACAGGTTGGCTGAACGGGTAGACACAATCTGGCAGATGCGATGTGTGGCCACACAGTCCTCCTGGGATGGCTGCAGGCCCAACCTGGTCAGAACCTCAAGGGCTTTCTTGATGCCATCTTTTTCCCTACAGGGATGAATAGTCATGAAAGCAAAGGTGCTGCTATGTCACAGGGTACGTGTAAAAGGGGCTGAAGCAAATGGTAGCCAGTAAGAGGTGGGATTTAGGATCACAGAGGCACAGACTGAAAGCTGGAAGGGAGCTTAAAGGTCATCTAGTCCAACCCCTTCATTGGACAAATGAAAAAACTGAGGCCCGGAGAGGGCAAAGGCCTTGTCAAAAGTCCCACAGTTACTATTTCAAGTTCTCTCCATACAATGCAGTTCCTTCATTATAAAAATTTTTTTTTAAATGTTTAAAGGGTAGATGAAAGTGTCCTCTGGTAATGAAGCTGTCCCCAATTAGCCAAGCAGACAGAAAACAGTCTTGAGAGCTCCTACTTCATATAGCCAGACTCATACTTGAATCCCTAGCTTGGGAGAAACTGTCAGACCTTGTACTCCAAAGACACAGCCTTGGAAAATAAGGGGCCAGAACCAAACACAATAATAATCCTGATGACATCTAGTCAGATGGCTTGGAATTTCTAAGAAAAAGCCTATAGTCACCTATGGAAGACTGACAGCAACAGACTTGAGTCAGTCCTACCCTTTATAGTATGGAAGCAAATGAAAAATCTCCTTTTTAGTTCAACTGAAAATAGTAAGAAATAAATATTTCTCATGTCTGAAGTCCTTTCCAGACTTTTTCCCTTTGGGAAAGTGGGTTAAAAATAAACCTAAAGCCTTCCTTTTAAATCAAAGATTTGTTAACTGAATTACGGGTGATCCCCAAACTTATTTCTTATGTTAGGTACCTGCCCTCCCCATCCCCTACTGAGCCATTTCCCTACCAAGCCAAGTAAAATGCCTACTTCTGTTACTCAGCTTAAGGGATAGCAAGGAAAGGTAAATAAAGCCTTTGCTTTCAATCTTTTCAGGGAAGGGGGTGAGAGAGGAGGAATGCTCAAGGAAGAAATTAAGTAGTGACTGAAATGTTGACCCCAAACTGTATTTTAACACATTACAGTATTTTCTTTGCTCAAGATTCCTATAAATATTACTTCAGACCATCTTGGAATAGAGAAAGCTGGTGGACTTATGCCAGTTTGGACATTTCTTCTCCTAGAATAGAAATGCTCAGATTTAGAATACTCGATGGAATACAATTGTTTCTGGAAGACTTGTACCTAAAACCCAGAGAATGGTATTAATATTTTTTTTTCTCCAACAGCAGCTACAAAATCTAACTCTATATACTGGGAGAATAACAGGTGAGGAATAGTAGCAGTAAGGTTGTTTTATCCACTTATTTGGACGGCACTCAGTTCTTATGTGTCCTCACTCTACAGATGCCTACTATAGGATGAGAAGTTACCCTCAAAAGTAGAAGAGGAATGAGGGGCAGAGTCAGGGAAACTTACCCTTCAATATCAGAAACGTCTTTGGTCTCAAAGTGGCCTGTGGTGAGGAGCTCAGGACTTAGTTTCCCATCAAAGAGCATTTCCTCTTTGGCCATCTTCACCAGGATGAGTCTCACAAGTTCCCCCATGTACATGCCACTGATCATCTTCTCAAATCTGCAGATACCCCGAGGTGTAAATTTATTAAAATCATATTATTTGTAAAATTCAAATGAGTCGTTATATGACTTCATGATTACATTTATGTATTATCAATTCTAATATTATGATTTGTAAATACAAAGATATCAGAATGGCAAGGTACCTAAAGACAGCATCATCTGGACCTTCTATTTACACATGAGGTAAGTGAAGTCCAGAAAGGATAAGTAAGCCCAAGACCACACAGTATTTGCCCAGTGCTTTTTCCACTATACCTTGCTACCAAGTATTCATTCAGCACACAAGACATACTCAAACCAGAAGTATATTTAAGTATTAAATTACATAGTAATAACAAAAGTAACAACACCCGAGCAACATAATGGCCAAGCTTGGCCCCAAAGAAAAATGATCTGCTCCTGCTTCTTTGCAGAGCTGTGGAACACTATGACTTTTTCAATTAATTATTTTTGCTGATCTTTTTTTTCTTCCTCTTTTTTAATTCTTAATGACAAGACATAGATTGCTAGGAGGGGCTGGAAAAGGGATACTGTAAGAGATGTAAAAAAAAGGTATAAAAACATTTTTTAAAATTACAGTATTGACAGAAAATACCATTAGTACTAAAAAGAAAGATCAGTGTGGAAAAGAGGAATTAAGGGAGATTCCATGGAAAAGTGATGGAGGACCAGGACAGTGATCTCATTCAGAATGGAAAGGAGGGGTGAGATAAAATTAACATTTTAAAGAATTAACAAGACTCGATGAGTGATTTTTGCTATGGAAAGTGATGAAGAATGAAGAGTCAAAGATAACTCAATCCTGAGTGACTAGGAAAAGGAACAAGAAATAGGGAATTTGGGAGAGGTTGATAATTTGACAAGAAAAGACAATGAATGAACCCAGACATACTGGTTTTGACACTAACTATAACATCCAGTTGGATATGTCCTACAGGACAGATTAAGGCACATACAGATGTGGATACAAAGGAGAGGTAGGTGAGGGGGCTGGACTGGAATATGGGGGGGACATTCATTTCAGGAGGAGAAAGTTGAAATCCTACAAATGGATGGATCTAAGGAAGAGAGATAATAAATCGAGAGAAGAATAGAGAACATAGAACTGAGAGTTTGGAACTTTTTACAGTTGGAGGATGAGAAAAAGTTAGTAAAGAAAAGCAAAGTGTCACAAGTCTAAGAACAGTATAAAACAATGCCCTGAAAGTCAAGGAAAGAGACAAGAAGCCAGGGAAGGGGTCCAGGTCAGAGAGCAATCAGGTTTTCAGTCAGTCCTTCCTTTCCATGCATTTAATAGGGCAGGTGAGATTTACGAATGGGAGGGCCACAGGATTTTGAGTTGAGGATTAACTAGCCTAGATTAACTAGTTTAACGCCTTCATTTTGCAGATGACAAAACTGAGGCTCAGAGGTAGGGACCTGCTCATCTTCCTACTGATAGTAAGAAGCAGAACTGAGATTAAAACCCAGGTCCTTTGACTCCAAAGCAAGTGCTCTTTCCACTGATCTACACTGCTTCTTCAGTATGTCAGGCCACCCAAACTGCACTATCATTGACTGATTTTTTTTTAATCCCCCAACAAGAGTCACTCTCACCTGAGGCTTTTAACATCCCTGATATTTGAGTAAACTAACCTAACCTTTCTGGCCATGACAGAGAGCAGTCATAGGGCAAGGAAACTAGTAAGAGAATTTGATTTCTCAACACTAGGTGCCACTGTTTTCTACGCTTTAGAAAACATTCTAGTCTGGATAAGAATGACCTCTTTGAAGGTGGAAACAATGTAAAGATGCCCAGCCTTTTACAATGTCGAGGACAACAAAAAAGAATCCCCAGACTCAGCTAATGCTTGTTAGGAAGAGGAAGGGGCCAGGGAACTATTCACATAGTAGCTCCCATAGGTATGTGCCTTCTCCCTCCTGAGCACATCATGTTCCAGGGTCCACTGGACCAGTAGGTACTGGTTTTCACAAAAATCAAGATGGGCTGTTTTACAAAAAAAGGGCGTGACATAGGGAAGAGAGTGCTGGAATAGGGGGAGGAGGATCTTGGTTCAAAGTCTGCCTCTGCCACAGTGCTACCTGAATGACCTTTAAGAGTTCACTTCCCTTCTTATCCTGGTTTCCTCATCTGTCAAGATGAGGATGTTGGACCAGCCGATTCCGAAGGACACTTCTTTTTCATCTCTGCCCCTTCTCCCCATCTCTACATTCAAGGATTCTATGATAGGTGTGCTGTGGCAATCTTAGTAGATATATCTGACAGGAGGTAAGCTTACTGTTAGAAGAGAATATGTAATGAATCCTGTTGCAAAACAGAGAATCCATTAATACAACAAATAAGCACACACCACTGGATCTGTTTGTTCAGTTTCAATATTTGTATAATAGGGTTCCTTAAAGCAAGGAGACCCCACCGGTGTTCTCCTCAGAAAGCTTCCCCCAGGCAGACAAAGATATAAGTTTAAAGCAACACCAGTTAAGAGCAATATTAGGGATGGACTAAATATGAGGCAAGACAGAAATAAACTAAAATTTTTCTTCCTAACCAAGACACCAAAACAAGGCAGTGCTTATTCAAAAGAAATTTTTTTTTTACTCTTCTTGCATTGCCTCCATAGACTGTAGAACATATCTCAGAATATCCTTTACACTGGCAAACCTCATTTACTTGATTGGGGATTTGCTTTTTGGAAACAGCCACAAGTCACCATTGGATCCAGAGTAAGAAGGAACTTAAGTCAATCTAGTCCAACCTCTTCATTTTACAGATAAGGCAACTGAAGGGAGACAGCAGATGATTAGCCCAAGGTCTCACAAGTGGGAAGGCAGAAGACTAGGATTTGAACCCAGAAGTCTTCTGATTCTCAATGCCATGCTATTTCTACTATAGGACACTTAGGCTTTTCAAAGAATTTAAGGTGAATGTAAGAGCTTGGCAAACCTCATAGCCTGATACAAACACAACTGCTGTGTACTATCACAGGTGGGAAAAGATCATCTTTGGTCAGAAACAAGAATAAATACAAAGAGATATTACCAGTTTTTTCCTGGATTTAGATAAACAGGTAATTCCAAAAAGAACTAACTTCACAAATATTTGAAATACACTTAGCTCCAAGAAAAAAAAAATTTTTTTAAATGCCCCTTCTCCTTTCATTAAAGGGATAGAAGATCAGGAGTGGGGTACATAGCTTGCATGATCAGAACTGCTTTTTTTCTCCTTTCTCTTTTAATCCTTGTTGCAATATTGGATGTGCAGGGGCAGGGATTGGGGTGGGGGAGATATTAAAAAATGAATGTGATGTTAAAAACAAAAATCATCAATTAAAAAAAGATAAAACTAAAGAAAAAAACATTTGGGAAAATGTCAGCTTTGTTGAAATACATAAAGCGCCTTCTCAAGGGCTACTGTGAAGAGGACAATACCTCTTCAGAATGTAGGCAGTTTAACACATTTATCATAAAAGTGGCTTTACAATCATACACCAAACAAAGGGATCTGGCACCACCATGGCTGAAAGAAACTTGGCTAATCCAAGTAGCGGTGAAAAATACCAATGGGTAATACAAACTCTTTTTGGCCCATGTTTCCTTTAGCATGAAGCCTTAGAGTATAGCCAATGTGCTGGAGACCACCCCACATCCTCCAAACTACATCCTTATTAATCACCCAATTGTGAATCCTCCCCATCCCCCAACCTGAACACACAAAGAAAGCTGCTCACAATTGCTTGCCCGGATTGAGTGAGCCCATATCAATCTCCCTGTCAAATTCTGTGCGGATATCATCGAGTACTCCATCATCTCCAAAGGCACCCCATTCCATGTTGATGCACATCCTCCCTTCATCTCCTTCCACTGTGTCAATGTACCTCATCTCCTCCATGTAGCAGGCATTGGTACCAGTCCCTGGGCAGAGAGAATCACAGAACGTTAGTGCTGTAGAGATCATCTAGTCAAACCCTCTCATTTAAAAGAAAGAAACTGAGGTCTAGAAAGAAAATGGATTTGTCCAAAGCCATCACTAGTAAATGCAAAACCAAAGGGCTACGGTTAGAACATTGGCTTTTCTATCCCCTCCAACTATGTTATCTGCTCCCTGGGTAAGAGAGATTCTCTGTTATGTCTAATATGAAATACAGATTCTTTTGTTTGCTATTTAAAGCTTTTCACAACTGTACATAGCCAAAATGAAAAAGTCTTACACTTTCATGGCTTGAAATTGAACTGACTTTTGGAATATTCTGTTTTAACTTATGTTCTTGTAGCCCAAACATATACATAGTATAGTGCCTAGAACACAGAAGGTACTTAATAAATGCTAGTTAACTGATCGATTATAGAAATTGAAAAACAGAAAGAGAATGATTGTCACAGGAAGACCTTTGCTTCTCCTCCAGCTGCTAGCACATTGCCTCTGACATCAACTTCCATTTACTCTGTAGGTATCCTCTACATACACCTAGATATCTTTGGCTCCCCAGTTAGAATGAGAGGTCATTAGGAGCAAGGATTGTTTTTTACCTCCTTTGCATAGCACAGTGCTTGGCACATAGTAAGCACTTAATAAATGTTTTCTGACTGAGATGGGAATATAGAGTATATTCAGGGTCTAAAGGAAATGTGGTTTTGGACAACAATAAATTACTAGGTACCCCTGACATGTGGTCGGTCACTTGTTCTGCCTCAAATATTCCCTATTAGATTGTAAGAACATCTATCAATGTGGAATTAAGTGTTCATATACTATATGAAAGTAACATAGCTTTAAAAAAAAAAGAGGCAAAAGCCTCTCCTTCTATCATTCTGTCCAAAGGCAAGGTTTGATATACCAAAGAAAGTGTGGAGAATTGTTCAAGAGAGCAGGAGCAGCAAGATGTTTCTATTCCCTCACCCAACTGAGTCCATCAAATCATCAAAAATAGTGAATGAAAGTCTGAGGCCAAATGAGAATAACTGCTACTCCTGGCTGGGCTCTGATGGGAACTCACCCACAATGAGGCCGATCTCACAATTCTGGTCGTCATAGCCGCAGGTCATCATGGTACCCACGGTGTCATTTACCACAGCCACAATATCAATGTCAAAGTCCTGCAACAATAAAAGGCAGATGTGCTGCTTTTCTAGCTACCACAGGGACACCAAGAACCTGGAGAGAAGGAAAGATAGCATCTGGGCAGAAGAGCTGAAGGGGGAGGGGAAGAATTCTTCTCCCTGGTGTCCACAAAAGTGACCACTTAACTAGGAGTCAGAAGACCCAAGTCTGAATCCTGGTTGTGCATCAATGGCTGCCTGTGTGAACTTCATCTCCTCTAGGCTGCAGTCTCTTCTGTAAAATAAGGACGCTGGACCTTTTGGTCCCTTCTAGGTCAAGATTATGAGCCTATTATCTTAAGATCATAAACTGAGAGGAATCTTTCATCATTTTTCTTCTAATAGGTCCTTCCCTGGTCTCCAATTTTCTGTTGCTTTCTCCGCCACACACACACATCCCTTCCTAGTTTTATGAGTGAGGAAACTGGGGTGTTCCTCTCATCTGTAGAGTCCTCTCCTTCCCTTCAGGCCTTCTTCCTAACTCCCTCTTGCCACCAAGCTGCTTTCCTGGCTTGTCACTGCACTGAGAGAAAAACCTCCCATGTCTGTCTTTCTGCCTCTCCCTGAAGAGTGAGAACTAGGAGGAACTTGAGATTATCGTGTTCAAGCCCCTCATTCTGTAAATCTAAGACTCAGATAAGTTAAGTGACTTGCCTAAGGTCACCTATGCTTAAAACAGAAGAATTGGGATTGAAATCTTTCCTCTACACTAAGATGCCTTCATAAAATCATCTACATCACCAATCAAGTCTTCAGGTTGAAGGGATCTGGTTTTTCTATGCCATATAAATATATTTATAAATATGTAATCTCTTAAGCTCACCTGGAAATACAAGTCATTTACTATGTTTAAGCATCTCCTACAAAAATGCTCTGTGAGGTCTACAGAGGGTTCTCATACTCACACTCGTGTGTTTGTGTATATATGTGTATACGGATGCCAGAAGCAAGGGAAAAGCTATACTTTCAAGTTCCTTCTCTAACCCTCTTCCCATTGTTTGTTTTCTGACCATAAAACTCATTCACAGAGCACTCAGCACTCTCTCATATTCTCCCCACCAACGTTAAACTCACCCCTCGCCTTTGGATGGCCTTCCGGATCAGGGACACAACATCTCTCCCTTCTACACCACTGGATTTGAACCCTTTAGTCCATGAAACCAGGTAACTCTGGAGAAAGAGAAAAGAATGTGTAGACTAGAATACAGAAATAAATACCCCAAGGTCAGTGCCCTCAAAAAAAGCAGGAAACCTGAGGCAAGAGATGCTATGTTTAAAGGAAACACTTCTCAGTAACTAGAACAAGAATGATGTCCTTTGTAGCAGACATGTGCTGGGATCCGAGAGACACTGGAACAGGAAAAGAAAGAAAACAGAAAGGCGAGAGAAGGAAGAAGTCCATCGAGGCTATCTTTACAACTGGTATAACCTGCAGTGAGCAGGTGACTAATACCTTATTTGATTACTTTAATACTTTGATGGGTCTCATTGATGTAGGCACTGCTCTTCCATTCCTGCAGAGAACATCCTATCTATGCCTTCTGATCTCGTGTGATTACTGTCCACGGCCTTCCATGAATCCTCCAACCCTGGAGGCCTTCCTCTGGCTCTTTCAATATTATGGGGATACAAGTGTAGCACTCAGGGCATCCCACGCCATGCCATGCCAGGGTGATAAGCCTGACTCCTTTTTCCAGGTCAGATGTGTTTCTGCCTTTCATGCCTTAGTGAAGTCTTATTGCTTGACAGTAAGATCACAAAGGAAAGTAGGTGAAGTGGGAGAAGATCATGAACCCAGAAGGAAAGAATCCACACAGAAGAAATTTTGCTATGACTCCTGATACCCTTACCTAGGGGCCTAATCTAAAGAATTCTCTCCTATTAGCCAGAATATAAATTCCTAAGCTTTCAGGCAAACAGACATTTTATGTATATTACAGGCAGGGAGAATCTGCTTGCCTTTTCCCACCCCCACCCACCCACCACAACTGCCTACTTCCTTTCCTCAAGGGCCTCCTGATGGTCCTTTACCTTCTTCCTTCTCCCATTTCCCTACTCCTGCTCTAACCCTCCACCCTTACATGTGCCCTCATGCCAAAAAATTGCAAGGTGAGATGCTCCAGAGCTTGTCTTACCTCATCCAGCTTGGTCTGATGGCATGGGAATGAGAAGGTAAATCCCAAAGGGAGTTTCTTATTCTTGATCTGTAGCTTGTCCATGAAGTTGGCCAGGCATTCAGCAATATGGTCAAACAGCTGTAGATACATGGGGTTATCAGGGTAGAAAAAAGTTATTTAGGTTCATAGGATTTCCAAGTGGAAGATATCATTTAGTTCAGCCTTTTCATTTGGAAGAGGAGGAGACTGGGCCCAGAGTAGTGGAGGCTGTGGCCTTTTAACTTGGAAGCCCAGCACTTTTTCCACTGCACCTTCATCATTGTCCAAAACATCCTTGTGAGTCAGAGACAACAGTAGCTTTGCCTCATTTTTCTCATTTTAAAAAGAAAAACTCTGGTACAGAATGTCTAGAGGTCCTTAAGTTTTGGACACGTCAAGTTATTCATAAAGACATGGATAAATCTGGGCTGTCCCTTGGTGCTCTTATCAAAAATAACCCACGGCTAGATGGGAGATTGGTCTGATATACTGTGGCAGCTCTTTTCTTCTTCTGTTAAACTTCTTGTTGCCCTATCCAATTAATTCTCTTAATGCCACTAAGAAACATTTAGGGCAAAGCCTTCCCTTCACCCAACTGCCAGATGAGTCATTCTTTGCTGGCACTGCTTTGGCAACCCATCAGAAGACAGTATAATCATTCATTTCACCTCATTAGTTCCAGGGAAAATGGCATGCTCACCAAAGGGCAATCTTTATTCTTTAACTTTAAAATGCCCCAATCAACACATAAGGACTCCTTCTGAGCATGTCCTATAGGCATGGAGCCATACAACATTCATTCATTCATTTAAACACTTATCAAAGGATCATAGATCTAAAAGCTGGAAAGAACCTCAGAGGCTTAGAAACAGGTGTCTATTCCAGCTGCCTTGTTTTACAGATGAGAAAACTGATATCCAAGGATGACTTATCTGGGATCAGAAGAAGGATTAAGTTATCTATGGTATGCAGAGTACTATGGCTGGGGTGGGGGTGGGGGGTGTCAAGAGATAAGTTTAGATAAGACAATCTCAGAGTTCAGTCTAGTAGGGGGAACAAGATAGAAACAAATAACTACAATATACAACATTCCAGAATAAAATCAGGGGAAAGAGGGACAGCTGGGATGGTAAAGAAGGGCTCAATTATTGCATAGAGTAGTTCTCAGAGGCCTTGGACACACACTATGGAATTATACCCAAGTCATTTAATCACTCAGGTAACTATAACACACATTCTTCGTGTTAATTACTTCATAGTGGAGCAGAGTGGCTAGGACAGGGAAGAGAGCAGGAAATTCTGCTGACTGGCAGAATTAACCGTTTTTTCCTAGAAGAGCAGTGAGCAGCAGCACAGAGGGACAGGCATGAAGACCCAGGGTTCAAGTCTTTCTCTCAGAGTTCCATACTTAGCTGTGTGATCATAGAACACACTGCTCAACCTCTCAGTGCCTCTGACTACTCTTCTAAGACTATACATTACTGGGTTTTTTTCATAAACTTCTTCCTTGTGGTAGATTTATTTGGCTGCAGTTACCTACCACATGAACCCAAAAAGGTGACATTTCTCCCCTAGCGTCACATGCCAATTGCTGATGTGTAACCACAGAGCCTCAGGAGAAAGGGTGCTATCTCAGTTGCCTAAAGTTCTTGAGGTTCCTGCTTAAAGATAAGAAAGACTCAGTGGGGCTTTCCCTTGCTTACATGACATTAAGACTCCCTATTCTTGCATCCAGGTAAAAGCTTAACTTATTCAAGGGGGAAGAAATAAGGAAGCTCTAAAAAGGATTCCTGCTGCAGGTATGGGTGGCCTCTGAGGTTCCTTTCCACATGTGGTCTTGCAAGTGTCTACATGCATTTGGGATAATGGATTTTGAACTGCAGGGGTCCGCAGGAATCCTCTGGTTCAACCTCCTCATTTTCCAGATAAGTAAACTGAGGCCTAAAGTCAGAGTGTGACAGAGCAGGGTATTTTAACCCAGGTTCTTTGACTTCAAATCCAAGCTTCTATCCATTATACCATACAAACCCTCTAACTGTATGTTTATTATTGTTATTTCTGCTTGGGTCTTATTCGTCAAGAAGGAAGGAACATGGTCGTATCTAAGTTTTATTTGTCCTCTACTGCCGACCACTCAGCTCTGCAAATAGCAGACACTTAATGTGGGTTGAAGATAAACTCTGAAAATCTATAAGCAAGATTAAAGTGAGCAAGGCTAAACTGAAGTCTCCCTTCCCACCATACTCCACATTCCCTATAGTAGAAAGCATTTAGAAAAGATACAGCAAAACTGTGAAGTTCTCTCTCCCAACAACAGCCCTATAAAGCCCTTTCCCCCTCCTAGCTCTACCCACCCCACTGGTACAGTCATGGGGGTATAAATCCCTTAAGAAAGAGGCTTATGGATTCACCCTACCCAATGACATATGTACTTTAAAAGAAGAAAGAGGAGGTGGTGGAGGGGGAAAAACAATGAAAAAGATTAAGTGAAGGGAGGAAAGTCCTAAAGCTTGAGAGCTGGGGCTGGGAACAGAGCCAGAGTTAACAGTTTTGTATACCTTCCTGAAATATAATTTATTATAAATTTATCATATTTATATTACATGTAGTATATACTTGGGCATCAGTCTTCTTGTACCTGACCCAAAAAGACCACAGAGTGACCCAGTTGGCATTAGTTTTTCTTCTGGGAGCACTGGGTACAGTACAGGCTGCTAGATTTGGAGTCAGGAAGTCCTGGATCCCACTTGGTAACTGTGTCCAAGGGCAAGTCATTTAACCTACAGAGGTTAGCCTTGTTTCCTCATCTCTAAAGGGGGATTTATGATATCTCTACTAACAAGACTGCTGCAAGGTTCAAATGAGGTTAACTCTGCATAAAGTTGTCTTGTAAAATAAAGTGCTTTGTAAATCAAGTGTTATACTTGGCTATATAATTTTAAGCATATAAAAAGGTTTAGTTCCTCCCATGTCAAGAAATGGATAAAGAGGTAAATATAGTCCCATTTTCTACCCCCACTGCCCTTATGCAAAGGTGGGAAAGGTGAAATGTGGAAATTCTCTACCTTGAAGATGACAGATACACTCTAGCAAGTTTTTAATTTACAATCTTAAAGAATTCTGTGGATTTATTTAACCCATGTGTCACATAGCTCTGGGTTTGAACCCAGGTATTCTTGACTCAAGCCCTCTATATACTTTACCAACCTATCCTATTAGAACAGCAAGAGCGCAAATCCCACCCAGTTCTGCCATTCATTGGCTGAGTGACCCCAGATAAATCCAAGTTTCCTAAACTGTAAAATGAGGGGACTGAACTATAATCAACATTTCTTAAACTGTGGGTCATGACCCCATTGCCTTGAGGTTCCTTCCAGGTTTGAATCTACAATCTTATCATCTAACAAAAACAGCTGATTTTTTTAAAAGTTTAAAAAAAAAAAAGGAGAAGTGAAACAAATTGGGCAAGCTGATACAGCCAGATAACTGGTGAAAGTAGAACTCTAGGAAGGGAGAAAAAAAGGAAGTGGAATGGTGTTTACCAGGCCAGCCTATTTAGCCTTGACTGCTCATCTAAAATCCCACCATCTGCAAGAGGCCTTTAATAGTCCCCATTAAGCCAGTACCTTCCCATCAAGATGTCTCCAATTTATCCTTATTCTCTCTTTTTTAATGTTGTCTTTCCCATAAGATCTTCCTTTATCTGATTGCTCTTCCTCAATTCCCATTGCTAGCTCATAATTCACATTATTAGACTGAGCTCCTTTGAGAGTTGGGTCTTTTGCCTTTCTTTGTATTCCCAGTACTTAGCTCAGTACCTGATACATAGTAGGAGCCTAATAAATGCTTGTTGACTGGCTGGGACTTTGAGAGTAAAAGAAAAAATGAGGGGAAAGGATAGCAGGAAGGTTCTAGAACAGGGACTGCATCTCCTCAGAAGTTGAGGGCTTTCACCGATCTAGATTTCTAATAACTGTCATAAAGAGGCCACTAATATTACATGGAATAATTGTCTCTGCTGAGGTTCTAGAAGGAGCCTTTTTAGGAAGCTCCAATCCTTCCCCCCCCAAAAAAAGGATAAGAAGTCAAAATGGGAACATCTCCTTTTCCACCTTGGTTCTGAGATCTGATGATTCCCCTCTCCCCTACTGACTCTAAATAGCTACAGTGATTCTGAGATTCCCTGTTCCTAAGGAAGAGAGCTGCACCACAATTCTGTGACAGAGAACAATTTCAGCTAAAGACTAAAAACCAGAGACCACTTTTAGGGGAAGGGGCAGGAAGAGAGAAGCTATAGATCATTTAAAAAGTGAAAAGTCGGAAACTGCGGATCATAAAATTATACACAATTACAATTATGCCCCCCCAAAAATACAATTGACTTAAGTGATAATTTAATCCAACTCCCTCCCTTTACAAAAGGGAAAACTGAGGCCAAGGGATGGTAAATACCTGGGGGTTTGAATTCCCATGTACTCTGGCTACAAATCTAAGAATCTTTCTACTATGTATTCCACAGTACTAGCGGAAGAACAAAGGTGCCTCTTTTTTTTAATTGTAGACTACGATAACCAAGCACATAGCAGAATACTACAAAGGCCAAACACACTCATATAAATGACTATTAGAACTAAATAAGATATGTATTAATGAGATGCATATTTGTTTTGCTCTATGGTAATTAGGCATAAATGGTAGGCAATTCACATAAATGACTGTAATTAGCATTCAGTCTTTTTTTAAGGTGCCTGGGAGGCTGGTTCACAAGGAACTTTTGCAAAGTCAAAATCAGTTTTCATTTCATTTCTTCTTGTTTTCTGAGTTCTCCAGTCTCTACACTCAGCATTAGTTATGAATTTTCCTTCTTATCAACACCATTTAATAATTAAGCATCACCTGTCCTTCACATAGACCTCATCCTGATCTTCTGGAAGTTGCCTATGGCTCTCTTGAACAGGGAGTTTAGAATCCCCTACTAATTAGTTGCTATCTGAAAAGATTATTTGGTCTTTTTTTCTGAAATAAATTACTTTGAAGCTAAAATCAAATTCATCTGTATTTATTCTTCCTTACATTAAAAAAAAGAAAGATTAAGAAATATTCATTTTTGAAGAAAAATAAAGGTTCTTAAATCCAGCTTTTCCCCCTCACCACAAAGTGGTACTCACTCCGGCTAAACTATACATTTCATGAAGGTAAGGACCAATCTAAACTTTGTATCTTCAACAGCCTTAGCTTAGGACATGGCACACCCCATTCCCACCTCACCCCCAATCTCTTTCTAACACCAGTTCAACTGCCAGAAATCTCTTTAATAAGAGCTAAAGCTTTGTTCTATGGAGAAAGATAAAAGTAAGCCTTTTTTGCATTTGCAACTTGGGGTTGTTGGTGTTTTTTTATCCTGTGCTTGGGTGGGAAGGGGAAATCCTGAAGAACTGAGCAGGGAAGGGTGGCGACAACCCACTTTGGCAACTGTGTGGTAGATGGATTAGAGAGGGGAGAAACTGGAGGCAAGGAGACCAACTCAGACTATGAAGGAGCCTGAACTAGGACAACAGGACTTGGCAGCTGGCTGGATGTCAGGGCTAAGCACCGGGGAAGAACCAAATCTAGAAGACATAATCAGACACCGCACCGCTCCCTTTAGAGGTGAAAAAACTCAATAGGAAAGAGAGTGACTTGCCCAGGGTCACAAGGGCAGGAAAGAACAGTTCTTTAACAACCAGTTCAGTCTATTATATACTAGATCACATTGTTTCCTATGAAATGCCAGTTAGGAAGAAATGTTGCTTGAAAACTCAAGAGACCAGGGATGGAAATAGAGATCAATGCTTTTAAAAATAGAAAGTGTATGTAACAGAAGTTCATGGTTTCACATACATTTCTTTTCTTTCTTTCTTTTCTTTTGGGGGGGGGGGGGGTGAATACTGGAATATTTGTGTTTGAGGATGCCCTGGAGTCAGGAGGACTTGAATTCTAATCTGGCCTCAGACACTTGACACTTCCTAGCTGTGTGACCCTGGGTAAGTCACTTAACCTTAATTGCCTCACAAAAAAACAAAAAACAAAACAACAACAACAAAAAAACAGCCCCCCCCCCCCCCCCCCAACATATAGACTGGTAAAGTATATGCTATAACTAATGCAGGCAGACACACCTTGACTGAATGGGCAGCAAACCAATCAGCTCCCCTATGGCCCATCCAGTCCAAAGCTTAAAAACCAGAACTTTTGAGCATTAAGATCCTAGTCTCCCAATCCCTATTCATGTTCTCCAACCTCTGTTACTGAGAACTTATAGAAGAGAACCTCATACAAAGGTTTATACAGAGACCTGCAGTAAAGAATTTAAAGGTTCTTGTCTGCCCTGAGTTCCAAACCCACATGTCCAACTAAGAGAAGAGCAGCTCTACCTGGCTGCCCCCATTGGCATCTCTTAGGAGGTAGCCAGACTGCTGGAGTAGAAAGGGTACCGAACTTCGAGTTAGTGGAGGCAGGAAAGCAACTGGCTCCACTGTTCCAAATAAGCTATTTCCGAAAGCAGGAGATCCTGGCATATAGGGTCAAGCAGAACGTCCAGGAAAAGGGACAAATGAGGTCCAGCAGCAAGGTCTTGAAGTAAACACTCTTTGGCTTTCCCCAAAGAGAAGAGCATCAGGTGATCCTTAGAATGTAGAGTTTGAGAACCCCTCCAAGAGACCTACCTGGGTCCCACTGCCACGCATGATGTCCTCTGGAATGGCATAGATCTGGTTCTCCATTTCTACTTTCTGGAGGCCATTGTCTGTTACTCTCACTCTCAGCACACGGAAGTTGGTTCCTCCAAGGTCCAGAGCAAGGAAGTCTCCGTCTTCTGCAGAGAGGAAAAGAAAATGTATTTCCTGGCACTTTTCTCTGAAGGTCAAAGGGATTTGAGATTGTGTGATTTGATCAACTTCCTTACTTAGAAAACTTCATGGGTAAGGAGACAATAACTGAGCAGAGCTTCACCATCACAGACAGCAGCAAGATTGGGAACATTGCCCAGTGGTGAGTTCAGTGCAATGCTCTATACACCTAATTAACACTAGATAAATGCTTTTTGACTTACTACATAATCATCCATTGAAAAAACATTTTCATGGCTCTGCCAGCGGCAGAATCCTGCATACAGTGTACCTTCTGTGCATGAACACAGTATGGAATGCATGCAGAAGAGTTGGGTTTAAACCTAGATCAACCACCTTACCACCTGTGTCCACTTTAGGCAAATCCCTTCATATTTCTGGGTTTTCTTGCTTCCTTATTTAAAAGCCAAGACAGACAGCAGGAGGAGGTAGCTGAGCCGCAGGGGCTCTGAAGTGGGGTCAGAGTGGTGACTATCCAAGGACCTCTAAGTCAGTGCTTCCCAAGGAGGCTATAGGACAGACCACTACAAATAAAAGGAACCCTTAGGCTATGTAAATCCTGTGCCTCCTAGAGGGCCCCACCTTCCATAACTCCAGGCTCTCAGAAGCTCAAAGAGGGCAAAGACTGCAAGAGGAAGGAGGGAACTGGAATGGGAAGAGCAGATAAGAGAGAAGGAATCTATTTTAGGCCTTTAAAAGTAAGGAACCTTAGCCTTTTAGGAAGCAGTAAAATTCATCCAGGAAACAGTAATTGTGAAATACAGCTTTAGCAAATACAGAGAAAAGAGAACGTACAATCTACGTGGGGTCGGCACAGTCTGGACCCTGGGAAGCCACATAATCTTGGAGGAGGACTACAAACAAAAGTGTTTATGAACTTGTATACAATGTGCTAAAGGAAGACCTAGGAATGATGGGGTTGTAATCTGAGCCCTAGAAAGGAACAACTCTGGCCCCAGACCATTCCCCACCCTTGGTAATTCTATTACCTCAAGGACCCTGGACTTTCCCAAGGCCAAATCTCTGGCGTTCCCCTGAGGCTATAATCCCATAAACCGGCCTTTCATTGTGGCTACACCCAATCTCCCTTGGCCTTCCTTTGTTTTACTTCCCTATGGCCCCTGGCCATTTCCCACACTTAATCCTAGCTAGGCTCCATTGTCCAGGTCCCAGGAGTTCTGTTCACCCCAGCTTACTGGCCACTCCCATCCAGATCTCCTTAGACCTCTCATCCAGTCACCCCAAACTACTTGGCCACTCCTAGATGCCTCCCACAGTCTTTCTGTATATAACGTCCATCTTGTCTCCATTAAAATGCTCTGATTCTTAGAATCTAGCCAATAGCCCATAGATGCTCAGACTCATAAGAGTCTAGCTAATATGGCGAATCTTCAATAAACCTTGTTTTTGGCTGCAAGAAGGCTTGGATCGAATTCTTTCAGGCAGGACGCGGTTATCGTGATTTTGGGGTGCCAGGACCCCTAACCTCTAGACCTCAACAGGAAGAGTACATCCAAAAGAGCTTGAAAATCTCAAGGATCAAAGACTTCAATAATACCACCTAGCTTTTTGTTGGGAAGAATGGCAGTCTTTGTGATGTAGTCAGGCTTCTACAACAGCCCTAAAAAGTGGGTCTCTGCTTACACATTTCCAGTGATGGAGTTCACTGACTCCCAGGCAGTTCATTCCCTTGTTGGACAATAGCTCTAATTATTTAGAAATGTCTTCTGTATATAGAACTAGAGAGACATCTTCTGTAATTTCCAGGCAAGGTTCCAGCTTTGTCCTCTAGGGCCACACAGGATACTGTATGGGTCCCCTAGAACATAAGTTGGCAACTTTATTATGAGATCTGAAAAGAAATCTATAGACATCCACAGAAACATAATAGAATCATAGGCCATGTTCAGAATTTATGTAAGCCAGTTTTGTTTATTTGTTATCCTGCTTTGGAGACTGTGAATGTTCTCCCCATCTTTCAATAAAAATTCTTCAGAGGTGGTAGTCTGGTAGGATGAGTAGAGTGCCACATTTGGAGTCAGGAAAGCCTGGGTTCAAAGCTTGCTTTAGATACATACTCATAAAAGCTAGTTTTGTATAGTGCTTTTAAGGTTTGCAAAGTGCTTTACAAATATAGTCTCATTTTATCCGGACAACACTGGGAGGTAGGTGTTATTATTATCCCATATTCCAAATGGAAAAACTGAGCTTAGGGATGGTTAACTGACTTGCCCAGGCCCTCCTCACTTTGAATCCTGCAGCCAGCTACATGGTCAAGTCCTTTAATTTCTCTGGATCTCAGCTGCTCATCTATAAAATTAAGTGGTTAAATCAAATTGCTTCTAAATCTATGGTCCTATGTAATAGGACTGTAATAATGATGATAGCTTACATGTACATAGCACTTGAGGATATACAGAACACTTTTATCTGGTCTTCACAAAAATACCCAGGTTGCTGTACTCTGGACACAATCCAGTTTCTTAACAGTTGAATACAGTACTCTAGAAAAGGAATACTGACTAATGTAGAATAACAACAGGACTGCCCTTATCCTGGACACCACATTTGTAATAATTAACATAACTCTTATATTAAATGGGACTTTTTTTTTTAAGCAGCCCCATCCCAGTGAACTTATAGTCAACTAAATGCCTTTTTTCAAAAGGGCTGCACGTTTAAGCTGTTCTTCTGTATTCTCTAACTGTTCAACTGAGTAACTGTAGGACAAATGCAGGTTTCTTCTTTTAACTTGGCCCATGATGCCAGCCTTTGGAGATCTAGATCCTCTGATCCCTCTCAGCTCTGTGTCATATGCTAATCTATAAGTCTGCTAAATATACTGTCAGGACCACAAAGTTCCAGGTACTCTCCTTTAACCAATGCTTGCAATCAACCTAAACACTTTTTAGCTGTAGGAAGCAATTCTCAAGACTACCCACCCCGATAGTAACCTAGTAACACTATTCCTTGTTAACAGAGTCAATGCAGATTTCAGTTAGAGCCCTCCAACACCTGGGAATTCTTCAGGCCTTCCCTTTTCTGCCCTAAATTGTTCCCTACCCAGATGACCTCTTCAGATAAATGTCCTCTGATCGATATACGACTGGCTTTGGATGGTTGCACTATCAGCCAGCCCACACGGTGTCAACACAAGTTACGCCAAATACTCTGTAACACCACAATGCACTATGTCCACAGAATTCCTCTGATCAAAAAGGAAACAACCTGGAAAGCAAATTTCCAAATTCACCATGCCTCTCTCTGGCAATGCTAAAAGATAAATACTTGCTCCTCTTTCTATGTCATAGCCACCTCTTTCATGATGCCTTCCAAAACACCCTCTCATTCATTGCTAACACCAGGTAAAAGCAATCCTCTTCAAATTTCTCCTAGCTTTTTCCGCAGACTGTCTCCTTCACGGAAACTTAACTGATCTTCCTTTGTGTCATAGCACTTAAGTAAATGCCTTTTTCCCTCAAATTCTAAGTTTCATAAGAGTAGGTTCTGTTATTCATATTCGTTTGTATACAGATAACTATGTATAGATTTAACTTTGTACCACCAATTATGTGAGAAAATTAGTTCCCACCCCATTCTTCCCCTTTTTTCCCCTCAGTATATTTTTTCTTCCCTTCTCTTTCTTCTTTTAAAATCAACCTAACATAACAAAAATTATTCCCAGGCCTTCAATCTTATTTAACTACCTCTATGACCCTGCTGGTGTTATGGTTTTCAGGGGGATATGCTTATCATCACAGCCTTCCTCTCAATTAGAATGGTGAAGGTGGTACCTTGGAAAGTTAAGAGAGATTAGGAGGTTTAGCATACCACCACCACCACCCCACCCATGGAGAGTGGGCTCTTCAATTAGAAAGGAGTAGTATGATTTGCTTTACTGCAGTAAATATTAGGTAAGATAAATTTTAGTGGTCCCAGCATTCTCTAGCTTTCACTGGCAGTATATAAAAGTTAGGCATACAGAAGATAGGCAGAATCCAGGGCTGAGGTTGGGCCAAAAGTGATTAAACAGTGACAGAGGAAACCTAATCAAATCTTCTAATTCCAAATCTAGCATTCCTTCCACTACACACACATCTTGTCCAAGCTAGATCTGAGGAAGAGTACCATGTCCATCTACCACGAGACAAGCTCTGCTGGAAGCCTGGGAATGATGCGGCACTCACCTCTCCTGAGGCAAGCCAATCCACTGGGCAATAGCCAATTGTTAATTAGTACATTTTTCCTTGCATCAAGGCTAAATTTGTCTCACTGCAACTTCCACTCACTACCCTTCATTCTGGACCAGGCAGAATGAGAAGAAGCCCTTTCCACATAACACATTCAAATCTCAGGAGGTGGTTGTTTCTCTTAGGCTTCCCTTCCTCCGGAGTAAACGTCCAGCTTCTTCCACTGATCCCCAGTTTCCTCAATACCTTTGTCACTTTTCTCTTGGCATTCTTCAGCTTGGTAATATTCTTTCCAAATATGGGATCTTGAACCAAAAATAATACTCTAGGCAGCACAACCAGAGTTTTAGAAAGTGAGGGAAAGGGAAAGGTGATAAGCATTTGTACCCATAGTGCTGGGCACCATACTTCAGGAGGGAGCGGCTATTATTTTCCTCATTCTAAAGTTGAAGTAAACACATATTAAATGACTTGCCAGGGTCACACAGCTAAGTGTCTCGAGTCTGATTTGAACTCAAGTCTTCCTGACTCCAAGCCCAGTGCTCTGTGCACGATGATGTAGGAGAGATGAGTACAGTAGACACTAAGCGAAGTCTTATGCTTTACAGTTTTATGGGCTACATCTATCAGTATTTAAAG
This sequence comes from Vombatus ursinus, assembly GCF_900497805.2. NCBI lineage: Eukaryota > Metazoa > Chordata > Mammalia > Diprotodontia > Vombatidae > Vombatus > Vombatus ursinus. Next base: position 16,958,640 of record NW_020954556.1, read on the forward strand.
CTGTCCCAATGGGATAGGCTGAAGCAATAAGCATCCCATCAGTCTCCTCCTAAAAGGAGATCTGTGAATTGAACTGAATTCACTACACATTGCTAACTAATTCTAAAGACCACCTATGGCATTGCCACAAATATCACCCACACCCCTAACCTTCTCCTGTTTCATTTTCTCTTTGTATCCCCAATCCATAGCACAGTATTTTTCCAATAATAGGTACCTAAATGTTTGTAAATTGAACTGAAATACTAAAAGTATAGTGCCATTTTTGAAATGTCATGGGCAATTACTAATTTTCTTCAAGAAAAAAAATGTACAACACTGTTAAGTGAGAACCACTGAAATTCCAGGAGACAGACCCAGGAACAGTCAAGAACCAGGAACAGTTATTCATATATGAACAAATACTGATCAAACATCACCTATGAGCAGTAGACCTTTGATCCAGATGAAAGAAGTGAGAGATAACAGAATTTGGATTAGACACAGTCTTTCCCTCTCATGGAGCTTACAATTTGGTTGGTTGTTGTCCTTCCTTCTCAGAAGAGGACCAAATGACATAGAGTCAAGTTACAATATGTCCACTGTGGCTGATTAGACAGACCAATACACACTCGGAATACTCTACCACAGGTCAGGCACAAATAGTCCCTGTGAACGTTTGGAATGGGCTCTCTAAATTTGTGCATCTCGCATTTCTTTTGAGCTATTTCAATTCTGCTTTGCTCATAGAGCACAGCCCCTTCTCTGATGAAGGCAAACCACTCTGGACCGGCCTGTGCCAGTGTCTCCCATGTCACACAATCAATTCCAGAGTTCTTATGAGAGACCTTGAGAATGTCCTTGTATCACTTCTTCTGACCACCAAGTGCGCGCTTGCCCTTCATGAGTTCTCCATAAAAGGTGGAGAAGATACAAACACTGATAACAGAGAGGAAACTAGAGAGGCTAGGGTTCCAGGCTCCATTCTCATCAATAACCTTAAGAATACAGAAGAACTTCCCAGAGGTAGACAAAACCCTTAATCCTGCCCAATCAGATCTTTAGAAGAGCACACAAGGAACACAACCCAGGCCCATTACTGGAACAATTCAGAGGATAATTACAGCACCAAACTCTGAGCACCAGCTCACGAGCAATTCTACCTCTCAAAGAGGAAGGAGAAGCACTCTATTCTATAAAGGATAGGCGCTCTGACTGGCACTATCCGAGGGTGTGAGCTGTACAATGAGTCAGTCACATTGCAAACTACCCTTTTTTCTTGATTTCTCTGATAAGGAACTTCCAGAAGGGAGGTCCTGTCATAAAAAAAGCCCTGGTGACTATTACAGTAATGGGACAGGAAGTAAAAATGGATACTATATTTAGTTTAAAAATACACTAGAGATTCCTAGAGTACCTGTTGGGGACACCAGCAGCCCTGATAGCATTACCGGGGAGCAATCACAATTTGCCTCTTCATGAAATCAACCAATCAATAAACAAATAATTATTAACAGCCTTCTTTGTGCCAAATGCTGGAGATACAAATGCAAAAGAGGAAACAATCCCTCAGTGTTTACATTCTAATGGGGGAGCTAAGTACATGTAAAAATAGAGAGAGGATAAATATAAAATTAATAAACACAAATATGTATAGAGTAGTTAACTACATGGTAGTTTGTCAAAGTGATCTTCCTAAAGCACCTGAATACCCTCTATTCAATCAACTCCAGAGGCTCCTTATCACCTCTAGGAGCAAATATAAAATACTCTGGAATTCAAAGGCCTCCATAAAATGCCCTGCCCTCCCCCCTTTCTGGTATTCTTGCACCTTCCACCCTGCCACAAACTCCATGATGTAGTAAGATGCTCCAGGCATTTTCAATGGCTCTCCTTCTTCATCTCCAATGCCTAGCTTCCCTGGCTCCCTTCAAAGCTCAGCTAAAATTCCACCTCCTATAGGAAGCCTTTCACAAACCCTCTTAATTTTAGTGCTTTCCCTCTGTTGATTAACTGTTTCTACAATTATCTTGTATATATCTTGCTTGTACATAATTATTTGTATGTAGCCACCCCCCATTAGACTGGGACTCTTTGAGAGAAGAGACTGTCTTTTGCCCTTTTTTATATCCCCAGCACACAGCACAATGTCTGGCACATAGTAGGTGCTTAATAAATGTTGATTGACTGGTTGGAGAGATCAGGAAGGAAAGGCTTCATCCAAGTGGTCACTCATTCACTTTTAGCTGAAGGACCTCCTGGGAGAATGAACTATTCTCACTACACCTTCTCTCAAGGCAGCTTTATTCTCCACTGTGGAGCCCCTACCAACGGCTTCTGTGAGAAGAATAAAAAATCCTCAGCCTGGCATTTATAAAGCTCTCTACCATCTAGCTCCCACCAAGCTGCCTTTTTAAATTTATTTCCTATTGCTATTCTCCACATGGAGCAACTAGGTGGTGCAACAGATAGGGCACTGGGCCTTAAGTCAAGAAGACTCATTTTCATGAGTTCAAATCTGGCCTCTGACACTTACTAGCTGTGAGACCCCGGGCAAGTCACTTAATCCTGTTTGCCTCGGTTTCCTCATCTGTAAAATGAGCCTGAGAAGGAAATGGTAGTATCTTTGCCAAGAAAACCCCAAATGGGGTCACGGAAGAGTTGGACATGACTGAAATACGGAACAATTTCTTCACATCTTCTTCATTTCAGTCATTAGTTGTTCTCTGCCTGTGATGTTCCATCCCTTGCCTCTGTGACTTTTGCGCAAGTGTCCCACACCTGAGGTGCCCTCCCTCCTTCACCACTGCCTTGTGGAATCCCTAAGTTTCCACCAAAGCATAGCTCAGCAACCACCCTCCTACATGAGGCTTTTCTGGATTTCCCCTCCTGCCAGTTATAAACAGTCTCTCCCTCTTACTTTGTTTATCCTTGCTCAAGGCTACTTAACTATTGAGGGGCCAAGACTCAGCAAAATCTAGACCTTCTGTCTCTAAGACTTTTCCCCACCGCCTGCCATTCACAACGACCTAATAACCTGTCGTGTGAGTAGTTCAGTAAGCATTATCATCATCATTTTACAGATAAGAAAATTGAGGGTGTATAGTTTGCTCACTGTCACAAAGCTAGTAAGTAATGGAGTGTGACTCAAACCAGAGTCTTATGAGACTCTTTCCACTGTCCACACTGGCACAAAATTGAAGTGCTTTGAACTTTACAGTGGAAGAGACCAGCGTAGGCAGACAGGCTGAGGGCTCCCTGAAGGGAGTAACCTACAAGCAGCTCTTGCCACAGGCTGCCCAGTTCCCTCCAGCAGCATGAATGTGTTCATGGAGAGACCCTGTCCTCCAGGGACATCAAAGAACTTTCCTACTGGTACTTCCTACTCACCTTTAGCTCAGTTCATGATAGCAAACTATGACAAGGTGAATTTATATGGATTTAGAAGATCAAGAAGAAGAAAAAAAAAAAGGACTCTGATTCAATCAACCAACAAACCTGATTTGGACCCTGCCTTCATGTAGCTACAACACTGAGGAAAGGCCTCAAAAACCAACCTACCTCCCTGACCTCATCATGCCACACTAAGGAATTGTATAGCTTGGAAGGTTCTTAAGTAGAACTTCTGTTGAGAGTTTTATTGACTGGCCTGTCTAGTTGATGGAAAAACTGGGGTTAAACCCAGACCCCTTGATTTTAAACACTAGCCTTTGGGAGTTAGAGAAAACCTTAGAAATCGCCTAATCAGAGAGTTCTGCATCTCCTAATCTGAGCTCTTCCTACACTATACTATACTGGCTTCTGTGAGGAAGAAGCCAAAAGACAGCCTACAGCCATCATGCAGGACTAGTAGGGGCTGCATTTTGGGCTGCTGAGAAACAAAAACAAAGACAGAGAAGAATATATAAATTCTTCTTGAAATGCAACTAACTTTGCTCAGTGACTGAGATTTTACTTCTCACAGGTCCTGTCCTCCAATGAACTGGATGCTCCCAGCTTTGGCATTTTTAAGATGCCTTACAAGGCCTTTGCAATCCCAGTCTGGCTATGGAAAACTTGGGACTCACCCTGGTGTGCCTTTTTTTCTTCTTCTTCTCCTCACCACCCCCCCCACCCCAGGCCTGAGGCAACATTTCTGAGTATTCCAGTTCTGAGTTTCCCTGGGTAGTTTAGGCCTCTGTAGGATTCTAGGAAAGCTGCATGCTGGTTGATTAAATATCTGTCATGGGGGATGACAAATAAAAAGAAAGACAAATTGCCTCTCTCAGCACTCTTAATTTCTGAACACATTCAATGCGCTGAGCTAGCTGCTCTGAGGGGATTAAGGTGGCTGGGCCTGCCTTTGTGCCTGGGTGATGCTCTCACGAGGACAGAGGTCCAGACCAAACTAAAGCTGGGCTGATTTAGGAGTCCAATACTCCCCAGCAGATTCTGATTAGAAGTCGTCTTCACGACAGGGGTCAATCACTTGATCTTCCTAGGCCAAAGAGCAGGGCAAGTGGCCTTGGCCTTTTTGCTGAATTACAAGCGAGAAAACCCAATGAACAAATACTCTCAATAATTATTCCGATTGTAGAATTCAAACTTGCCCAAGAAGGCTGGATATGGAATCAGGAGGGCTGGGTATGAGATCTGGTTTAGGCATGAGCTGGGTAAACTATGGGCAAAGTCACTTAAGATTTCTAACCTAATTCTCAGCTTCCGTGTATCTAAAAAAAGGAACAACAAAATTTGAAATTCTTACTTCACAGTGCTATTATGAGGAAAGCATTTTGCAAATCTTCAAGTACCAAAGAGTTTTTAATTATTCTTACTGTAAAATGGGCTTTCATATCCTTCTTACTACTGCCCTCCCTCTGTACCCCCACGTCCCCAAGCCGGAACATTCCTTCCTGGGTCTGGTCTAAAAGAAGGCAGTGAGATGCAATGGAAAGTACTTCAGAGGAGTTGGCTGCCGCTGAATGACAAGGTTACATGATTATATGACATTCTCTGAATGTCTTCATTTCCTGTCATCACCAAATAACTACTGGCAAGAGATGAAGCAGTATTTCTCTAGGGGCCTGAAAAGTCCACCTAAGATGTTAGACTTACTGACTTTTACCTTTTACAAAATGTGAGATCCCCATCTCTCTTCCTCCTTGGGACAGAGTTCAATTGTCCTCCCTGAATCAAATCTGGATTACTATAGCAATAAAATGATAAAAAGACAAGGATAGGTGTGACAGAGATTTAGCAGATTACAAGGGCCCTTGTACAGTAGTTGTTTTAAGAAATGACAAGTTGCAGAAATTCATTAAAGTATGCATATCCTCTGACTCAATAATACCTACTATTAAGCCCATACCTAAAAAGAGATCAAAAAAAGAGGAAACAGACCTATATATACAAAAATAGAGCAGCAGTTTTTCTAGTATCAAAGAACTAGAAATTAAGGGACTACTCATATACTGGACTGAAGAGCTGAATAAATTATGGTAATGTAATGGATTACTACTGAGCCATACTAATGGAAGGGACAGATTAAGTCCTGGGAAGACCTAGAGAAGCTGATGCAGAGTAAAATGAACATAACTAAGAGAACAGTTTATAGAATAATAACAACACTATAAATTCAAACCACTAATTTCTGATCAACTCAAACAACCATGATTCTGGAAGAATGATGATGTTTCAAGAAAGGAACAAGACATTTTTTGGACATATCTAATGCCAGAATTTTTTTTTGCTTGATTATACAGATTTGTCATATTAAACATACTTGTTTTTCTTTATACTCCTCTCAATGGTTTGGCATTGGGGAAAATCTATTTTTATTCACTGAAAAATATTAATTAAAAAAAAAGATGCAATGGGTTGAATGTTGCATAAGCCTCTGAAAAAGGTCAAGTATTTCTTTAGGAATTACGGTTTTTCCTAATTTCCAACCTGCCCCAATTTTGCTTAATAATAACAAATGACAATTACATGTCCTTTTATATACATTATCTCACCTTTTAAGCCACTCTCCCCCTCTAGACCACAGCTTCTTTATATATACATGAAGGCTTTCTAGATTTGTATCTTATAATTCCTTGCATGAGAGAATTACAATTTGCTGCACAAGAACTACAAGTCGTCTGCACCAACACTATTACTATCAGATGAGGAGACAGGCGGTGAGGGCAGAGAGAAGTCACTTGCCTACTATATCACATAGGCAACTAGTTAATGAAAGAGACAGGATTCAAACCCAGGCCCTCTGACTCCAAATCTCTCTCTTTTCACTAGACTAATACCATAGTTCATACTGGAAAAATTTAGCCTATCTTGAACTTTCCCTACAGTGAGAAAAAAAGCAATGCCACAGTAAATAGAAGCATGGTGATGCAATGGGTGAGTTTACTGGGAAGTGGCTGGCATCAGGAAAATTCTTTTATCTGTATTATGGACCCATCACTTACCTCTCCACAGCCTGTATATGCCTTGCATGATGGAGGAAAAATTCATCCATAAGCCTCTAATTTAGGGAATCAGATTTAAGTTTGGTTTAGAATTTCTAATCTAAATGTATTACTATTAATACATTATTAATATTATATATAATGTTATAATTATAATAATGCATTATTAATAAATTAATAATACAGGGAAGAAATTTTAGACTACAATTAACTCTGGACTCTGAAATAAATTTCTGAGGAAAACTAATATAGAGGCAGCAATATTAGACTGTGACTGTAAGGGATCATTCACAAGACCTATATTTTAGTGTCAATGCTATGTAGTTCTGGGCAAGTCGCTCAGAATTCCAAAATGTTAGATTGGAAGTGAGTTAAGAATTCAAAAAGTCTTGTTTCTTCTAGTTTCTTCTTACATAGCTGGAACTTATACAGTAAGTCTGCCTTTTAAAATACATTTTTTTTTTTGGCAAGGCAATTGGGGTTAAGTGACTTGCCCAGAGTCACAGAGCTAGTGAGTATTATGTGACTGAGGTCCCATTTGAACTCAGGTCCTCCTGACTCCAGGGCTGGTGCTCTATCCACTTTAAAATACATTTTTAAAACACTTGTTACTAGAAAGAAAAAAACCTAACAACGTAAATAGCCCATATATCCAACAACTGGAGTATGGCTGATAAATTACGATTAATGGAATATCAATTATATTAACTAAATAGTATTGATAATTATCAAATATTTGAGATAAATTATTATTAAATATTAGTGTTAACTGAATCTTAATTAATGTTGAGTATGATGAAAAACGATACGTGATGCAAAATGAGATGAGCCAAACTGATCATAGCTATAAAAAGGGAAACAAAGTTGAAGATAGTGGAGATAGAAATTTTATGTTTGCTGCCCATTAATTATTTGGTCCTATTTTGTTAAATGCTAGGCATGTCATATAAAATTATATGTTTATTAGTTTTCTTCATTACCACTTCCTGTTGCTTTCCAAGTAGCTAACAAAGTTAGCCCATGAAATCTAAATTATATTCATATGTACGTGTATGTGTGTGTCAATGTGTATGTGTGTATATATGGTCCTAGGAGATACAGTGGACTGAGGCATAAATTATTACTCAAACCCCCCCAAACCTTACGTCACAAAACTACTTCATACATTTTAAAGCATGTCCACACACATGGACAGGTATGATCCCACCTAATCAACAGAGGCAGAAACCACTGGTTCCTAGTTTAGGGCCACAAGGAATTATCTGTCCCAACTCTTTCATGGAAGTAGGAAATGAGAACCAAAGAGGGTAAGTCATTTCCTTAAGATTATATATCTAATTAGTAGATCTCACAGCTAGCAAACCTGAAATCCATACTGATTGCCTTGACCCTTTGACCAATGTCCTTTACACTATACTGCCTCTACCAGATATCAGGTATCCTGACCCCAAACTCTAGTTTTTTCCCTTGTTTTGCAACCATTACTCATGTGTATAATTAGATCAGTATCGAGCCCTCTCCGTATACGGAAGACCAGGGAGTCTAATGACTATGACTTCAATAGCCTTGAAGAACATAAGGACAGCACTGGATGAGAGGTTGGGTGCTTTGGGAACCAGTCACAGCTGGGCCACCGATTAGCTATGTGTCTCTGGATAAGTCAGCTCCTCTCACTGAATTTCAGTTCCCTCCTCTGTAAAATAAAAAGAGTTTGGAAATAAGAGTAGTGGGAAAAGAATTCGGGTTTGGTAGAAGCCAGCTTTGCTCCTTTACTATGTGCTGCTTCCTCTGTTTTCTCACTTATAAAATGAAGGAGTGGAACTTGATGACTTTTGAGAATTCTTTGCAACAATAAAAACTGGGATAGTCCACATGACTTTGGCAAGCAAGACAACAAGAAGGGGAAAGCTAAGAGGCCACCAGAAAAAGGGAGGCGTGCATGCTCAGAAAGGTGACTTGTCACTCTTGTCCCCACGGAAATCTCTGGCAGTGGGACCTTCTTCTACTTATCTTTGCATCTCTTCTCCAGGCTACAGTGTCTAGCGCAATGCCTGGCATACAGTAGATAATGAATAAATAACGAGAATAAATAATATGCAAACATGAGACAAAGCAAACCAGCCCCCTTTAAATCTTACTTTGCAGCACATTACCCTGTTATCAGGGCACAGCAAACTCACGTCTTCTAATACAAGCTACCTTAAGCAGTTTTTTTAAAAAAAAAATCCATAGAGACATGGTCACATAACCCCAAACTAGCAGACTGTCTCACGCAGGGCAATCTTCATAGTGCAATGCAAAATACAAGGAAACCTGAAGTCAGAAACTTGGGTTCAAATTCTGGCTCCAAAATTTCTAAGCTATGTGACCAAGGATAAGGCATTTAAACTCTCTAAATTAGGTTTCTCAGCAGTAACATGGAGATAACACAAACAATACCAGTGAAGTCCCAAGTCTGTTGTAAACACTTTGAATATCTCAAAAGCATTTAAGTAATGTGTGCTATTGTTTTAAATAATGAAAACTCAGAAGCAGAGAAAGTGTCCTGAAGTACAGTTTAGAGGATTAGCTTTGGAGTCAGAAGACCTGAGTTCAAATCCTGACTACTTAAGCAAATTGCTTTCCTTTCTCTAGACTTTAATGTCCTCGGTAGTAAAATGAGAAGGCTGGATTGGATTGAGATGGAAGGTGCCTTTCTGGCATGAGATGCTAATGAATATACTCTGGTGGAAGAAGCTTTTAGAAGCAGTGATGGGGGTCCTTGAGACTATTATAAAAAGAGTGGTAAGTTGATTTGGGGTGTCATTATTTATGTAGACAATAAGCATAAGTGGTTTACTTCTAATAAGAGGTAGGCCCCAAATGAATGAAGTCTCCAGAATATTAGTCAGAAATGAGCATTCTTCCCCTTTCCAGCAGAATGGGCCACCTGAGATAAACATTAATGTGTACAAGAGATACACAGCTTCGTGGCTACAGATTAGGATTTTTTTTTTCTTAAAGAAATCTGCTAGGGCTGAAGTCAGTAAGAAGAGCACACCACTTCTGGGAATCCTTATATCATGAGCCAACAATCTACGATACTGACACCATTAGCCCAAGTAATAAGAGAAACAGATACAGAGGAAACAACATGTCAAGAGGGAACCAACTAGACTCTTCTGGAACCTGGGGCTCGCAGGTGGCATGGCGTGGAGTGGGGAGGAGATGGAGGAACCAGTCAAATAAGAGATGGAGGTACAAGATTTTCCAATCCTTTTCCTGGGTGTCTGCCTCTCCAAATCATCTCCTCCGATCTAATTCTGCTTTCATATCTTTTCTGATGAGCCCATGGTTTCTCTTCCAAGTATGAAATAATAGAATTTGAGAGCTGGAGGGGACCTGTTAGAGCCAATTTAGAAGATGATGTCTAAGAACAGGGATTTAGAGTTTTGAACTATGGCTTAAATAAAATACAAGAGCAGTTAACAAAGGCTGGTAAAAATTTATTTGCCTAGAGTCTTGTAAATCTAATCAGAAAAGCTATAAACTAAAAAAGAAGGGGGAGGGAGAAAACTGCCTGGGCATATTAAGACCAAGCCAGATACCACTGAGAGCGGCAACATTACAGGAAGAAGAGTATAGGAAACAACCAGAGGTTCACAAGACACAAAATCCAAGAAAGAAGTCAGTAATAAATCCCTTGCCTTCAGATGTCTATACACAACTGTATAACAGAGGATGATTAGCCAGCAAGATGAATCAGATCCTGATTCAAAAAGGCAAATTTGGCCAAACAGGTATCACTGAGACATACGGGATGAGTCTTATGACTACAAGTGGAACCTAGTCTATAAATGTTTTCCTAATTCAAAAGGAATAAGACAGATGAAGAAAGAGGGGAAGAGAGGGACAAAAGAAAAAAATATGACTACTGCTTCCAGTGGGTGGAATGATGATGATGGACAATAGAGAAAAGGTAGATATGAGCTGACACACTCTTCCATTGCTTCTGTATTTTTGGTCAAGAGGAATGATCTTCGGAATGAAAAGGGGCAGAATAAAAATGACTAATTGCCATTCAAGACAAGTAAGGAGATATTAAAGGAGTATCTGGGTGCCTTTGATGAGTTTGAGTCACCTGGCGTAGATGAATTGTATTCTGAAAGAGCTAATGAAATGAAATTGCTGAATTCCTATCTTTGACCTTTAAAAGATTCTGGGGAAATGGAGGAGGTATTAGAGGAATAAAGAAAGGCAAATTGTCCTAATTTTCAAGAAGAAAGAAGGAAGAAGAAGGAGTCTCTACACCATAGGCCAGTGAGCTTGACTTCTACTGCTGAAAAAAATTCTACAATACTCAGTGCTAATGGAATGGTTAATGACAAGAAAAGAATCAAAGTAGCTTCATCTAAGAACAGCTTGTGCCAGACTAACTGTATTTCCTTTTTAGACAGATTTACAAACTACAATTGTGGGGGGCTTCTCTGTATAGTTTATATTTTATCAAAAAATTCGGTAGTCATGCTATTCTTGTGGAACAAGATGTAGAGATGTGCACTAGAAGACAAATTATTTGGACCTGGAATCAATTGCATGGGCAGACTCATTAGGGATTCAACATCCAGGTGGAAGATAATGGCAGACGCAGTATGCATAGCAAACATACAGGTGACACAAAGCTGGGAAACACTGCTAACATATTGGGGCAATAAAGTCAGGATCCAAAAAAATCTTGATGGCTTAGAATGGTGGTGTCAAACTCAGGAAGAAATGGGGCCACTAAACCTCACATAAGAGATCTCTGTGGCTGCATATTAACTTAGAAAAACCACATATTAATCTACTGTATTTTTATTTATTTTGTTAAATATTTCCCAATTAAATTAATCTGGTTCAGGTCACACTAAGGAGTGTTTCACACCTGGCCTAGAACACTGAGTCAAACACAGTGTTGTAGAGCCAACAAAAGTATGATATCCCAGCCAAGAAAGTTAATGTAAGCTTTGGCTTCAATGAGGGAAGCATAGCACCTAAGGTCTAGAGAGAGATTAGTCTACAGCACTGTGTTCAGTTCTGAGCACCCCATTTACTAAAAAGACTAGAGAGTACTGGGGTGAAGGACCTCAAGTTAATGCCACGAGGATGGGTTAAAGAACTGAGGACACTTAGCCTGCAAAGAGTTAATTCAGGAAGGACCAGACATCACTCTTCAAATATTTGAAGGCCTGTCATGTAGAAGAGGAAAATTATTTGCTCTGCTTGGCCCTTGAGGTAAAGATGAAGAAACCATCAAAAGCACAAACAGTTTATGGGATGATATAATTCAGGCTGGAAGCAAAATGAAGGATCTGTAGCTTTTTTAAAAGGTACATACAATAAAAAGGTGGAACTGAGATCAGTATTACAACAGGTGGCCACGTTTGAAATTTCAATCGTGAACACTACCATCTGGAAGGGATGGGCAAGGGTCAAGGGAGGAAAGTGAAAGGAAAACCTGAAGAAGACCTTTACAATTCAACTTTTCAGCTTAAAGCTGAAGTGCTGGGCACTTTGAGAGGTACAAGGGAGAATATTAAAAAAAAAAAAAAAAACAACAATGAATCTGTCCCTGATTAAGATGTGTTTGGGCAGTGCAATGACAGCACCAGCTCTATAATGGAAAGATAATTCTCAAAGTAGCTGCAAATAAGGAGATCAGTTAGGAGGCCCTTAAAATTTGCAAAGACAATGCAAAAATTATCTCTACTTTATTTGTTTTATATCAATATTTACAGTAACATCTTTATTCTTGCATCACCCTCATTAGTCAATTCTCCCTCAGCCAATTCTCTCTGCCACCCAGGAAGAAATAAAGAGATAAGAAAAAAATCTTTCAGCTAAATTAACAAATACATCAAGTCAGACAGTATATCTGTTCCATTTTCATAGTATCCCTCCCCCTCCAACTTGGCAAAGAAGGGAAGGAGGTACTTTCTCATCTCCCTTCTTGGGTTCAAACTTGGCGACCATAATTACGCTGCATTACAGCTGTCTTTTAAGTGAGGAAACTTAACGGTAAAGATCAGACATAATAAAAGACTGGGTCTAGATGGAGAGGACAAATCTAAGAGACCGGATTATACTGACAGAATTTGACAACTCATTCAATTCAATTCAACAAACATTAAACATCTACAATGTACAAGGCACTCTATTCTGCTTATATGAAGACAAAAAGAAAACAATCTCTTCCCTCAAAGCACCTGTGTTCTCAAAGTGGAAAAGAGATGCCACAAGTACACAAACTAAATCACGGTAAGTGAAATGGGAGGGAGAAGATTTTGTAGGAGAAGGCACCAGATCAGAGGCTTGAAGGGAGCTGAGGATTCTCAGGTAGAGATGAAGAAAGAACCAATTCCAGGCACGAGAGACAAATCTATGGAAATAATTTAACATAGGTTGGTCAAAAATTTGTCCAAGGTTTTAAATATGGTTGCATGGAAGAATGACTGGCAGAGCCATTTCAATTTCAAAGTTAGAAGAAAGGACAGGTTTTAAACCTTTTAAACCTCTTGAGTATGAAGTGTTGGTGGGACATACAAGTGAGGATGTCCAGCAGGCAGCTGGAAATCAAGGACTGTAGATACATACAAATGTGGGGGGGAGAAGGTGTCTGTTATCATCCAAGTGGTAACTGAAACCTCAAGAGTGGGTGAGATTACCAAGGAGAGAGCTCAGAGAGAGAAGAACACTGAGCACAGGGCCTTGAAGCAATGCTTACACACCTGAGTAGTGGAAGGACAAAGAAACAACCACCAGAGAAGTCCAGGAAGAGAGCTGTCAAGTTCCTGTGAAAAGCAAGGCAGAATCTCAAGGGAGGTGGTGGCCACTGCATCTGACAATTAGAAGTCACTGAAGATCTTTTGAGAGAAGTTTCAAGTAGAATTCTTCAGGAGTGTGCAGAAATTCAGAATGCAAGAGGTTGAAGAATGAGCAGATAATGAGGGAATTAAATCTGTATGTGTAAATGATCCTTTCTAGAGGCCTGAAAGGGTATTCGTTCTTTCTTGGAGTAAGATGCACTAGCACCACTATGGATATACCGATAAGCCTCACAGTAAACAGGTATGTGATTTGCCGGATATTAACCTGCTCAAGCTGAGATATCAACCCAATTTGATTTCCAAATCCAAGACACATTCTATTCCATCATGCTGCCTAGAGAAGATTTCATCCCTTCCTGCTATGTTGCTTTCTGTCTTGAAAAGAGGCAATTTACAGGAGTCACTGACTCTATTCCCTTTAAGAAGGCGAATAAGTGTTTAACAAGATCAGGAAACCAGGCAGAAAGGATGAATTTAGGCCAGAAGCACTAAAGCTCCCTTCCCCTCACACCTGGATTTGAGAAACTGAACTGTCCAAAGGAAATTCTTATATCACTGAGGGGAGAGTATCTACTCTATTTGCTACCATGATTTTCCTTTCTTCCGATTTTCAGTATCCACCTTATCAGAAACACAAGGTCAGAGAGATAAAGTAGTTTCAGTAGTGCAGTTTCCCTGTATTCCTGGGAGTTCACATGCCTAGCAAATATTCAAATGCCATTTTATGGCTCAAAGTATTGACACAATATGCAAGGTCAGTTGATACATCACATCAGTAATTCAAGCAATCCACAACCCAAACTAGGAAGAAACTATCCCTGATTAACTAATTCTGTGTTTAAGTATTCTTACAATGCTTAAAAATGCTAACAGGGATTTCTCTTTTTAAAAGAATTTTTTCTAAAAGGGTTCATTTTGCACCATTAAGCCCTTGCTGTTGTTGCTCAGTCATTTCTCAGTCAAGTCCAACTCTTCATGACCCCATTTGGGGTTTTCTTGGCAAAGATATTAGAGTGGTTTGCAATTTCCTTCTCCAGCTCATTTTACATTCAATGAAACTGAGGCAAACAGGGTTAAGTGACTTGCCCCAGAGTCCCATAGCTAGTAAGTGTCTGAGGCCAGATTTGAACTCAAGATGAGTCTTCCTGACTCCAGACCCAGCACTCTATCTACTGTACCACCTAGCTGCCCTAGGCCCTTACTAGTTAATTTTAAATAGACTGACAATGGGGTCTTAGAATGTTGAGAACCAAAGGTTCCTTTTTCAGAAGAATTTTCTAACAGAGTTCATTTTGCATCATCATCAGGCCCTTGCTAGTTAACTAAAAACAGACCACTGACATTAAACATAGAAGGGGCGTCAGAACAATGTTGTGAGCTAAAAAGATCTTAGGAGCCTTCCAGTCCCACGTCATCATTCTACAGGAGACTCAGAGAGAGACAGTGATTTGCCCAAGGTTGGAGTCAAAACCATAGTGATTTAGTAGAATGTCAGCTCCTTGAGGGCACAGACTGTTTCGGGTGTTTTTGTCTTTGTAATCCCATTGCCTAGCACAAAGGAGACATTTAATAAATGCTTGTTGAACTGAATGGAATTTCACTCTTCAACCTGCTGACTAAGTATTTTAAGGACACTCTCAAGATTTCTCCGAAGAACTTTTGTGAGACATGGAAGGCACTGGCACAGAACTGCCCAGCATGGAGTGCCCACATCAAAGAAGGCACTGTGCTCTACAAGCAAAGCAGAATTGTAGTAGCTAAAAAAAAAAAAAAATGAGATGCACAAATTTTAAGACATCTCCACTCCAAATTTCATACAGACTATTTGTGCCCAATCTGTGGTAGAAGAAGCTTCAAAGCTCATATTGGTTTGATCAGCCACAGTTAGACACACTGTATATCCTGACCCCAACACAGTGATGTCATTTCGGTCCTCTTCCAGAAAAAGGACAACCACCAGTCAAGTATTTCTAGTCTTACAGACTAAGTTCTTAGACTATGGCTCTCTAGTGAGGCCTTAAAATGAGGGTGGATTATAGATATTCCCTAAGGTGTTACAAAAATTACTACGCCTTGCTTTACCCCAAAAGGAGATGGTTGGTCTTGCCTCACCCAATGGTTCCAAAATCACTTTTGAGGCCATTCGGAGGTTTCCGACTGCCTCAAGGGAAAGAAGTGTAGGTGTGGGAAAATCCCTCAGGAACTTTGTCAGTATAGAGAGAAGACCCAAGAGATAATAGTTTGGAGTTGGGAGTAGGGCAGCAATGGAACCAGTCTACAAAGAAAGAGAGAACGGCATAGTTCTGTCTTAGCCAGTGTTTGCAGGGCCTCAGTCTCTTCCATTTGAAAAATGAGAACAATAATTACTGTTCCATTTTTCCCTCCTAAAGATGTTCTAAAGAGATATGGCAGCTCTGAATTCATCATGAAACATATGGTATTTATTGCAGGACTCAATCTAGTCGTTACATATTATTATCACTCAGCTACTAGCCAAATATTGAACCTTATATAATACTTTATGATATAAGAGAAATACCTCAGATACAAAAAAGGTATCATCCAGGACAATCTCTTCTAAGTAAACAATCTTTAAGGTGCCTAGCCAGCCACTCTATTCATCATAATAACCAGCTTCATCTTGAGGCACTACAGGTCACACAAGGTTCCAACTCCTCTGTGAGAGTAATAGATTGAAAGAAGGTACTGTGTTACCATAGAATAGAAAGACCCGGGTTTAAATCCCAGCTTGGCAATTTACTACCTGTGTTTTGGAGAACATCTTTTACCCTCTCCTGCCCTCAATTTCCTGATCTGTAGCATGAGGGATTTGGAATCCAAATCCTCTTAATAAAAGGATTTGTTCTGTGAAGTTTGGATTCAGTCAAAGGGCTGCACTTGAGGATCCAGAGGGCCAGATGTGGCCTCGAGGCTGCAGGTTTGTCACCCCTGGATTAGATGCTCTAAGGTCACTTCTAGCTCTTACAGGATCTTAGATGTTTCTATTGAGTGACTTCACAATATTAAGTATCTCTTCCATTTAACTTGCCGTATTAAACAGCAAAATACGGCCAACTCCTGTGGCTTCAGAGATGGGTGCTAACGTCCCCCACCAATGCCTCACTGTGGTGTGGAAGTGACTTCCCAGGTTCTAACAGGTTCAATTAGAAGCTAGAAAAAGCTTCCCATAGGTGCTTACATAGACAAAATGGGCTAAGTTCATAGAGGCCCATCACCAGAAGATAACAGCATCCGGGGATGAACTTTCTTTGTCCACAGAAGTTTACAATAAGACATGGAGAGGTTATGATCTAAAAATGAGAAAAGCTTCCATAACAAAATCAATCATACTGTCAAATATGGTACAGTGGGATCATTTTATTCATACTGACTCCTATTCTAACTACTGATATGATCTTAGCAACAGTAATATATTTGATGAGCTAACACTCCTTGGCCCAGATAAAGACACTTCCCAATTAGATATTTTATTGTTTCACTTGCCACTATATCATCTATATTATACATAGGGCTGCCAACTGAAAAAAAAAAAAAGAAAGAAAAGAAATACAAGCTTGTCCTAAAAGTCTATTACATAGGGTTATCTTTGGGATAACCTTGAATAGTAAAATATACAACACTACTACATTATCTAAATATTATCTCTTCCTTGTTGGGTTATCATTATAACCATTAATTGTCATTCTGATTGATATAATACAGGATATAGCAGCTTTTACTGTATTTGGTCTATTGACCAGAATGCGTTCATCTCTTATTATAGGTTCTTTCTTAATATAAGTGGCTATTTGTCAATTCATTCCTAGGTTGACGATTATGTTATACATTAGGGCTAACTAAGGTTATTACCTTAGCAACAGTATTGAGTTTGTTGGCATAATTAAAAGGTAGCAGCCAAGATAGGTCCATTCTTCAATTACCTATTTTATTGCTTCCCTAACCATAACAGACTATATGTACCTAGTATTAATCTAGCTTTCCTTTATCGTATACTACTTGCACTGAACTATCCTGTTTGGTTCTGAGTTTTATTTGTCTAAGCCTTGTTTTCCCAGTGACCAGATGGAATGACACCTATGCAATCTTGGCTGAGGGGGAAGGTAGGCTACCATGAAGCTACTTTTGTTTCCAAGACTGAACTAGCTACTGGATCACTGGTAAATGTCCACCTTGGCCATTATGGTGGTGCTTCTCATGTTTGAATGATACAAAACTGGTATTAATTCAGTGACCTACTTCCATAGAGAAAAATCAGCTTTGCTTCAGTAACTCTGATTATCTTCAATAAGAAACTATATTTTTAATCTTATGAAGATTTTTCTAAAGTGAACTCAAAGCAGGGCGTTCTGAACTTGGCATCCGTGTCCATGGATGGGTTTCAGGGGTCTGTGAACTTGGATAGAAAAAAATTACACAAAGGCAACAAAATACAGTAGTATTTGGCTCCCCCAGAGTACCAAAGGGGTCCAGGACACAAAAAAAGCTAAGAACCTTTGGCCTAGAGAGCTTCATCCTCCACTCAAGACTTACTTAGATGCCTAATAGAAATGAGGGGGGTTCTCAAAGGCTACACCAGTGGAACAAAAAGCTCTGCAAGCTATAAAGATTTTGAGCACAGGCACCAAACATACTGTCTATTGTTCAAACACCAGTCAAGCTAAGTCCTGAAATGATCATCATGGGGCAAGTTATTTTGGCCACAGCAAATCAGAAAGCCTTGACAGAAGCATGGAGGAGTGATGGTGGTGGTGATGATGGTGATGATGATGATGATGATGATGGTGGTGGTGGTGGTGATCATGGTGGTGGTGACGACACCAGGCATTTATAAAGTGCCTTATATATACATATATATATATATATATATCCTCTCATTTGATCTTTCACAGCAAACCTGTGAAGCAAGTGATATGGATATTATCATTCCTATTTTATGTAAAAGGAAGCTGAGCCAAGGCTCAAATGACCCATTCAGAGTCATACAGATAGTTAAATGTCTAAGGTAGGAGGACCCAGTTCTTCCTTATTCCAAGTCCAGAGCTCTATCTATTACACCATGCTGATCTGCATTGGTGGTGGGGAATATCCACACAAATGAAAATGCAGATCTTGGAAATTACTGACTCCAAATCATCTAGGTAGCACAATGGCTACTGTTTTACTTAACAGATTCATTTCCCTAAAAGAACCATAATAGGGGGTAGCTAGGTAGTGCAGTAGATAGAGCACTGGCACTGGAGTCAGGAGGACCTGAGTTCAAAGCTGGCCTCAGACACATAACATTTACTAGCTGTGTGACCCCTGGGCAAGTCACTTAACCCCATTGTCTAGCAAAGACAAAAACAAAAACAAAACAAAACTGTAATAGACAAATTCCCTGAAGTATCTTCCATTTATCAAACCTTCATTTTACCTTAATTTTTATTCATTACTCTAAGTGAACATGCAGTACACGCCAATAATTAGCTAGGCCTTTTAGAATTCACAGTTGGGAAGCAGCTCTTGCCTGAGGGACTCCAGTGTATCTGGTGAATCTTAATGAACATTTACAGATCTCAAGTAAAAATGATCTTACCTGGTAGTGATGGGGTTGGGATCTGGGCCCCAAAAATGAAAAACTCTGGACTTTCCCATAGGGCCAAATCTCTGGTGTTCCCCTGAGGCTATAATCCCATCAACTGGCCTTTCATTGTGGACCTCCCTATGGCCCCAGGAATTCTATTACCTCATAGACTACTTGGCCACTCCTAGATCCCTCCCACAGGCTTTCTGTATATAAGGTCCATCTTGTCTCCATTAAGATGCTTAGATTCTTAGAATCTAGCCACAGTTTAGATCCTTAAACTCTAGCCGCTGCTGAGATTCTTATAATCTAGCCACTGCTCAGATTCCTAAAATCTAGCCACTGTTTAGATTCTTATAATCCAGCCACTGCTTACCCGTGTTCAGACTCCTTAAGAGTCTGCCCAATATGACGGATGTTCTAATAAACCTTGTCTTTGGCTGAAAGAAGGTTTGGGTCGAATTCTTTCGGGAAGGACCCACGTGTTGTGATTTTGGGGTCTAAGCACCCCAGGACCCCTAAACCACATCAGTAGGACACCTCCAATTTGAGCTCCCAACTCCCTAAACCAGAGCCATTTCCAAGTCTTTACCAACATTAGCTGTGAGTCTGCCCAAGCTACTTCAAAAGGTCTAGTCTATTCTACACTCACCTTTCTCAAACTTCCATGCTATTACAGGCCCTACCCAACCTATACTAAGTGCCTACTGTGTGCACAGCTCTGGGCTGGTTGCCATACAAAGTTTAGATTAGACCAGACTGGGTCCTTGCTTATTGTCTACAAGGGAATGCAGGCATGCACATACAATATTAAATAGGGGGTTCACTGGAGAGGTCTAAAACCAAGGATTATCTGAAGTACTAAGATGAAGATCTTCATGGATTGGGGTAAGGAGAAAAACTAAGGCCCAGGGAAAGCTTCAAAGAGAAAGAGGCATTTGAGTTGGGCTTCACTTTTAAAGACCAGGAAGTAATTGAACAAGTCAGACGGAAGAGGAAGAAGGAAATTAAAGGAACAAGGAACAATGTGAGCAAAGGCTTGGAGGCAAGAGAACTAAGTGTGAATCTGCCTGAGGGGAAGGGCTGAGTACAACAGTTTGCCTGGCACACAGAGCAATAAAAGTATATTTAGTTTGACTTCCCTCCAGAGATTTCTGCTATCAACCGGTCCTTCCCGTGACACCTATCACTGAGAGAGCTTAAGTCCTTCCCACATTAGGTGTGCTTCATTTTTATTAACAAAGAAGAGAGGGGGACTTAAAAATGAGAAGGCTCCAAGTAAGCTCACTTCTTATTTGTCTGGAAAAACAGCTGACTCAGCTGTTCGAAGGTACAAATGGCAGCAGCACCTATGAATGCTGGCTGCAGATTCAAGTCATTGAACAATCTAAATTTGGACATATGTGCCATGTAGAAAAACCTTTATTAGGGGAAAAAAAACCCAGAAGAAAAGAACACTTCTCTGGACTTCTCTTAGTCTTCAGTCCCACTAGTGGATTTGGAGCTATCCCCCACGCTTAGAGTTTTCTTCTTCCTCCTTACCATCTCCTGGCTTACTTTAAGTCTTAGTTACAAACCCTGCCTTTGCCAATCCCCATTAATGCTGGTACCTTCCTCCTAAATTGACTTCCAATTTATTCTGTCTACATCTTTTCTGTTCATACTTGTTTTCATGAGGTCCTGCCCCCATAGTCTGTGAGCTCAAGAATAGTGACCACATTTTTGTCTTTCTTTGTAACCCCAGGGCTTAGCACAGCACCTGGCACATAGCAGGCATTTAATAAATGTTTGTTGCCTTTTGGGTACAGAAGGGCCCTTCAGAGCCTTTACTCTCTAAGTTTAACCTTTAAGCCAAACTGGCCTCCACATCACCGCGAAGGGATAACAGGGTGTACTGGCATGTCACATCCGTTCGGGGGGCCGTGTTGTGGGGGGGGGGGGGGGGGGGGGGGAAGAGGAGGGAGAAAGGTCCTGGGCATCTGAAAGGACAGAATTAAGGGGGATCTGGGGTACCTTCACCATCATCACATACCAAGAGTGGCCATTAAAAAACCAATAATGTGTTCCAATTTCTGGAATAAACTATTTTGAAGCTATGTTCAAATTCACCTGATTTGTCGATCTTCTCTTCCTTTTTGTATTTTACAAAAGTACATTTCTATAAAATAAAGGATATTCATCCTTATTTTTCTCTTACTGCAAAGCCAGAGTGGATGCGCAGCTCTAATAATCAGGGGTAGTGACCAACTTAAACTAGCCCTCATCCCAAGCATTTGCATAATCAGGAAACCGAGGTCCAAAGAGGTTAAGTGACTGGCCCAGGAGTAGTAAGTGTAAACCTTGGTTGGACCTCTTGACTCCAAATCCAGTAATCTTTCTACTACACTATCATCCGTTCCAAGTCATACCAGAGCAAGAATCCCTCCTACAACAGCCTTCTTGAGCTTTCTGTCATCACACACATCCACGTTTGCCTTTCTCCTAAGGCTGTCCATTTTCAGTGGGAGACCTCTAATTGCTGGAATTTTTTTTTTCCTAAAAGAATGACTAAAATGTCCTTAATCTTTGGCCCAGAGATTCCCTTAGTAAGAAGTAAATGACAAAAATGAACACAAAAATATTTATCACAGCAAACAACTGGAAAAAATAGGTTAAAAAAAAATCAACTGAGGAATAAATGGCTCAACAAATTGTGGTGCATGAATTACTGTGGCATGAAAAATGGGGGAAATGAAGACTAATATGAACCGATGTGCCACCAGGAAGACTACAACAATGTAAATGGGAAGAATAAATACCTCAACAAAACAAAGGAAACTTAATGCTATGAAAGTTAAAATGACCAAAGAAAAGATACGAAAAGGGAACCCCACAGGCTTCTCTCCAGAGGTGGGGGCTTTGGGAATGGCATACTGCATACAATGTCAACTTTTTTCAGTATCTTGGTCAGTTTTGCTGAACTTTTTTTTTCTTTCTTCTTTTTCCCCCTTTATTATAAGGGCTGACTGAGAAGGGAAGAGATATATTGGGAAATGTAGGTGACGTAAAAACAAGACTGCCATTCAAAGTTAATAAAAAAAGATTCCATTCTTCCAACTGAAATCCAGCTAATATGGTTTCTAGTTCCTTCACTATCCTGGTTACCCTCCCCTAAACACTCTCCAACCTAGCAATTTCCTTTCTAAAACATGGGACCCAAATAAACTGACCAGACTGTCAGGAAGTCCCACAAAACGTCTATATGACCACCACTGGAGCTCAGAGAGGTACAGAACTGAAGCTTTTTTTGTAGAGGGAAGTGGTGCACGGGAAGTGAGATTAGTCTTTATATATTCTAAATCTAACCTTAGGGGATGAGATAGTTAGACTCCAAGGAAAAACTTTCCAATCAATAATTTCAACTGTTCTGAAACATAACAGGCTGAAATAATGAGCTCCCCCATGCCCTGCACAAGAGCCCTGTGAACTGAATGAACTAGATTTTCTACAGATAGTGGCCCCGCCACAAATACCACCTCCACCCTCTAGTTTAAGGAAGGACTTTCCTAGATTTCCACAGTTGGCATAGTCCCTACACATGCAAAGCAAGGCTACGGACTGATAGTTTAGTATTATTTGATATTTGTTGTTCCTTTCAGGCCAACACCCCAAGCAATAGAGGGTGGAGCCCAGGCTGGCCCTACCATCTAATCTTTCAGATGCAAATTTCAGTGAGGTTAAGACTACTTCTTATAAGACCTATCTCAAGGGCCTGATATCTGGTAAAAATGAAGTCATTTTCAAAGTACTGCACCACTCCCAGCAAACTAGGAAAGATGACAAAATACAAAAATGATCAGTGGTGAAAGGCTGCAGAAAAAGCACAGTAATCTGCCACTGGCGGTGTTCTGAATTCACTTTAACCACTCTGGAAAAACAATCTGCTTTATGCTTTAAAAAAAAAAAAAAGACAGCTCTACTTGTCAAAGTATTCGGATCCTTTGGCCTAGAGATCCTACTGGGAAGCATAGGAGGTCAGAGACCAGAAAGGCCAAAATACACTAAAACATTTACAGCAGCACTTTTTGGGGTAACAAAAAGATGGGAACAAAGTAAGATGCCCAATGATTTAGGAAACAGTTAAACAAATTGTGGCAAATGAATAGAATAATTAAAATAGATTCTTAGATACTAGTAGAATATTAATTTTAACAATTTTAGATTAACATTAATAGAAAATAACTGTTATTGTGCCTTTGAACAATGTGAAGAATAGGCATGAGAAGACTTATAGAACCAGGAAAACACAGTGATTACAACATAAACAGCTAGGGGCAGCTAGGTGGGGCAGTGGATAGAGTGCCAGGCCTGGAGTCAGGAAGACCTGAGTTCAAATCTAACCTCAGAGAAGTATTAGCTGTGTGACCCAAAGTCATTTAACCTGTTTATCTCAGTTCCCTCATCTGTAAAATGAGCTGGAGAAAGAAATGGCAAAGCACTCTGATGAAGTTTAGGGGTGCTGAGACCCCAAAATCACAACACGATGGTCCTGCCCGAAAGAATTCGACCCAAGTCTTCTTTCAGCCAAAGACAAGGTTTATAAGAACAACTGTCATATTGGTCAGACTCTTAAGGAGTCTGAACATTAGTGAGCTATTGGCTAGATTATAAGAATCTGAGCAGTGGCTAGATTTTAAGAATCTGAGCACCTTAATGGAGACAAGTTGGACCTTACATACAGAAAGACTGTGTGAGGGATCTAAGAGTGGCCAAGTAGTTTGGGGTGATTGGAGGAGGGGTCTAAGGAGGATCTGAATGGCAGTGGCCAGTAAACTGAGGTGAACAGAACTCCTGAAACCCGGACAATGGTGTGGGAAATGGCCGGGGACCACAGGGAGAGCTAGACTAGGTTAAGAGTAACAGAATTGGTAGACTGGGTGTAGCCACAATGAAAGGCTAATTGATGGAATTATGGCCTCAGGGGAACGCCAGAGACCTCCTTGATCAAGGGGGAGAATTCAAGGACAATCCAAGGGTTTTCTAGGGCCATAGACAAATGGGGCTCAAATTGGGACAAAGGTCTCAGTTTGGGCCCATACCTCATCAACTCCAGTACCTCTACCCAAAAAACCCCAAATGGGATCACGAAGAAGATCTGGACATGACAAACAGAAAGAACAATGACAAAATTAAAAGACTCAAATCAAAAAAACTACTTGCTCTGTTAATTATAATAATGAACAAGAATAGCCCACTCCTGAGGCAAGTTAAGAAAAATCATCTCCCTCTCCTTGCTTTTGCAGAAGTATGGGACCTATAGTCTAGATTATTTCATATATT
Organism: Vombatus ursinus; assembly: GCF_900497805.2. Taxonomy (NCBI): domain Eukaryota; kingdom Metazoa; phylum Chordata; class Mammalia; order Diprotodontia; family Vombatidae; genus Vombatus; species Vombatus ursinus. The sequence continues at coordinate 16,982,810 of NW_020954556.1, forward strand.
GTCAGGCACTGTTGATGTGTTGGTTTTGATGAATGTTTTTTCTTTCTCTTTTTTGCTGCAAGGGATCACTAGTTGAAAAGAAAGGAAATATTCAGAAACGAAGGTGACACAAAAACAAAATGAATCTAAAAGATTTTTTAAAAGAAAGTCTGGCACAAGCAAATTTTACTTCTGGAAGCTAAGAAGGAACACGATGGGCAGAATGCTGGAGTTGGATTCAAATCCTGTCTCTGATACTTACTAGCTAGGCTAATATGGGCAAGTCATTTAATCTCTCTCAGCTTTCATTTCCTCATCTGTAAAATGAACTGGACTAGATGACACTAAGATTCTTTCCATCTCTAAATTTCATGGTCATCAATATCTGCAACTTTAGACAGAATTTTCCCTCTGATCTTGAGGCAGTTTAGGGGTTCAGGGGTCCTCGGACACCAAAATCACAAAACGTGGGTCCTGCCTGAAAGAATTCGACCCCCCCCCCCAAAAAAAAAGAATTCGACCCAAGTCTTCTTTTAGCCAAAGACAAGATTTATTAGAACATCCATCATATTGGGCAGACTCTTAAGGAGTCTGAACATTAGTAAGTTATTGGCTAGATTTTAGGAATCTGAGCATCTTAATGGAGCCAAGATGGACCTTATATACAGAAACACTGTGGGAGGGATCTAGGAGTGAATCTGAATGGGAGTGGCCAGTAAGCTGGGGTGAACAGAACTCTTGAGACCTGGACAATGGATTAAGTGTGGGAAATGGCCAGGGGCCATAGGGAGGTAAGACAAAGGAGTGAAGATTGGGTGTAGCCACAATGAAAGGCCAGTTGATGGGATTATAGCCTCACCAGAGATTTGGATACCTGGGAAAGTGCAGAGTTTTTCCTTTCTGGGGTCTAGATCCCATCCTCATCAATCTCACCTTCCTGTGAAACCCAGCAAAATCTCTCCATTTGGATGATTTCCACCAGAAATGCCACATTTATTATGTTATCATCTGCCTCCTCCTCTTCCCTCACTTCTTTCATACTTTTGCCAAATCCCACATCTCTCTCGTCCATCTCTTTCTCTCTACTCACCATTGCCATTGCCACCCAAGTTCAGGCCATCATCCTCTACAATGCTTAGCTGGTCTCCTTGATTCCAGTCTCTCCCTTCTCTAATCAATCCTCTAAAAAAATCAAACAGTCTGACCACATCACTCCACTGCTCAAAAATGTTTGGTGTTAGTAATAGCAACATTGTGCAATGATTAATTTTGATAGACTTAGATCTTCTCAGCAATGCAAGAATCTGGGACAACTCCAAAAGACTCATGATGGAAAATGCTATCTACATCCAGAGAAAGAACTATGGAGTCTGAATGCAGATTGAAGCACATTATTTACTATCTTTTTTTGTTGTTTCTTCTTTCTTGTGGTTTCTCCCATAGATTCTAATTCTTCTTTGCAAAGTGACTAATGTGAAAATGTTTAATATGAATGTATATGTACACAACCTGTATCAGATTGCATACCATCTTGGGGAGGGGCCAGGGGAGGGAAAGGGAGAAAATTCAGAACTCAAAATCTTATGGAAGTGAATGTTGAAAACTGAAAATTAATTATTTTTTTAAAAAATCGTTGGCGTTTCCCAATGCTTTCTTTTTTTCCTCCCCCAATGCTTTCTTCATCTGGAATTATGAAGCTCCAGAATGTGGCTCCTGCTTAATTTTCCAGCCCTATTTAATAATATTTCTCCTTTCACTCTCTGTGTTCTAGCTAAGGACTCGATTTTATCCTGCCCACTTAACCTCTCTTCTAAGTCTCAGTTCCGTAAAATGAAGAGATTTCGCTAGATGAACTCTAAGGTTCATTCCAGTTCTCAAGCTATGATTTTATGATTTATCTTCCCACTTTTCTACATTTGAACAATTCATCCCTCATGCCTAAAATACTCTGCTCATTTGCCTATTGAAATTCTTCTTTTCCTTCAAGATCCAGGTTAGGTGCCACCTTTTCCATGAAGTGTTTCTGCAACAATCCACCCGATACTGACTTCTCTCTCCCTCCTGAAATGACCTTAGAGTGCTCTTGATGTCTCCTTTGACCCTAGATGGTACAGCAGACAGAATACACGATGTGGAAGTCAGGAAGAAACAATTTCAAACCCTCCCTCAGATGTTTGCTAGCCATGTGACCCTGCCAAGTTATTTAACTTCTCTCTGCCTCAGTTTCCTTATTTATAGAACAAGGATAAGAAGAGTATCTTACAAGGTAGCTGAGAGGATCAAATGAGATAACATATATTCACTTTGCAAACCTTAATAATAGCTATTATTATAATTACTCTTATTCTTGTGTATATAACTCCATTAGAGTACAAACTTTTGAGAGCAGAAACTGTCATTTTTCAACTATCTTCACATCTATAGTTTTGAGTATAATGTCTTAAAACCACTATTTTCAGAGGCATAAGGCCTAAAGAAAGCAGCAAAAATACTCCAAACCCATGCAAATGTTATCTCACTGTAAGGAGATACAATTATTTGCCAATACATAATAAAATAATCAGTTCCCCTTCTACAGGAGTCTGAGTCACACAGCTGTGCTCCAGGGCACAGTCAGACTAGAAGTACTAGGAGTCTCCTAGAGTCTCCTTTCCTGATATTGTCCTACAAATGGGTGATGTAAACCCAGCAGCCAAGAGCAAATAACACTCCCTCGGAAAAACCCCACTCCATTTAAAAGACACAAATCAGAAATGATAAAGAGGAAATTTGGATGCCACCTGTTCATATGCTTTTCTGAAGAGCAGGAAGTAAGACAGAAAAGCCTTGAAATTTCTGCATGAGAAGGCTATGGGAGTCAGCCTTCAAAAGAGAAGACAAAAATGTGTGGTCTGTTTGTGGGTAGGGAGAGGTAGGGGAAGAGAGGACAGGCTCAAGCCAAATTACTCTGCTGACGCCCAAGGCCCTGATGCCAACTCCGAGTTTGTGGGCACAGGGGGCATCAGAGAGAGCAGAGACAGTTAGCAGAGAGAGTGAGACAGCTAGGGATAAAGTGTATAAAGTGCTTTGCAAACCTAAAAGAGATATATAAATGCTAGCTGAGACAGAGAGGCACAGGAAGAGACAAGAAAGACAGACAGAGAACATGAGATAAGTAGATAAATGATCAAGGCAGTACAGGACACTGGAAAGAACAATGAAGTTGGAGTAATTATTTGATATTATTTAAGTAGTACATTAAAGTTGAAAAATACTTTCCATTTCATTTCTCCTAACAACTCAGTGGGGTTAGGTGTTAGCATTATTCCCATTTTACATTTGGGAAAATTGTGCAGAAAGACATTAAATGATTTGCTCAGATCGTATAGTTAGGCAGGAGTAGAAAATCTAGGACTTCTGACTCACCCCCCCCCCCCCAAAAAAAAAAAATCACATACTCTACCCACCATGCTACACTGCCTCCCATAGGTTTGAATTACATGCTGCTTACTAGCTCTATAACTTTGAAAAAATTCACTAAACTTCTATGAGGTTAAGTTTCTTCATTTATAATTTTTTTTGAGGGCTGAGGGAGAACAGGGTTTACAAAGAAGATGAAGAACTAAGGTTCCTTCCAGCTTTAACCTTCATGATTTTATAAGTGTTAAATATTGCAAGTGGGTCAGGTCAAGCCTGTTCCCAAGACTCTCACAAAATCCTTATTTGGTCATGTTGTTGTACAAAGTACAGAATCCCATCTTTAAAAGCACATTATCAGACATTAGAGGCTAAAATAAACAGTGCAGGGTTAAGGAATGCTTGGTAGAAATATACCTTCAAATAAAAAAAGTACACCAAAGTTTCCTGGACTATTTCTCCCAAGGGTCAGAGCCCAGAAACGGCTTTCCTTAAGTCAACAAGATAGAAGGTTGAGAGCCGAAAGGCACTGTAGAGGTCATGTCCTAAAGTACTGTTTTATGGATGGCCCCCAAGACAGAATCATCGCTTTTTGAGTTGGAAGCCAGGCCAACTTTCTGGTTTTAAAGGTGGAAACTGAAACCTGGAGGTTTAAATTGACTTGTCCAAGGTCATACAGCTAACAAGATTCAACCCCAGGCCTCTGACTCCAAATCCAGTGCTCTTTCCACCATGCTATGCTGTCTGCCCTGTGAAAAAACTAGGTTTCTCTTTAATTACTTCAGGGCTTTGGAAGGAATCCAAGCTGAACCTCTTGTTCAGAATTCTACACGTAATGTTATAGTGAGGTTTCATTAACTTTGTGCTAAATGGAAAATCTTTTATTACAGAAGATAGCCTTACTCATCGGCTCCAGGAAAAACCATTCTAGACTAATAAACTATTACAGAGTACACTAGAAACAACTTCTTTCTATCCTCCAGCTCATTCATTACCTGTTCCATCAGGTGTAGATCGCACAAATGTCGGCAGCATTTTCACAGAAGCTGTGGGGTGGCTATCAGCCCCAAGCCCTTTCTCCATCTCCTTTCGGAACCTTTTGGAAACCTCCTGGAGAGTTTCATCTGACAGACGCATGTGATAGAGATACTGATCAACCTGGAAGGGAAAAGACCAGGATGGCTTTACAAGTGGTCCTATCTGTGCCTTTTATTTCCTACCCTTCATGATCTTATACTATTTCATGTTCTCTCTGCTTTCCAGGAAACACACACACACACACACTCTCTCTCTCTCTCTCTCTCTCCTGGTCCCCACTCCTCCCCTTGACCCTACCCCCACCAAACCCAGAAGCAGCAATAAAAGCCTAGAAAAGAAAATCTTCTTAACATTTTTGTCTTTAATTCTCCAAACTTTGCATATAAAATACTTGCTTCACATAAGGCTCATTGATCCAAAAAAAAAATGGAGAAAGGACAAATGAAAAAAACATTTATTAGGCACCTCCTATAAGAAAAGTCCAAGAGAAGGGAAGACTCCTTATACAAATAGAATTTTCCCAAAGAAGAACCAACAAAGAAAGAGCTGGTTCTCCCTCTGGAAGTCTTCAAGCAGGGGCTCAATGTGTCCATTGTCAGAAATGCAGTAGAGGGGATTACCCTGGGGCAGCATCTAAGACTCTTCAATGTCATTAACTACAACATGAAGCAGTATGCCTGTTCCCCTCTGATCTTGTCATCAAGGAACTTTGGTTGTTATTACTGGCTCCCACTTCAGCTTACTAAAAATCCTATGGAGCAGTAATCCCCCATCTGTGGGCCACAGTTCCATTAGGGGCCTTTGAGTTATTACAGAATCCCAGGAACACAGATTTAGAGCTCCTATAATAACATTACTTAGTGCTTTAAAATTTGCAAAGTGCTTTACACATTAGCTCATTTGATCCTTATACAACTGTGTGAGATGGCCACTATTGTTATTATCAATCATCATCATCATCATCATCATTATTATTATTATTTCTCCCATTTTCCAGATGCAAAAAATGAGGCTGAGACCAGAGTCACCAGCTAGTAAATGTGTGAATAGGGATTTGAACCCAGGTTTTCCTGACTCTAAGCCCACAGGCTCTACCTACCTACTCTACCATGTTGCCTCTCCTGAAATGTATTTTAGAGGTCATATAATCCCATCCCTATAGATGAAAAAACTGAGATCCAAACAAGTGAGTCCATCATTAAATGACTAAGTATAACAAATGAGTTAACACACCTACTCAATTAACATAGTAATAACACATGTGTCATTAGTATTTTTCAATTTCTAAATGCTGCCATGATTAACACAAATGAATTTATGGTGTATTCCTGAACGCATAGTGTGGTGTGTTGCCACTCATGCATTTTCTCTATCATAGATTTAGACCTAGCAGAGAGTTTAAAAATCATCTAGTCAACCTCTACAGAGGAGAAAACTGAATCTGAGAGAAGACACCCAAAGTCACACACAGTAAAAAGATAGAGAGTGTGGTTTAAAGCACAGTACTGAGTCCAAATCTAGTGCCTTTTCTCCTGCAGCCCTTCATGTTATCCTATGGAGGGCAATGGAGATGACTATTTTTTACACTAAAACAAGAGTTTGTTCATACTGAAAAAAGGTTGGATGGCCTGATTTCCAATCCATTGTTCTCCTTTCACTACCAATTAAGCTACTTTATGGATGCTTATTTCCTTCCTTCTTTCAGTCTTTCCTTCCTTCCTGTACTACAATCTTTTGACTTAAGACCTAGGGACAAGAGACATTCACTATGTTAAGAACCAGAAGATTTGGGGTCAGCTAGGTGGCACAGTGGATAGAGCACTAGCCCTGGAGTCAGGAGGACCTGAGTTCAAATCCAGCCTCAGACACTTGACACTTACTAGCTCTGTGACCCTGAGCAAGTCACTCAACCCCAATGCCTAGCCAAAAAAAAAAAAAAAAGATTTTTGCAGAAAAGATTAGGATTAGGGAAATCTCTGAAAGGGCTCAACAAATTAATAATGATAACAGCCTACCTTTCTATGGTGTTTTAAAGGTTCATATTATTGTGCCAATTTTAGAGATGGGGAAACTGATGCTCAGTCCACTTTGGTTTTTTTTTGTCACTATATCCCAGACATTAACTAAGCCTCAGAAGTAAACTGAATCCAGCTCTCCTAGCCTCAAGATGCTCACCATCACACCATTTATGAGCATTAGAAAGATGTTGGCTAAAAGCACACAAAGTCTTGTTTTATTTTATAACTGCCCCTTCCGAAACAGCAACAGATTCCACAAGGACCTGAGAAAAAAACAGCACGAGGCTAATTCTCCTTATTAAATTTTCCTCTGGTTCAAGAAACCAAAATCTTTTGCAGCTGAAATCCATCACTCTCTCCAAAGATCAAGACTATCCAATTAAATGTTACTTATTAATTGGGATAAAATTGCACAAACCAGCCCCTTGCTTTAATCTCATTAAGGAGCCTTCACTCCCCAGTATGAGTTATAACAGCAGCAGGCTGAAGGTTAGGAAATGGCTAATCTTGTCATCCCTTATCCAACCCACTGGAAAGGATTCAATCGTAAATGATATAAATGGGCTGATAAGTCACAGAAGTAGAAGCACAGTGTAGACATCCAGTATCACAGCACTGGCAAAACTAGAAGGGGTCTTAGACCAGAGGGCATAGAATCTTCAGACCCATTAAAGTCCTTAGAAGAGAGAATATGAGACCTGGAAAAATCTTTGATAAAGTAAAGAACATTCAAAGAAAAAGGGGAAGGGTGGGGAGGCAGGAGGAAAGGAAGGGAAGAAGCCTTTATTAAGTGCTTTATATTGCTTTACAAACATTTCATTTGAGCCTCACAACAACCCTGTGAGGTAGGTGCTATCATTATCCTCATTTTATGGTTAAAGAAACTGAGGCAGAAAAAAGTGACTTGGCCAGGGTCACACAGCTAAGTGTCTGAGGTCAAACTTGAACTCAAGATTTTTGTGACTCCAGCTCTAGATCTTTATCTACTAAGCTAAGTACCTAAGAAAAAAATGGAGTGCATTTAGAGTCTGCCACAGGAGAAACTGTTATGGGATTTGGAGAAGAGAAAATCTGAAGAGCTTTCCCTTTGGATCAGGACTAATCATGCTTTGCTTGGGACTGAACTTTGAACACTGGCACTAAAGTTTGGACCCAGGCGACCTAGGTCTTCCTTCTTGTCTGAGGCCGCCTGGTGAAGCTTCTGATGGTATCCTTTCTGTTGCTCCTATCCAGTCACTTTGGACTGATACATTCAGACAGAAGTGTGAGACAGGCCCTTCTCTCAAAAAGTACACTGTGGGAAGAACATAATGCTCAGATCAAGGCCTTGGCAGCCCACTTCAAGGCCCTAGGCCAAGGCCTTGCTTACCCACCTGCAGGCTGCTATCTTGGCTTTCCTAGGCAAGGCCTTCTTTGCGACTGCACAAATGATTCTCATAGGCGTACTAAAGCTTGTTAAAGAGTTACTGCAACTGAAGAGACCTCCCCTGTGTGCCCTTGGAAGATGCACGATTATCCAGAGGCCTACAATGCCAATATCCAAGAGAATGGGTCCCCAGTTTGTGACCAGAGCCCTTTCATCTCCCCTCTGGTTGTTACTGCTGCTGTAGTGAGCCAGATGAAGTGACACCTAGGCTAATGGAGAGACGGGAGATTATCAATGCTCTGAGTCCCAGACAAGCTCTCCATTCACAGTACCATGCTTTTTGGTATCCGCGGCCTAATATTAAAAAAAAAAGCCACCTTTGTACCACCCTGTACTTTACTATGCTACCTTACAATTAACATACACAGTTCAATCTCAGTGCTCAGTGGCAGTCTACACAGGGGGTGCTCAGTCAAAAAGACTGAGCAAACACTGGAGCCAGCCAAGACTTCAAGTTCAAGACTTTCTACCCACACCCTAGAAAGGGAAAGGAGTCATCCATCTAAGAAAGAGAAGGAAGAATTTTTCTTCAGACTTTAGTGGTAGCAGAAGCTATGTTTATATCCTATTTAGATGAAACCTCTTTTAGCAACCTGGAATAGATAAGCACTTCCTGATTGGGTAATCTCCGTCTCCTTCCCCACAGCCATACCCCCAGAATTAGGCTACTTCCTCTATGGTGGGGGAGGGAAGGAACTGATACTGACAGAATTACCTATGGAATAAAGACTTGGGGCAAATACACTAGGTGAAGATCTAGATGTTCACAAGAGGTAAATTGAAAGTAATTTCCATATTCTTTTGCATGAGACCTATTTTCACCAAGAGCAGGAAAAGTAAATGATATGTAAATTATTTCTCTGGGTCATATCTGTGAAGCAATGTGGCATCATGGATAGAAAGCCTCAAAGTAGAGAAGACCTGAGCTTAGGTCCTGCTTGACACACATTGGCTCTGGGACCCCAGGCCCTTACTTGACCTCTGAGTACTCTAAGCCAGCGATGTCAATCTCAAATAGAAATTGGGCCACTAAACTATATATAAGGATCCCCGCAGGGCCACATATTGATTTAGAAAACCACCTTATTAGCATTATCTACATTCTATTGAATTTTTATTAATTTTGTTAAATATTTCCCAATTACATCTTAATCTGGTTTGAGCCCAGTAGGAGTAGAGCTGCTCCAAGTGTTCGGTTCTAGAAGTGACAAAGATACCAATCTGTATGAATCGAGTCCCTTACGCCAATAAAATCACTAGTCCGATCCCTACCCTACCCCAGATCATATTATGTTCACTTTGTCCGATCTTGTCTTAAACATCCTAAAAATCCTACACCTTAAGCATCGTGAAGGACAAAATACTGGGCCTCTACTCTAATCTAGCTTAATCTCATTCCTTCAGAGAATCAGCTTTGGAAGGCACCTAAGAGGCCACCGGATCCAACCCATTCATACATAGAAAGTCCCTCTACACACAGCATCACTACAAGTGGTCATCCGCCATCCATCTCAAGACTTCCAGTAGGGAAGGCACCAGCACGGAACATGCCCATTCCACTTTTGGATGGCTCTAAATGTTAAGATGCTTTAAAATGTTTATATCAAGTCTAAATACACCTCTCTGCAGCTTCCCTCTCCAATGACCCTAGATCTGCTCTTCAGAACAAGCACAAGTTTAACTAGTACTTATTTATTATATGCCTTTTATGTACAAGGCACCATGGCCAAGGCAAATAAACAACTGTAAACTGGGGACTTCCCTCCAGGCATTTATTAATATAGTTAGTGAAATGAGACAGGCACAACTACAGTATAAGGAAGTTTATAAGTGCTATGAGTTTTACAGGTAGTAAAAGCTATATAATGATCAAAGTTTAAAGGAAAGAGAGAGGAAAAGAAATGGTATGAGAATGAGACTTGATATTCTGACCAAGGATATCCAATTAAGAAATGAATTGTTTTTGGCTGGTGTGGTAAGATCACTATCTCTAGCTCCATAGGCTGGACGAGCTTTTTCTAGGGCCCTCTTTCTTATAGGCTATGCTCAATTTTTCCTTAAAAGGTATTGAAACCACCTTGAGCATTAAATTGGCGCAAGGTACTAAGGTATGAACCACTGACTTAGCTTCCTAGTGGCTTAAGTACAAAAAGCCAACACATAAGGACTCCAACTGCCCCACTAACACAGCCAACACAAAAGGCATGGAAGCCCATACCCAACCCAGCTGTGTCCTTGCTTGACTATCCTTTCCATGCTATGGTTATTCACTTTGCTAACTGTTAAATGGTCTATGAGTGTCTCACAGAATTATCTACTTGGAGCTACCTTATGGTCACTGTATTGCCACGACCTTTATTTTACAGATGAGAAAACTGAGGCCCAGCAAGGTTGCCTTGCACAAGGTCACAGAGGTTCTCAGTGCCAGAGTCACAACTGAAACTCAAGTCCTTGAACTCTAAGGTCAGCACTCTCTCCACTGGAACATAAAGGCTTATGTGAAATAACTATCACAAAACTTTGGCAAATTTGTTTAAACATTATATAAAAGGGAACGGGCAGAACAAATTGTGGTATATGAAGGGAATGGGATACAGTCACTGTAGAATGAAATGGAATACATTCTTACATTGTGCTATAAGAAATGAGGGGGAAAGCTGGTTTCAAAGCGACATGGGGAGATTTATGGAAAAAGATGCGGAGTGAAGTGAGCAGAACAAAGAAAACAATGTGTGTGTGTGTGTGTGTGTGTGTGTGTATAAAACATCAATAGTACAAAAATGAACAATTTTTAAAGACTTAACAACTCTGATCAACTAAACGGTTAGCAACGATTCCACAGGACTAATAAAGAAAAACACTGCCCATTTCATGATGGAGAAATAAATGGACTAATATGCAAAAAAAAAAAAGAAATGCATTTTTTGATATGACCAATGTGGCAATTTGTTTTGCACTTACTGTGCTTATGTGATATGAGTGATATGAGTTGTTTCTTTCTTCTTTTCTTTCTCTTTTCAGTGGGTAGGAAGGAGAAAGAAGAAGGGAAAAAATGAATGTTTGATAATTGGGGAAAAAAAATTGATTGATCCTGGTGAATTTAATTCATTAAGGACAGCTAGATTTTCTTTTATTATCACATCACCAAGGAAGTTTTTTAATTCCTTGGTGATTCTTTTTGGGCAATTCTGCCAACTTTGAAGATCATTCTCCTGTAGAAAACCATATCTGCAATTGAGAAACAGTGTGGATTAGAGGACAGAAGTGTTAAAAAAAACCAAAACTTTCAACTGTTATTATCTGCAAAAGGTCTTCCCCTCATAAAAGCTGGGCAATCAGGAACATTTTTACTTGTGAATATGTCAGATTTCCAAAGGTAACAGAAGTGATAAGAGGAAACTGCCATTCAGGACCTGATTCTGATGAATAAGGAAGAAGTGGCTAGTGAACTGGGAACACCCAGAACCTTGGAACACAGTGACCACAAAATCTGAAGAGTTTGTGATAAGATGAGGGGGAACACGAAGTGTGTTCCAGAATTTATAAGAATATTTTTCAGAGTCCAGACATAAAATACGTAGAATTGTGTGGTCTAAGAAAATTGGCTGATAATGGTGGTTGGAGCTCACAGTCTAATGGGGGAGACAGCATACAAATTAGATAGGTAGACAGACAGATAGATAGAATTATATATTTATACACACACACACACACAAACATATACACATACAGCTATAGATATAAATATACAGGACAAGTTAGAGAAAAATGACAACAGTAAGTAGGATGATAAAGAGAGACATCTTACAAAAACGGGGGAGAGCCAGGAGGCAGCGATGAGGAAGAGCATCCCAGGCCTGAGGGGCAGCCAATGAAAATGTCCAGTCAGGAGACCGAGTGTCTTGGGGAGGATTAGCTAGAAGGCTCTTATCAAAAGACAAATACAAGAGTAGTATTGTCTTGTTTTAAAAAAAAAGTGTCAGGAAATTCAAGATGAGCTGTGGCTTAAGTGAGAGAAGCCAAACTATTCAACACCTTTTTTGCTCGAGAAGGATCTTCAAAGCTGGCAGAATTGCCCAAAAACAGTCACCAAGGAATTAAAAAACTTCCTTGGTGATGTGATAATAAAAGAAAATCTAGCTGTCCTTAATGAATTAAATTCACCAGGATCAATCAAGTTATATTCCAGGGCAACTGGAAAAAAAAAACTTTCTATTATTGAGCTGCTGTTTTTTGGACAAATAAAGTAAACAGAGAGAAATGTTACTGGACTAAAGACAGAAAAAAAGCTGTCTAATTTTTAAAAATGGGAAGGTGAATGTTCTCTGAACTAAGCCTCAAGAAGCTTATAATCTAACATGAGAAGAAGACAACACGCAAAAGAAAGTCGAAAGGGGAGTGATGTAGGGATGAGAAGATGTGTGAGAGCTGGTCCTGTTTATGGTTCTACCCTACCATTAAAGAGGCTAGGGGGATATTGATGGAGTAGGAATAACAAGAATTGACAGGATATTGTATGATGATGGGACTTACGATAAGTTTAGTGGGAGCTTTGTGGAGAAGCCAAAGATTCAACTATTCTGGATGCCAAAACTGGACTCTAAAAAGATCATGACAAACTAGAATCATGAACTGATAAAACTTAATAGGAACCCACGTAAGATCCCATACTTGGGTTCAGAAAAAGCCGAACTACCCAAGTGTCAGTTAATCAAGATATGCCCAGAAAGCAATTTATGCTTTCATTTATTAGTGTGGAAAAGCTCCAAGGGTTTTTGTTGGGCAGAAAGCTCACTAAGTCAGAAGGGTTCTGCGGCAACCAAAGCGCTAATGGGGTCTTTGGGTGAATTCACAGAATAGTGTCCCAAACAAAAGAGGTGACAGTTCTGCTATACTGTGCCTTGGTCAGGAAACAACTGGAGCATCATATCCAGTTCTGAGTATCATGTTTTGGGAAGGATATTGGCCAAGTTCAGAGAGCTGCCAGTATAAGATGGCAGCCAAAAAAAGCTAATGTGTGGGGCAGGTAGGTGGCGAAGTGGATAGAGCACCAGCCCAGAAGTCAGGAGTACCTGAGTTCAAATCTGGCCTCAGACCAAACACTTGACATTTACTAGCTGTGTGACCCTGGGCAAGTCACTTAACCCCAATTGCCCCCCCCCCAAAAAAGCTAACGTGAACTTAGGCTGCTTCATCAAGTCATAATAATAGCTGACATTTACATGTCCCTTTAAGTTTCACAAAGGGCTTTGCATGCATTATCTCACTTGATCCTCACAACAGCACTGCGATATAGGTATTATCCCCAAATAATTAAATTATTATTTAATAACTTTTTTTTTTTTGCTTTTTGGTGAGGCAATCAGGGTTACATGACTTGACCAGGATCACACAGCTAGTGTCAAGTGTCCAAGGTTGGATTTGAACTCAGGTCCTCCTGACTCCAAGGCCAGAGCTCTATCCACTACGCCACCTAGCTGCCCCATTAATAATTACTTTTAATAAGGAAGAAACTAAAGGTCAGAAGTTAACTGTCTTACCCACATTCACATAGCTAGTCAGGATAAAAAGCAGGATTTAAGCCCAGATCTTCCTGACTCCAATTCCAATGTTCTTTCTCCTATACCAAAAAAAGAACAGGAGCGGTGATAATTTTCCCATATGCTATCCTGGTGAGGCCATATCTATACTAGGTATGTCCACTTTTTGGTTATGTTATGTTTGGTTATGTCCACTCTGGCGAGAGTAAGGGTTCTTAGCCTTTTTTGTGTCATGGACTCTTTCTGGCTGTCTGGTGAAACCTATGGACTCCCTTTCTCAGAAAAATGTTTCAAATATGATATTTTAAATAATGTTTTAAAATACAATAAAATGCATGGAACAACAAAGGAAACTAAGGAAATTAAGTTTTTCCCATGCAAGTTCGTGGACCCCAGGCACTCAGAGGTACTAGAGGGTGTCCAGAGAGGGGAACCTGAAAAAGGGTCTGAAAACAATGTCACAGAAGGATCCATTGAAAGAACATAACATATAGGGACCTAGTCACCTGGCCCAACCCCCTTATTTTTACATGAGGAAACTGAGGCCTAGGGAGGCTCAATAGCAAAAGACTTGGAATCAGGAAGACATGAGTTTAAATTCTACCTCAGATAACAGCTGCATGGCAGTGCGCAATTGAGCCTATTTCCTTATCTGTGAAATGGGGATAATAATAACACTTATCTCCCAGAGTTGTGAAGATTGAGATAAAATACATAAAGCACTTTACAAACCTTAAAGTACTACATGAATGTTAGTTCCTAGCCCTGTGTCAGTTAAGTGATAAGTAGCAGAGCCAGACTATGAATACAGATACTCTGTCTCCAAATCCAATGCACTTTACGTTGAACCATATTGTCTACAAAAGGCTAGAGATGCTTAATTGGAAAAAGAAGTCTTAAGGGGAAGGAGAGGTTGAGGCAGAGATAAAAATTTGACTCATTCTGCCTGGCCCTGGAGATCAGACTTAGAATCAAACGTAAGTTACAGGGAGACAGAGTTTTAGTTGACAAAGCACAGCCCCCTCCTCCCAAAAGCCCACAAAAAGTTCTTTCACAGTAGAACAGTAATAAGAGTGATAAGCTCCCCATCACAGGAGGCTGAAAAGCAGAGGACAGATGACCAGTCGTCAGCATACTGTGGAGATAACAAATGCTTTCGGCATGAGTTAGAAGAGTTGACCTCCGAGGTCTCTTTCAACTCTGATATTCCATCTCTATGGTTTTATTTTTATAGAGTCTATCTTTAAGACCTCAAGGAGGGGCAGCTAGGCAGTGCAGTGGATAAAGTACTGGCCCTGGATTCAGGAGGACCCGAGTTCAAATCTGGCCTCAAACACATAATACTCTCTAGCTGTGTGACCCCAGGCAAGTCACTTAACCCCATTGCCTAGCAAAAAAAAAAAAAAAAGACCTCAAGGAACTAGATGAGGGCAAAGATATAAGCTAGTATACAGTAATTGTCTATATAGAGTCATAGACATCTGACCCATAAAATGCTATAGACTATATATCCTTTAAAATATGGGACAATGTGGCTAATCATCCAAGCAAAGAGTCTGAAAATGGGATTTCAGAATCATAGAATCTCCATGTTAGGAGTTCTGGAGTCTTAGAGGTCATCTTGTACAATCTATAACCAAATCAGAATTCGCTCAAAATACTCAACACAGTCATCCAGTCATTGCCTGAATACTTGGCTGCTATTATTTACTTTGAATACACACCCACTCAGTCCCTTTTTCCCCTCCTGAAAAAAGAGAAAACTTAAGAACCCTTTGTGAGCATTAAATAACTTAAGACTGAACAGCAAATGCCCATTCTTGGCTGGTTTTCCTAGTCCCTTGCTGTGTAAGCCAGTAATCCTTAGAACTCACAGCACTGTTCAAGTGGGTCCGTTGTATCAGCCACATACAAACTGGAGAATCTCAAAGCTTCTGCTCCAACTATAGAGAATGCCATCTTAAGGCCGAACCCCTCAGTTTATAGGTGAGAAAATGGAGAGCTAGACAGAGGAGGTGACCTGCCCGAGCCTCCATAGCTATTAAGTGGCAGAGGGTGGATTCAAACTCAAGTCTCATAATTCCCAACCCAGTGTAGGATGAAGTCACAAAACTGCTCTTTCAGGTATTCATCTACAACAAGTAAAGAAACCCAGTTGGGCTAGGTGGCTGTTGAGGTTGTTTCCAATGCTGACATTTTTGCAAAGGAGGAATGAATAGTCAGGAAATTCTGGTTAGGCCCAGCTCTGCTAAAACTTGTAGATGCTGTAAAGGGAGCACAGAATCTGGAATTAGAAGATCTGCATTCAAATCCTGCCTCTTCAACTTATTACTTGTGTGATGTTAGTCCAATTATTAATATTTCTGAATTCTGTATATTCCTTTAAAAAAAGCCACATGGAGGTAACATTACAGTCTCACTCAGAAAGAATGCTTAGCAAACTAAATCTGAATTTACCTAAAAACACTCATTTCCAGAGTTCTCCTTAAATGTAAAATGAAGGGTTAATTCCATAGTTTCTATGGTCCTTTTGAGCTCCCTACCCATGATCTAGTGGGGCTCAGGGTTTCCTAAGGTTCAATCTGAGGATGTTTCTGGTTTATTTCTCCAGTGACTCATGATAGATGCTATTCATTGCTTTTCTATATTGCTAACTCTCTCCTATCCTTAGTACCACAGTTCAAGTTTCTGTTTAGGTAAATAAAACAAAACAAAAAACTCTGACAATGAGATAGTGTAAATAAGAAAGAATACTTTGCAATTTAAATCTGAATCTAAATTCAGCTACAAACGATGACTTTGACTGCTTCCTACATGCCAACATATAGGAATACATATTTACAGTTTGGTTTTAAAAGTTAATATAGGTGGATGCTGCCACTGAGAACAATTCTTGAAAGATATAAGCTCCTGAAATATAAAAATACATTATCTACATAAATACATATTCAATAAATTAATATACAAATAAATAACATATATGTTATATTTAATAAATGTATGTTTATATTTATTATTATATATTATTTATATGTATGTATATTTATATTTAGTTTAACAGCAGCTAGAGGGTGCAATGGATGGGTCTGGTGTCAGGAAGACATCTGAGTTCAAATCTTGCCTCAGAAACTTACTAGTTGTGTGACTCTGGGTAAGTAACAATTCTGTTTGCCTCAGTTTTCCTGTCTGTAAAACAAGCTGGAGAAGAAAATGGCAAACCACTTCCACTATCTTTTCCAAGAAAACCCCAAAAGGGTTCACAGTCAGATACAACTAAAAACAACTGAACAACAATAAATGTATATATTTATTTATAACATGTTACATATAATTATGTACATTATATTACATTTTATTTAAATAAATATTAAAATTCCCTAAAATATAACTACACTCAAATTTATGTATCATGTACATTATATAACATTTTAATATACTTCATATTAAACATTGTATATATTAGATATTATATAAACATTGTACATAATACATTATATATACAATGTATACATTATAATTGTATATAATAGACTGTTTATTACATCATGTTATAGTATATCATATATATATTACATAACATTGTAATACACATAATATACAATTTAACAAATATTATGCTATATATTGTAGTTCTCAGGGATCTGTGAATCTCTGAGGCAACACAGTACAACAGAAAGGCTGCTAAATATGAAATCCCAAAGTCATTGTTGGAGTCCTGATTCTGCCACTCAGTGTCTATGACCTGGACAAGTCACATTTCATCTGTCTTAAGCCAGAACTGCCTCATCCTTGTCTTCTAATGCATCTTCCAGGGGATTATATATAATTATACATATATATTCTCTAAGAGTCCAAATTGTCTTGAGTTCTTGGCAAGAAAAGGGAATTCAAAAATCTAGATAAAATGGAATCTACCTAGCTGGAGTTTCCAAGGGATTGGAGAGTTACTAACGAAACTCAGGTTGATATGCAGAGTTTTGTTTGTTTTTTACTGATTCTTTGAACTAAGCTTTAACCTGTCCCTTTTCATGGGTGGCAGGGAAAAGCTAAGGCCCTGGCCCTGGCAGACTGGAGAACATACTGATGGCTAACTTTCTCAGTTCTAACCACAAGGCTGGGGTTGCCCATTCAGGATAAAGCCTGGCAGTTCTGAGACAAGGTACCCCTTTAATGAGACACATGGACAAAATTTGTCTTCAAAATTCAGGGCTATGTAAAGAGCATCAAGTTTACACTGTAAAGTTGCCAAGAAAATACCAGATGCTTCTGATAATCAAAGGGCAAACAGTAGGCAGATACACACGCGCACACACACATGTACACACACAGGCACACACACACACACACACACACACACACACACACACTTACTTCATGATGTCTTAAGCTCTCTGACCTAAGACACCAGCACGAAAATCCTAACTTTAGTCTCAATCACCTTTCTGTATTCTGGGCTAATCCCTCCCTCATCTCCATGATTCCAACTCTGACATACCACATGGGTCACAGGCTAAGCTGTTTAGGTGTGGGGATGACAGAGGACAGAGCTGTAATGTGGGGCAGTCCTCCAAGATCCTATTACAACCATCCATGAGTCACACAGTTTCCTGTTAATCCAGTTCTCACTGTCTGCAGCGTCATGTTTCGTACAGATTTCATCCAGTGGCATAAAGAGGAAGTCAGAGGTCTAGAATAGAGTAAGTCTGGAGAGCCCTGGACCACGGGAGCTACCTGGGATCCTTAAATATGCAGCCCCTGTGTACTGTGTGTACTTAATGGCCCTGAGTAGAAAGAACTTAAGCTGCTGTATGACAATATGTAAAATACTGAAAAATGTGAATGATATCATCACACATGTGGCCCTGCCAACAAACTGACTGGATTTTATGGGACTGCAACAGAATAGTCGATCAATCCACATAAGGACTGGAGAGTAATGGACAAGCTAGGGATGAAGTTAGAAAAAAAAAAGCCACTTGGGCTCCATAATGACTCAATTGAAAGGAAATTCTACTCTGAACCAACCACAAATATTTACTCAACTGTTTCCAAGGAAGGCAATGCACTAGGCACTGAGAGAAGGGTGTGTGTGTGTGTGTGTGTGTGTGTAGGGGGGATTTTAATAGATTGTAGGTATAGAAACACAAATGTCTGAGACATGATCCCTTCTCTCAAGAAGCTGACAACCAGACATTTTAGTTTAGCCAACAGAAAAGAGAGTGACAGAGAAAATGTCAAGGGCACGTTCATCAGATGCCTCAACCACCTGAGCCACCATTGCATAAGGAGGTTTGCAGGAATTGTTATGGCAAAGGAATCTGAATTCACTTTATAGATGAGGAAACTGAGGCCCATAGATAGGAGGTAACTTTTTCAATGTCATATTGCTAGTGAGTCAGTAAAAAAAACAACTTAGATTTGGACCTAGTTTGGAACTGTAGATAGAGGGGACAGAATGGTTAAGTAGAAGACAATCTCTATAATACCAAATAACTTAAGTTCTTAAAAAGAAAAGGCTGGTGGCTCTAGGGGAGGTCAGGCAGACACTAACACATACTTTATAGAAAAAGGCTTTAGAATGTAGTGCACAGGGGGCTGAATTGGGACCACAAACCCATTCTACTAGCTATATAACCTTGAGCACAGGCCCTTCCCCTCTCTTTGGGGCTCAGTTTCCTCATTTGTAACACATGGTAGAGAGGATGGATGAGATGATCTCTGAGGTCCCTTCCAGCTTTAGACTATATGTTTAAGTGAGAAAAACTGAAATCTATGAAATGAAAGGCAAAGGCAAACAGCTGGAGTTACAGCAGGCATTGCACATAACTGGTCAAGGGTGTGTGTGTGTGTGTGTGTATGTGTGTGTGTGTTTGTGTTTCTTGGAAGAGCAGAAAGAAAAAAAAAAGGAGGAGGTTACTGGAAAGTCGGATGGGGCATGTCTGGAAAAACCTATTGGATGGGTTGAGAACCAAGCATAGTTGGAGGGAAGAATAGCCAAAAAGGAAAATACCCAATATAGACAAATAACACAAGGTAACAGGGTAAAGGAAAATGGCAGCTTTAAACTGATTTTGCCCCTCATTAAGATTCTTCTGATAACTCCTCTTCTTTCCTTCAGCCAGAAGCTAAGCTGGCAATCTTAAAAGAAAGGATATTTTAAAAAGTCTGTTCCAGCTACAGAATTCCTCCAAATCACCTGGAATGAGAGACCACTCCTAGCAAAGCAGTGGCTCCACCAACGGGGTTGAGCAGTTGGATTAGGCCCAGGAAATTAAACAACCCCTGCCTCTTTTCCCCAGCTCTGCCAATGGCCTGCTGAGTGACCTCTGACACTGCCAATCATCTACTCTACCCTCTCTTCGGGGAGAGGTTCACAAGACTGGCGCTTGGGAGGTAGAAATCCACAGGTAAAATGCATAAAGCTTCAACACCCCTAAATTAGGGCAGCACTTTAGGTGAACTGGGACTCAGCCTGCTAATCCCCAAGGAAAGAGGCCAAGATTCCTGACTCATTCATTGCACAAACTAAATGCTGTCTGGCCAGGAATAAGGAAGGAGTGACCTAGAACTCTGGGGTAGAAGATCCACTTGGGCTATTTAACTACCAAGTGCAGGTTATAATCAACCAAATCAAAAAAAGGAATTCCACCCCTACTCTTTAAGAGTCCCTAGTTGAGCAAGACCAATGATAAAAGGCTCCAAACCTCTCTGGCACACTTAAGCCATTTTCTAACTTGGAGTCCTTTGTACAAGTACACGTCACCCTCTTCTACTGCATTATAAATTCCTTTGACGGTAGGAACGGTACTGGGCACAGAGCTGGCACTTAAAGGTTGTTGAATTTGAACTGAAATGGCCAGACAGGAGGCACTGTACACCTGTCTGGCCTACAGGCGGAAGAGGCTAAAGTTAAACCTGGAACTCACCTTAGCTTTAAGGTGGGCCTGGCTCTGTTACAGCTCACCGTAGGGAAGTCCTGAGATAACAAAAACCTTCAAATAGCATGACCATGACCAGGTACCACAACACAATCCATCCACAGGGATCTGTCAAGTTGCCTCCACAAACATACCCACCCCACAAAGAGAAACCAGAGGGAACAAGCATGACCAAGCAAATTCTTAGAAACTTGGGATTTCTTCAGTGCTCCTGGTCCCCTGGAGTCAGATGGCTTGGGTTCAAATTCCAGCTCAAAACTGTGTGACCTTGGGAAAGTCATCTCTATTCTCTGGGCATCAATTTCCTCAGCTGTAAAATATTGTACTTCAGGAGTGGGGAACCTGCAGCCTCAAGGCCACCTTTTACTAAGGTGATTTGCTCTGTGAAGTTAGGATTCAGTTAAAGGGCCAAACTTGAGGACCTAGAGGCTACAGGTGGCCTCCAAAACCCCAGATTCCCTACCCCTGTACTGGGTCATTTCTAAGGTCCACACCAACTCTAAATCCTCTCCTCCTAAGGATTCTCTGACTCCAGAGCCAATAGCTTTTACACTGTTCCATGTCACCTCTGATTTTATTAAGACTGCATACATTTACATCAAGGAAGAGTAAATTCCAACCACCACACACCTTCTTTAAGCCTATTTTTGTTCTGATTTTAATCACTAGATTAAATTAATTCCACTCTGACTTACTATATGTAGTACCAAGAAGAAATCCTCACAGATCCAAGGAAATAGACAATACATTTCCATTGGATCATATATTTAGTGCTAGAAAGGTTCTTAGAGGTGATTAGCTCAGACCTTTCATTTTATAGATAAAGAAATGAGGACCAGTTAAAAGTAGTAGTAACTTGCCCAAGGTCTTGGCAGTAAAAAAGTAAAAGGGGAAGGTTTTGAATCCAAGTATTTTGAACCATCCCCAGTATACCAAGCTGAGTTTCTGAGTTTCTCCTTTATGACAATGCAAAACTAAGGCAGATTTATTTATAGCTTTGGTTCTGAAAGAAAACTTAAGAGCTCACCTAGTCTAACCTTAACCCTGTCTTCCAGCTAAGGAAACTGAGGCCTAGAGAGGGTTAAGTGACTTATCCAAAGTCACCCAGCTAGCTAGTGGCAAAATCAGGGCTAGAATTCCAAGTCTAGTCAGTACTTTCCACTGCAGCACAGTATCACCAACTATACCATGATACTGTTTTGAAAAGATAAATGAAAAAAGTGTTAATATACAAACCAATTTTGCTGACTTCAGTGACAATGAAGAACCATGTTATTGAACTGAAGTTAAGAAAAATGTTATCAAAAGTAATTGAAAACAAAACAAACAAAAAGAATGAATGATCCCGAGACCAAATAGCCTAACATCCTCCTCCTTTGCCAGCAAGTAATGTGACTGCCTAAGGTAGAATATCGAATACTAGGTCAGATTCAATGTTTGTTTCACTATTTTTCTTGAAAACACAGGAGCATTCAAACTAGAGGGGGTGAAGGATCTTTGGGGTCTTTTTCTCCCCCACAAATCACTGTGATGTGAAGACAAAAGGCATAAATAAAACATTTTAAAATAACTAAGGGCAAATAAACAAAGTCGGGTATCCTTACTTGAGTTCCTGGGTTCATCAACAATCATTAAGTTTCTTACCTCTGATGCTGGATTTTTCTCAGGACTTTCACTCAGTTTGATTAGGAATAATAACTGATGTTTATATAGTTTAAGGCTTACAAAGCACTTTCACATCAACCTCTTATCCCATCCATATAGCAACCCTGTGATGTAGATAATGTATTATGTTGCATATATTGTATAGTGTTTCTATCCCCATTTTATAAATAAGAAAACTGGAAAAGTTTCTTGATTTGTCTAAAGTCACATAGATAACTGGTGAAAAGAACCATAACTGGAAACCTCAATGCCTAATTCACAGGGATCCAGGACAAGCTCAATTTTGAAAAGCTATGTCACAGAAAATGTTAACTTTCAACTAAGGGGCCTCCAAAAGTTCCTACCTGGCTCATGTCTAGGAAGCGAGGCAGGATCATGCTCCTGAATTCACCCTAAAGATGAGAATATGTAAGGGACAAGACTTGAGGAACAATTTAGTGCAACAGAAACAGCCCTGAATTGAAGTCAGAGGACCTGGGTTCAAATTCAAGCTATGTGGTTCATCTTTCACAAATCACTTTAACACTCCTGGACCTAATGTTTCCTAAAATGACAGTTGAACCAGATGTTCCACACGGCTGTAAATCTATGATCCTAAGTGAGATAAAAGTCAATGAAGGGTCTATAACAACTACAAATTACTTTCCTATCACTACCTAGAAAGGAAGCACAATGTAGCAGATAGAGAGGTTGCCTTGGGAGTTGAGAAGACATGGGTACAAATTCTGCCTTAAGAGCTATACCGGCTCTGTGGTCCTGGGAAAGTCACTTAACACTGTCAATGCACCAAAGCACCACTCTTAAGACTGAGTTACAGAGCATTACAAAAGTGTGATGGTAGAGGGGCTTTCCTTACCAGGAGGTTCAAAACACCAATAAAAATCACATCTCTAGTTTAAAAAAAAAAAAAGTTCTGCATAACAGCAAAGTGTTATACTTAGTTAAAAGAAATACTCAGGAGGAAAAAAAACAATTACTGTACCTACTCCCCCAAATAAAAAAAGAAATCCCATTAGGAACTTACGTGACCAAATTCAACAATTAACAAGGTTAACTGCCTATGTAGAAAAATGGAATGGTCCCTGATCCTAGGTTTGGATATCAGGAATTTGTTGCAAAGTGCTTTAATCATTTGTTTGGATCCTTTTGACCAGCCTTCAAGGGCCCTGCTCAAACACAGAGGAACATATTACTAGCAGAGATTTAGAAGACAGCTACCATTACAGTATAATTTAATCAATTAACCAATCAATCAAAAAAAATCAGTCAAGGATTTCTTAAGCACTTACTATCTCTCTGGCATTATGCCAATTTCGGATATAGAAACAAAAAGGAAAAAAGGAAATAGGAAAAAAGTATGTACACATTTAAATATATGTAAAATAAAAGACAATGGGGGCAAAGAAAACATTAGCTTCTGGTGGGAGATCAGAAAAGTTTAAATTTTCATTGACGTGAACATTTCTCTAATAATACAAAGCAATTTATTATGCTAATAGATTGAGTATATAAATACATTAATATCTAATAACACGAAGCAATGTATTATGTTGTCAAATGGTTGATACTATGTTACTAGGTACCATGGAACAAAAAGGAATTTCAGAGTTTAATGGTTACATTATTTGACTCTTTCACTATCAAGAAAATTTTGTCTTGATAAAAAGCCCTATAGTAGGGGTGGGGAACCTGTGGCCTCAAGGCCACATGTGGCCCTCTAGGTCCTCAAGTCTGGCCCTCTGACTGAATCCAAACCTCACAGAACAAATCCCCATAATAAAAGGATTTGTTCTGTAAAACTTGGAACTCAGTCAAAAGGCTGCAGTCAAGGACCTGGAAGGCCAAATGTGGCCTCTAGGCCACAGGTTCCCCACCCCTGTATGGGGAATAATGCTAAGTTGCAGTATACTCTCGTGTTCAATTAACCATCAGTTTTAAATATGCCTTGGGGTTCTTGAAGAAGGTTGCTTGCCAAATGAATTCAGTGATCTTTCAAATACTGGTACATGTAGCAATCAATGAAAATCATTGTGGAACTATGGGAAATTTCTACATGATTACATTTATTAAGCTGTGCATTTGTGTGGTTTTTTAAATGGAAAAACAAAAGGAATATGAACCCACCCACTCCCCCCCCCCAAAAAAAGAGAACTGCCAGATGACATTCTAGAAATGCTCTGCTTAATCTATTAATTCTAACAATGGCAATTTTAAGTCAGTACAGGACTGGAGTCGGTGGAGGAAATGTTTGGGAGCCCAGCCTTCAGAACCAATTATCTGGAAAATCAACTCCTGTGGAGAAATGGGCCAGCCATCCCCACCAATTGCTAACCAACTTCCACCCTCAAGGCAGGTCAGCCAGCCTAGTTAAAGAGTAGCAGGAAATCCTGAAAGGCAGGAAGCAACATGTGCCAGGCAACTCAAACCACCACCACCACCACCCACCTGGACCACCACCTTTGACCACCATATATTCCCTCAGACCATGATGGACATAGACCGGGACCTTGAATTCAAGAGTCTTGGGAAGAGCAATTCTTCCAGCTCAGTGGCCAGAAGCCATCCTGCTAGAAAGCCAACCATGTAGAGATGCAACCTGGCAAGCTGCTCCTATATGTACTACAGCCATATCTACTGAAGCCACAGAAAAGAAAGCCAGTCCTTGCTATCAAATTTCTTGATACCGTCAAATGGCTCAACATCAAAAACTGATATGATTTTATCGGTGAAGATGGCTTTCAAGAAGAGGTAGCAACAGTAACATCTGCTTTGCCCCGGCTTCCTCCTCTGGACCATGGGGCTTTGCCCATTTGACTTGCAGCTAAAGCCTGCCTGTATGTGTGGTCGCCTCCATTAGAATGGGAGCTCCTTGACAGCAGGGATTGTCTCTTTTTCTACTTGTATCCCCAAGGCTTAGTACGGTGCTTTGCACATAATAAGCCCTTAATAAATGCTTCCTTCATTCATTCAGATAATCCTTTCGTGAACCTCAGAGACAATGGTGTAGGGAAGAGAACAATGGAATAGGAAATCAGAAGAACTTGGTTTGAGACTGACCCCTTGATAGTGGTGGATTTAACTTCTGAACCTCAGTTTCCCTATTTATTTAAAGAATGGGATTAATGAAAATTGTACTGTCTAGTTTCTTGTTGGGTTGTAGTTAGGAATGTATTTTGAGTTATTTATTAGGTCCTTGCCTAGAGACTAAACCAGTTCATGCCTGTGGCCAGCCCTCCTGCCACTACTGCATTGTTTTAACAGCAATAGAAGTTATCACTGAAGTAAATAGACAACACACCTAAGCCTCATTTCAGTGACCACAAACTAAATGATACAGACATATGTGTGTATATATGCATGCATATACATATTATATACATAGATATTTTTACTCACTTTAAAAAGCTCTTGAAAATGGTTTTAGTCAGGAGAGCAAGAGTTATCTAGGGAAATGGGGGGAGGGAGGAACATCTGAACACATATGAAATGCGGCTCCCTGAAACTACTGTTGCCATTGGAATGTAGCTCCAAATAACATAGCTGCTGAAATAACCACTTGTTGGAAAGCAATTTTAAAGGCCTGTGTCTCTTTCTCCAGCACATGGGAGATTACAAGTGGGGCCCACCAGACATCACCCCCCACCACCTTCACAGGGCTACTGAGAAGCTGAAAGGGATCAGTTACAAGAGTTCTAGAGAAAATAAACAGTCTCTTAGTCCAATGCCACTGAGGTCATTTACTGATTTTTTTACTTCAAAAAATGCATGATTTCTTCCTTAAATTATTTTTTTCTCCCACTTATTGATGGTACTGGTAGAAACAAAGGATTTTTCAATTCAAACTCAGTATTAAGAGCTAAGTGTTAAACTTAGTATCAAACTAAGCATCAAGTGTCCAAGCACTGTGATAGGCTTTGGAAGTCTTTAGAGAGGATGGCTTTCCTATCCTCATTCAATTCAAGAACCTTTTAAGTATCTATTTTATGTCTGGGCACTTATAGACACTCAGGATACAAAAATGAACAACATACTCTATACTTCATGGCTACTGGGAAGAATATACACACAAACTATTACATATGTGCATATACAGAGACACACACACATAGAAAGGTGCTAACCAAGTGCTACATGAAAGCTGAAAAGTGAAAAAGTTGTCATCAACTGGGGAAAACTTCATTAAGCAGGCTGCACTTATGAATTGGGTTTAAAGGATGGCAGGAAAATAGGGGAAAGAAGAACATTCCAGGCTTAGGGAACGGTGTGGGCAAAAACATGACAGGTACAAGTTTCGGGACACTGTACAGTTTGGCTGAACCAAGCCAGGAATTAGTGTTAAATAAACTGTTAAATGCAAGTGTTAAATGCAAGCAAGCATTTAAGGCATTCAGCCACATACAGGAACTGTATCAGACCCAGGGATACTAGACAAAAAAAAAAAAAATGAAGCAACTCCTGCCCTCAAGTAGTTTATATTCTCCAGGTTCTCCAGGGGAGATACAACACAAAGATAAGTAACCAGAAAGTAAATACAAATGAGTTTCCATCACGGACCATCAGGTGACCAGACTTCAGTCCCAGCTCCTAGTTAGGCTTCCTGAGTGTGGACAAATCACTTGAACTCCCTGAACCTTAGCTTGGTGGCAGATTTTGAAGGACTATGAATACGAAACAGGCCCTTCAATTTGAACTTTACTGGGTAGGCCCTAGGGAGGTAGGGAAGATTGTTCAGTGGAAGATCACATGACTAGACCCTAGGGGCATCAAAAATTGGTTTGGCACACAGTAATATCCACATTGTGCTATGACTAACTTCGATAGACTTAGCTCTTCTCAGCAATGCAAGGATCTAAGACAACTCCAAGACTCATGATGGAAAATGCTATCCATAACCAGAGAAAGAACTTTGGCATTTGAATGCAGATGGAAGCTTACTATTTGCTCTTTTTTGTTGGGCTGGGTTTTTTTTTTCTTTCTTTCTCATGGTTCCTCCCTTTGATTCTAATTCTTCTTTACAACATGACTAATGTGAAAATATGTTTAATGTGAATGTATATGTAGAGCCTATATCAGATTGCACACAGTCTTGGGGAGGAAGGCGGAGAGGGAGAAAATTTAAAACTCAAAATCTTATGGAAGTGAATGTTTAAAACTAAAAATAAATAAATAAATTTTTTTTTAATCTGTCTGGCATCAGCTAGAAAGCAAGACCTATCAGGATCCTATGGCCCTAGTCTGGACAAGTAAAAAGATGAAGTAATGGTGGCCTATACTAGTAAAGAAGTGGCATTGGGACCGGGAGGGCAGGAGAGACTAAAAAGGATTTCAAAGATTATGGAACCCTCAGATCACAAAATTTAGAGCTAGACTTGAAGGGACTTGAGAAATCATTTAATTCAGTGTCCTCATTTTTCAGATAGAGATAACAGGATCATGGAACTAGGGATGCAAAAGACCTCAAAGACTACCTAGACCAACCCTCTCATTTTACAGATGGGGAAACAGACCTTGAAGGGCTAAGAGCAACCCAAAGAGACTAATAATAATAGCACTTTATATTCATATAATGCTTTAGTTTTCAAAGTACTTTCAAGTGCTATTTTTTACAAAAACCCTAATCGTCAGGATAAGGAAATAGGTTCAGAAAAGTTAAAGGGAAGGTAATTCAGTGACACAGTCCAGCCTAAAGCCAGGTCTCTGTAAATTCCCATTCCAATGCTCTTTCCACTATTATTCCCTATTAGGAATACAAATTCATTTATATTCCCAAAGGGTAGGAATCTA
Source organism: Vombatus ursinus (assembly GCF_900497805.2). NCBI lineage: Eukaryota > Metazoa > Chordata > Mammalia > Diprotodontia > Vombatidae > Vombatus > Vombatus ursinus. Next base: position 17,010,594 of record NW_020954556.1, read on the forward strand.
AATAAAGTAAAGGGCACTCTAAATGATGCCAAATGCTTTGGGGCTGGGAATATTCCTCAAGCTGGAGAGACCTCCAGGTGAATATTTCTTCCCTTTTTCTACTTTGTCTTTACCAATTCATTAGTCATTTCTCAAAGCAAAGCTTAAGAAAAAAAAAATTCCTCCAAAGCACAACTCAAATAGCTACTCTCCTTCCCTGGCAGACAGATAGTCCTAGAGATCTTGGCAAGGGCAAGCCTGCTCATAGACTTTATTTCAATAAAAGGATATTAAAAGAGCTGAGCAGGGGGTGTAATCACTATTTTCCTAAAACTACATTCCAACAGTGCGATGTGGGCAAGTACTACTTATAAATACAGAATAAAACTCAGCAAAAACACTCTTTTCTTCTGTTGCTTTTCCAAACTGAGGCCCTGTCACAAGGTGGGTTTATCTGCAGTTATTTTGTCAGAGTTCAAGGAACAAGATTTTAATTGATCACATTTTATTTTGCTTTTAGCTGAGTGCTTTTCACCCACCTGCTCTCCAGGATGTCTGATTAGGGATTGCTGTAACTGCAGACTCTCTAAAACTGGCACCCAAACATGCATGTCTGTTTCACTGAAGCTAAAGGAATGTCTTAGGTAGACAAACCATTTGATGTGGAAAAGTTTGTCTTTCCTCCCCATCCCACCTCCCTTCCCTAAGAAGTGTGCTCTCCAGTCACTAGACTGCAATTCCGAGCCAAGGCTTGCCTATTCATTCAGTCCCAGCACACATCAATCACTCCACTCATCCCCCATTCCTACCCCCAATCCCAAGCTCTGCAGGAAGACAAGTCCAAAGTCCTCCCTCCCACTAGAGCCACCAAGCCAAGAGATATTTTAAATTCTTGAACTGGGGGAAAAGAGGTTATGTCACCCCCACAGACCTGGTGAGGGGAGGCCCAGCGAGACAGCAGAGGTTAGCAAAAGGGCTTTTTTCATGTAAATCCATCGAAACTCTATAAAGAAGGGTCCAGAGCCCATTCGAAAGAGCTTTAGCCAGGTCCACAGCTGGGGCAACTGAGACAGTCGACAGAGGTGCCAAGGCAGAAAGGATTTCAACACTGCAGTCACAAAACCCTGGGGCTGAAGGCCTTCCCTAGAAACTTTTGGAAACTTTCAATCTAGATAGTTTCTTTTATGTCCTGCTATCCCACTCCCTTTATAGAAGTGAAATGAGAAAGAGCAAAAGGAAGATGATGATGATGAGCTGAAAGTGGGCGTGGATAGGATGAGGCTTTCCGAGCATAGATGGCTAGGCAGAAGGGGCCTTAGGAAATATTTCCCTTTGGTTCACCCCCTCTCCCAACCTCTAACCCAACAGTCACTACAGGGGCCAACATAGTCCAACTTAGAGCTCGTCCCTGTTTTCCTTGAGTTAGTTTAAATAAAGTAAAGGGCACTTAAATGATACCAAACGCTTTGACTCTGGGAATACCAAGGTGGAGAGCCCTCCCAGTGGAGTAGAGGGGAACAGCTAGGAGTGGGGAGGAGAAAGACACACAAGGCACTTAGAGGAACTTAAAAGAGGGAAGTTTCCTTCCCTCAAATCTACACGTACTGGGGCCAACCAAGTCCCCGTTTGCCCCATCATTTAAATTGCGGAGAGCCCTCCTTCGATTTGAGCCGTCCAGGGAGCGGATTTGCCCCTGGTCCAGTTGCGGTTGAACGCCACACTGCAAAGCAATCCGCCCAAGTCAGAACTGGGACAGGCACAGATGTAACCTCTACCTATCCTCGAAGAAGGGTTGAGTTCTCCCTAAACTTCTTCCCTACCTATAGTATGCCTAAGGAGGAACCGAGGCTTTCCTAACCCCTCCCGTAGTTCCTATCGGTAGGCTCCCAAACCACGTGCGCAAAGGCATGGCCCCCTCCAAAAAAGTGAAAGAGCGTGTGCCTTTCTTGGCTGGACGTGGAGGAGGAAAATCCACCCCAGCTGTACACGTACACACACGTGTACACACACACACACACACACACACACACCCCACACGAAACCACACGCGCTCCCGCGCAGACACACACGCTCCCTCCCATCCACCCAAGTGCGCGCACACCCCCCGGCCTTCGTTAAGCGGACGTGGCTTCGGCGGAGGAGTTTCCCAGCAGTGAAGAAGTCTTTTCCGGCTCCCCGGGGCAGAGTGGGGGAAAGAAGAAAGGCTGGAGGGGTCGGTCCACCGCCAGTCTCCCCGGAATTGGACGGCTGCCCCGAGTAAAACGAGTCCTGGATAGGGCTCCTGCTCCCAAGCCACTGGGAGCGGATTAGAAAAATCTCAGCAACCGAGAGTGAAAGAGGTGATATCTCTCGGTCCCCTGGGGGCTGGCGGGCCCGGAGGGAGAGAAGGACAAGAGCTAGAAATATTCTTCTCCCTTTTGGGGGGCAGCCCCTCCCCGGCCCTCGCCTTACCTTCTGTACTTGGTCATGGTTGAGTTCCGTGAAGAAGTAAGCGAGCAGATGCGAGGCTATCATGTTCCAGCTGTTCCCCACGGGGCTAGTCGGATCCTGTTTTAGGACAGAAGTGAGGGGGAAGCGAAGGGGCCGTGGATCTAAACGGCAAGGGGCCGCGCGTGGACGAGGCCGATTGTGGAGGCAGGCGAGAGTCCCAAGCGTTCTACCGCAACTAGACTAGAGGCAAATCCGCTCTCAGGACGCCTCAAAAGGAGGGCTCGTGACAATTTAAATGATGGAGCAAACGGATGGAAGGGGAGGGGAACGAATTAAAAGTTTAAAATCTGGCCGTCTCACCCAAAAAAAAATCTTTTTTCGTTGAATGGGCAACGTTCGTTAAACAGGTAAATTATTCCAGTAATAAATAATAGACCGCCACCAAATAATCTCGACAAAACCCAAGCTTCAGCAAACTGCAGCACTGGCCCGTAAGAAACACGAGTTACTCCAGGAGCAACTGATCAGATTGAAACTCAGGATGGGCGGCGCGACTAATTAATTCATCGAAGGCAGAACCGCCGCTCTGGGCTCCCCGCGTGTCCGGATCCCCCAGCGCTTCCTGCCTCTCTAGGCTCTTCGGCTCTGCTCCGTCTCAAGTCCCGCGGCCGCGGTGGCTACGGCGGAGGGTTCGGGAGGTCCTCTTGCTCTCGCTGGAGTTTCACGCAACAATGTGGCTCATTGAGAGGTGAGCCCGCCCCTTGGCCTTCCTCTGACGCGCCCGCGCCCTGCCCGCCGCCCATTGGCCGCCGCTAGAGGGTGTGTGTTCCCTGAGGCCGGCCGGCATCTCCACCGCAGCCAATCGCCGGCCGCGGACTCCTGGGGCCCCCCTCCCTCTAGCCTAAGGCGGGCAGTCTCATGTGATGCCCCGGCGGGGGCCCCTTGCCTAGCCCAGCAGCCTGCATCCCTCTGGGCAGGGAGGCGGGGAGACGGACGGGACACGTGGTGGGGTGTGAGTGTGTGTGATGGAACGTGAGTGAGTGAGTAAAGCGGATGGTGCGGATGTGTAAGGCTGATGGATTATGGGCGTAGGGCACTGGAAGGGGGGTGGTGGGGTTGTGCATATTGGGTGGGTAGGTGGAGATCCCGGCTGAAGGTGAAGGGGGAGGAGTGTGGACGACTGGAAAAGTACCCAAAGATGAGCCATCCTCGTGAAGTTAATGGGAGAGAGAGTCTAGGAGCTTTGTCAACTGAGGCTTGCTTGTTAGATTCAGGTGTTGTCTATGGGCACCAGTGATTATATATGTGCGTGAGTGTGTGTGTATATGTGTATGCATGTTACACATATGTATGTGTCCATATACACATATATGCACACTTGTATGCCAGAAGTTGGGAGATGGAGTTTCTTGTTTGAGGAACAACAGAAACACCAGTCATAGGATAGCAGAGTACATTGGGGGTGGGGGGGTAATAAAGGGGTACAAGAAAAATTGGAAAGGTAGGGAGCCACATTGTTGCACATTGTACTACTGTGTGTATATAATTTAGAATCAAGAGTCAGTGTGATGTAAATAGTGGATCAAGAGATGGACTTAAAGCCAAGGAGACACATTCAAGTTCTGTCTCTGACACACACTAGCTGTGTGCGCTATTTAACCTTTCAGTGCTCTAAGCAACTTTCTAAAACTATAAATCAAAATGAAGATGCTGACCTGCAGTCAACAAGTATTTTTATTAAGTGCCAACTGTGTGCCAGCTACTCTGCTAAGAGCTGGGGATATAGCTTTCAAGGAGCTCAGCATCTAATGGGGGAGACCTTGAGCAAAAGTTTCCTCCCCTAGGAATTCTCCATCCAGGGCTTCTTAAAACTTTTCCACTTGAGACCCCTTCAGCACTTCTTAGATTGTGGGTTGTGACCTCATAGGGGTTCTCAACCCATCAATGAAATCATAGGTCCTATTTCCTATCACCACTATCAGCACTTAGTACATATGAATTGAACTCAGAACTGGAAGGGATCTCCGCAGGTGATCTAAGCCAAACCTATATGAATAAGAATCCTTACTCTAACATTCCCAACAGGCAGTCTGGTAGCCTCCCTAGTGGAGAAACTTCCTCCCCCGCCCCCGCTCACTTTTCAGTAAATGCACAAGCAGTTCATTCTGCTTTTGGACAGCTCTATTTGTTAATAACAACAATAGCTCACCTTTGTGGAGGGGTGCAGATACTATCACTTTTGCTTTACAAATAAGGAAACTGACGTTCTGAGAGATTATTAAGAATATTGTGATAGGATGGGATGGAAAGAAATCAGCCCTTGTGCCAGTCATATAGTAAGTGTGAGACTACTCCCTGGGACATTCTGAATCCAAAGACTTGAAGGCTAGAATCATGTATTCAATAAGCCTACTCATCTCCAGGCTAAGCATCCCCACTTCTGTAACTTTCTGATGCTTAGTGTACTATAGATGATTTTTTTTTTCAATTTCTTTTTCCACAAAATGAGGGAGTTGGATTCGATAATCTCTGAGGTCGCTTCTACCTTGAAACCCTCCAGGAGTGGGGAACCTGGAGCCTCAAGGCCTAGGTGCTTGGGTGCAGTGTTTTGAGTGAGTCCAAGTTTTACAGAACAAATCCTTTTATTAAGGAGATTTGTTCTGTGAAGTTTGGATTCAGTCAGAGGGCCTGCCTTGAAGACCTAGAGGGCCATAAGTGGCCTCGAGGCCAAAGGTTCCCACCCCTGCCCTAAAAGATCCATGTAGAAAACAGTTTCATGAAGTGTAATGGATATGGATGAGTGAACTTTGTATGTAAAGATAAGTAGGTAAAAATGGGACTTTAGATAGGCAACACGTGTAACAATATGTATGATTTTTGGATAGTCATGTCTTAAGGGTTAATGGGATGATACTGCTGAGAAACTAGAAGCAGTAACATTTCCGACTATGCAAAGCATATAGACTTTAATGCTTGCTTCACAGATTTGTCTAGAATCAGACCTAGATTTAAATATCTGCTAAAATTATTAGCAATAGCGTCCTGACATGTTTGTACGTGCCCACTTTTCCCCCTTCCAGGCCATCTTCATGGATCTGTTCATGCAGTTTGGAGCTTTCTTAGCTCCATACTGCCTGCCACATGGACTTCATGCTCGGTGATCTGGCACTCAGCGCCGTCTATACAGTCTAGCCTAATCCTGGTGTTCTAGCTTTATCTCATACTACTTATTTCTCTCCATCTCCACCAGACTAGATCGCTTGTCATCTCCTATACCCTCCCTGTGCTTTCTTAGCTCTAGGTCTCTGATTGTCCCACTGTTCCCTCTCTGATCTTCGAGTCTCTTCTCCCCACTACTTCCCTATTTCACTTGTTGAATTTCTGTCATCTTTGTCACAAACATCATCTCCTCCAGGAAGCCTTCCCTGATTTTCTAGTTGATAATAACCCTTTTCCCTCAGAGCCCATTTTATAATAGTTTTTTGCAGCTCTCTAATTATATACATGTATAATCAATATCTGTGATTTATCTCCTACTAGACTATCATCTGTAAACTTTCCCCTATATGGTTAATATGGTATTCTGCATGCAATAGGCATTTAATAAATATTTGCTGAATTTAATTGAATTTGTCAAAGATTGACGTGAAGCTTATGTCCCCCTCTCTCCCACCCCATCTATTAACATACTTTTTGACTGAAAGTTCTATGTAGCTGCTCAGGGTTACAGTAAATGATGAAAACAAGAGAGGGGCCGTTTCATAAGTAAAAAGAGATGAGGTCTGGTCCCTTTCATCCTGAGAGCCACAGGTGACTTCTGGATCCCCTGCAGGAGGTGTATATATGGTAGGTGTGTGTATGCTGTCACCACAGGTCTCCTACCCAAGGGTGTGTTTGTTTGACAACAGATGACACATAGGCCAAAATGGGAGGGGGTAGCAGAGGGAGCCAGCAAAGTAAGTTTAAATATCTGTGTGGCTACTTGGGTATTTCATACCTCCCTTGTTCTAAAATGGTGGCCATTTCTATTGTCTACCTTGCAGCCTGACAAACTGGCTTCCTGCCTTAGGCTCCTAGCCTGGGTGTCATCCTTGACTCATTGTCTCATCCTCCATATCCAATCATTGCCAACGCCAGTCAGTTTTACCTTTGTAACATCTCTTCCATTTGCACCCCTTCTGTCCTCTGACACTTCCACTACCCTGGACTACTGCAGTAGCCTCTTAGTTGATCTCTCGGCCCCAGGTCTCTCCCCTACTCCAGTCCATCCTCCACTTGGCTGTCAAAATGATTTCCCTAAAGTGGTCTAACCATGTCATCCCCCTACTCAATAAACTCCAGTAGCTCCTCACATCACCTCCAGGATCAGATATAGAATTCTGTATTTGGTGTTGAAAGCCATTCATAACCCACCTCCCTACCTTTCCAATCTTCTTAACACACCTTATAGCACCCCATGTACTCTGCTATCCAGTGACTGTGATCTCCTGCTCTGTCCCATACAAGGAACTCCATCTCCCAACTGTGGTATTTTCACTGGCTGCCCCCATGTCTGGAATACTCTCTCTCCTCATCTGGGTTTATTGACTTCCCTGGCTTCCTTCAAGTCCCAGCTAAAATCCCACCTTCTACAGGAAGACTTTTCTGATTCCCCCTTAAATCCATTCTTTCCTCTGAGATAATCTCCAGTTTATCCTGCGTACAGCTTGTTTGTACATGGTTGTTTGAGTGCTGTCTCCCCCGTCAGACTGTGAACTCCTTGAAGGCAAAGACCATCTTTTGCCTTTTTTTAAATCCCGAAGCACTTATTTAGAAAAGTGAACCTAGCACATGATAGGTGCTTAATAAATGTTTATTGATGGGGTTGGTTTGTTTTTTAAAATACCTTTACAATCTGTTAGGCAAAGGTTTTAGCTAACCAAATTCCTTCCCCATTCCTGCCTCCTGAAAGCTGGTATTTGATTCTTTCCTGATCTGGTCATTGTAAGAGTCACTCTCTTACTTGAGTAGGGGCAGGTTTCTAGGGGTTCACATCATAGGCATCACAATCCCTCAGCTGGTTTTTGTTTGGATTTTTTTTAGAGGGGAAAAAGACGTAGCAGTTTAATTTTTTAGTTCAGATGCATCTAGAAGCTCAAGGGAATTAAAAAATATGGAGAAATGTTCATAAAACCCAGTAATATGCTGAGAGAAAGTAGAGAGCTATACGTTCTGTCTGGAGACCTCTTCCCTTGAACACCTACAGAAAGAAAGACCCCTGAGAATGAGAAGATGCTGAAGTATGTCTACTCCCCTTTCATTCTCTGCCTTCAAGACCCAGCTTAAGTCTTACCTTTTTCTTGAACAAGAATCAAAATTTTAGAGTTGGAAGCAACCTTAGAGGTCATTTAGTCAAACCCCTCCTTTTACAGTTGAGGAAATTAAGTCACAGAAAGGAAGAAAATAAATATTAAGTGCCTAATGTGCCAAGCACTGTGCTAAGCATTTTACAAATATTACCTCATTTGATCCTCACAACAACCTTGGAATGAAGATGCTCTTATTATCTCCATTTTACAGTTGAAGAAACTGAGGCAGACAGAGGGTTAAGTGACTTGCCAGGGTCACATAGGTGTGTCTGAGACTGGATTTGAACTTGAGCATTCCTGACTCTAAACTCTATCCACAGCTACCTAGCTGCCTCTGGCTAAGAAGGGAATATTTAAGAGATTATCTAGTCCACCTCACTCATTTTACAGAGGAGAAAACTGAGGAAAATGAAGTGACTACCCATTTTCCCAGGAAGTGGGTGGCAGAGCTAGAACTCAGACCCTGGCTTCTTGACTCAGAATTCTTTGAAGGGATTTTAGAGGTCATCAACTACTGACTGCAGGAGTCTAGCAACAGACCCTTATTTGGGGCCTACTTTGGGCTGGACATTCATTGTGCTGAATGCTGGGGTTACAAAAACAAAAAAGAAATAATCCCTCAAGGAGCTTACATTCTCTGGGGGGAGACACATACAAAGGAAACTCAAGGCAACCTTGGATGGGAAGTTACAGTTAAGGGGGCCAGAAAGACATGAAGCCTTTGAAGTGAATTTTAAAGGAAGCCCAGGACTCCAAATGGTAAAGAACTGGAAGAGACTTTGGAGCCATAACCCCTTTGTTTTACAGATTAGGAAACTGAGTCACAAAAAGTTAACCATCTTGCCTTGGGTCACATAGCTAGTAAGTATCTAAGGAGTAGATGGTGAAAACCAGAGCCTGGAAACATGACCTGAGTCTCACAGTTAATGTAAACTAGCTTAAACAAAAGTAAAGATCAGAAGAAGCTCCAACTATCTCATAGGAACATTTTCAGGTGACCCTCCCTTATATTTTGTAAAATGTCCTGGGGTTTGGTGGCTAGATTTTTTTTTTTAATTTCCTATTTAATCTTTTATTTTCTTTCAAAGAGCTAGGACAATTAACTTTTTGTCTTAGGCAGTTTTCATTTATGATTTCTTGAAAATAGCTCTGGAAAAACAGGCTTTGAAAAAGCCCATTGTGATTCAAATGGAGCTACTTGACTAAGCCTTTAAACCCAAATCACTCTGGCTTTCATTGAATGCCCAATAATAGGTCCCAGCCCAAGCCTTTCTTGCTCATTGTTTGGGTTTTGATGGCTCAGAGTTGAGTGGAAATAGCAATTGTTTTCTGTTCTGGCCAGAAACTCTGAGGGTCTTCCCCTCACAGATTGACTAGGCCATCTTTTTGTCTCAATTCTTACCTAGCCCTTAATCATTGAATGGGTGTTGCCTCAGACAAGGAAAGACATTGGTTTAAAAAGGCCAAGGTCCAACCACTGCATCCTGGGCTATCACCATTAGTCTTAACTTTTGTCTTGCCACTGGACTCCATTGACTCCGAGGCCGATGACTTTGCACAGCTCTACCTCACTTAAATCCAATTTACTAGGAAGTCAAGACAACAAAGGACAGACAATACCACCAGTGTGACTCTGGGTCATCCTTGGCACTATGCCTTCTTTGTTCTGTTTCTGTATAATATTCTGACCTGGCCTAAGGATGGCACAGGGATCCATTTCACTTAGTCCTGATGCTACCCAGGACTGGCCTCCTGTAAGTCAACTCCCTCAATTAACCCTAATAAAATTAATTAATAACCAAGCTGACATAGGCCCATCCTTCTTCAGTATCTCAGTATTCTTTTGGGGGGTCTGCCTACCCTACAATTGGCATAATCAGGGCAGAGCAAATAGGCAGAGCAAATCTTGTGTCTTTACAAGGAGGCACTTGAACCCAGGTTTTCCTGATGGCCCTATGTACTGTACAACACTGTTTCTCATGGGTAAGAAGGGAGTGCATTCCCCTGTTCCATCTGGGACCTGCCCTCTGCCATCCTTGAATTGTTTGAACACTTTTTGAATAGCTCTAGTTGTAAGGAAGCATTTTCTTACATTGAGTTGAAATCTGCTTCTTCATAAACTTTACCCAATGGCCTTAGTTCTATCCTCTGGAAATATATTCCATTCCCTTGCTCTCCCCTTTCTCTATCCTTGACATGTTGCCGTCCAGATTGTACTTACTTATACTCTCTCTGGCACTGGGAAAATCTTTTTACTCTCCTACTATATCATAGGATAAGTGAGTTCCTTGAAGACTGAGCCTTAAAATGTTTTGGTATCTTTCCCTATTACACACGTACACATAGTTCTTAGAACATTGTTCATAAAGACTACTTCATTGATTTGCATTAAGGCTTTGGGCTTCCCAGAGTCTCCAGTTAAAATGCAGAGACCATTGTGGGAGATAACACATTAAGTTATTATTTGTTTTTTGTTGTTGTTCAGTCATTTCAGTCTTGACTGATTCTTTGCCATTTCTTGGCAAAGATACTGAAGTGGTTTGCCATTTCCTTCTCCAACTCGTTCTACAGATGAGGAAACTGAGACAAACAATGTTAAGTGACTTGCCCAGGGTTACACAGCTAGTAAGTGTCTGAGGCTGGATTTGAACTCAGGTCTTCTTGACTCCAGGCCTCCTGCTATTTCTACTGTACCACCAAGCAATGGATATTATTAGCTACCAACAGCTTATCCTAAATTAATTTCTGAGACTCCCAAGAGATAATTAGCAGATGGAAGGATTCTGAGTGAGTGGTACATAGAACAGGTAATTTTTGATGGGGTTGAGGGATAGAGGCTATGCAAGAAATATATGTCTTAGGAAGGTAGACCCAGTGGAAAAGCCCATAGTGGGTAGCTTTGGACAGTCAGAAGGCAGCAGCATGGTAAGGTAGAAAGGATATTATCTTTGTAATAGGAAAACTTAGGTTTGAATCCCACTCTGCCATGCCGACTTCTAAGGTGCAACTCTAAATCTATGATCCAAGACTGGCCGTACCACTATTACTACCCCACAGAGGGTTTTAATGGTTTTTAAAATTCCATCCCCCTTTATTGGGTTCTGTATGTACAAAGCTACTCAACTGTAAAATGAAAGATTTGGGCTAGATGACTTATAATGTGCCTTCTGGCCCTAAATGCTGGACCCAGTGAAGCTATGACTAGATAATCTCTAAGGACTGAGCGCTGATGGAACAAGGTCCCCTGGGGCTTTAAAACCTATATTCCCATGAGGACAATGAGCACTTGGGGATAAGGGTGGAGGGGAAGTTGGAGGACATCAAAGCAGATTTCTCACACACACACACACACACACCCTCATCATTTTGCCTAGAGCTAGGAGTGCCCATCTAGACTGGATGGGTTCAAGAATCTTCTTGAAGATAGAGACCTACAGAGGCCTCTAGGTGATACAGTGGCTAGACAGCTGGGCCTGAAGTCACTAAGACCTGAGTTCCAATGCTGCTTCAGACACTTAATAGCTGTATGACCCTAAACAAGTCACTTAACTGCTTAAAAAAGTCTATCTGCCTCAGTTTCCCCACTTGTGAAATGGGGATAATAATAGTACCTATTTCCCAAGGTTGTTGTGATGATCAAATTAGATAAAATTTGTAAAATACTTTGCAAACCTTAAAGCGTTATATAAATGGGCCTCAATTTCCCCATTTGTAAAATGAGTGGGTTGGACTAAATGACCTAAAGGCCCCTTCCAGCTGTAAACCCTACGAGCTCCCACTGCATAAAGGGAAGAACTGCTTGTATTTTGAACTGTCAAAGTGATTTACAGTTGAAAAACAATACCCTTTCCAGTGGATAGGACACATGGAATTCTCCAGGCTCTCTGTGCAGACCCCTGACAAGAGCTTGTGAACATAGATGCAGACTTAGTCAGCTGGGAGGGGACCAGATGATTCACTCAGTCTTTCCTGGTACCCAGTGCTACAAAGTGCTCTTTGTAAGAAAAACGCAATTGTTTATTGCCCCCACTAGAGGTGGAAATCCAAGGCTCACAAAGTCCCGTGAAATTCTCTTTCAATTTCTACATTAAGTTCCTTTTTTGGAAAGCTCTGCTTTTTTTAGGTGATGATTAGAGAGCTGCGAATTGATGATTTTCTTTCGATAATCTCATGTACAAAACAGGACTCTTCAAAGACATGTCAAAAATCTTTCCCCAGCTCACCAGCATTGTGAATTCAGAGCAATTCACTTTAAAACTTTGGCGGTTCTGTAGTTCCAAGTAGAAAATAAGGACGCTATGTACTAAAAGGGGCAGCGAGGTAGAGCAGTGCACAGAGCACCAAGCATGGAGTCAGGAAGACTCATCTTCCTTACTTCAAATCCAGCCTCAGACATTTACTAGCTGTGTGACCTTGGGCCAGTCACTTAACCCTGTTTGCCTCAATTTCCACATCTGTAAAATGAGCTGGAGAAGGAAATAGCAAACCACTCCAGAATCTTTGCCAAGAAAACCACAAATGGGGTCAGGAAAAGTTGGACAAGACTGAAATGACTCAACAAGAACAACAAAAATCTACCAACTATGTTTTGTTTGTAAAGCAGATACAATCAACTCAATCCAACATTTACTGAAGTGCTTCCTGTGTGAGAGGTGCTGTCAATATTAAAACTGCACTGTCACTGCTAGGTGGAAAAGTGGATAGAGTCTACACATCAAGAAGGCCCAAGTTCAGATCCAGCCTCAGATACTTACTAGCTGTGTGACCTTGAGCAAGTCACTTAGCCTTTATTTGCCTCAGTCTCCTCAGCTGTAAAATGGGGATAATAACAGTACCTCGATCCCAGGGTTATTGTAAGGCTCAGATGAGGTAATATTTTAAAATGTTCAGCACAGTACCCGGCACATAGTAGGTGCTATATAAATGCTTATTCCTTTCCCTTCCCTCTTTACTGCCCTCAAGGAGCTTGTAGTCTGTTGGCAGAAGTGTGGCAAGGACACATAGAACTATATGTCATAATAAAAACTGACATTTACATAAACCTGGATAATTTAAATTCTTTGGGACTAAACTGATAATATCATTGTCTTTTAGAACTCCCTCCAGCAGTGCGGAGCAACCAAAGCTTTTCAGTGTATAGTCTTTGAGTGTTTCCTACAGTGATATTGTTGTTCTGTCATTTCAATCTTGTCCAGTTTTTCCTGACCCCATTTGGGGTTTTCTTGGCAGAGATACTGGAATAGTTTGCCATTTCCTTCTCCAGTTTCTTTTACAGATAAGGAAACTGAGGCAAATAGGGTTAAATGACTTGTCCAGGGTCACACAGTTAAGAAATATCTGAGGCCAGATTTGGATTCAGGAAAAGTTTTGGCTTCCTTCATCCAGGCCCAGCACTCTATCCACTGCGCCATCAAGCTACTCCAGTTTCCCTAGGTACTGAGAGGTTAATTATCATGCCCAGGGTCAAAAGTGGGGCTTGAACCCCTGGTCTTCCTTAATCTGGACAACTCTCCAGTCATCACAGCACTGCTGCCTTTTCCACACACAGTTTGCAAAACCCTTCCCATGAGTAATCTCATTGGATTCCCATAATAACCCCATGAACTAGATGATACTAGTATTATTATTCTTACTTTACAGATTGGAAAACATAATTCCTATTTCTATAATGATCACAAGGCCTTTATCTACATTATCTCATGCAAACCTTACAACAGCCCTATGAAATAAGTGTTATAGCTATTATTATCCCCATTTTATAGATAAGGAAATTGAGGTACTTAATACACATTAAATAACTTGCCTGGGCTCACAGCTAGGAAGTGTCTGAGGCAGATGTTTTACAGATAAGGAGATAGTGGTTAGTAACTTGTCCATAGTCACATAGCTGGTAGCTTTCTGAGATGGAGCTCTAACCAATCTTCTGACGCCAGTTCAAGTGCTCCTTCCCCTGGGCTAAGCCACCATGACCCATCAATGAGTGAAGCCAGGCAGGATCCCAGATGAAAGCCTGGGGTGGATGGGCTAAAATATCAATGGAATTCAAGGATGGGGTCTTATAATCTCTTCCTCCCTCAACTCAATAAATAGATGTTGAGTGAAAGACTTGGTTTTTTAATCGGAGATTATAGGTACTTCTTTGGAAATAAAATAATCTTTCACACGGTTAAAAAAAAAAAAGAAAATGAGGAAAGATTTGAACCCAGGTCCTCCTAACTTCAAGTGTGACACACTGTTAGGAAACTGAAGTTTCAAAAGATGAAACCTTTTGTACAAGGTCAAACAACTATTAAGTGGCACAGACAAATCTAATGCTGTTTCTAAGCCACAAATGCCTCAGGGTTAGAAAATGATTAAGTACTTAGGAAAGGTTAACCAGAGCAACCTAAGTAATTGAAAGAGGGGGAGAGCACCCATAGCAGATGGGGATGTGAGAAGTAGTCCTGAGATATTCTACTATAGCTGTGACAGGAAATGAGGTGACATAGACAGACATACATATACACATGTTGCAGATACATATACACGCATGTATACACATGTGTAGGTATGGTATGTGTACATATACGTGTATCTATGTGTATATATAACACAAGGCTATATGATTGCTGTATATGTATGAATATGTGTATATACATAAGTAACCATACACTGTGTGTATATATGCATATATATACATATACACACATACATACAGAAAAACATATATAGTAACCACACAGCCTTGTATTTTCCAGGACAAGCTAAAATCCAAGAAATAAGAATTTTTGAAGAGGCTACAAAAGTAGTATTCTTTTTCAAAACATATGTCATTTTTTTTTTGTTAAAAAAATATGGTCACCCTAGGCATATGGCATAGGTAGGAATTATGATGTGCTGATAATCTTTTTTTTTCGCTTACATAGTGAATATTGTCAGAATGAACAGCACAGTACTTCCAGAAGTCATAATTAACTCAGCCCATAGGATTTAGGGCTATAAGGGACCTTGGAAAGACAGCATTATGAAGTGAGACAAGTCAGTGGATCAGTCCTACCATGTTCAAGGCATTGTGCTGTGTGCTGTTGGACTACGTATTCTCTAAAGTCCCACCTAACTAAAAATCATGAATCTATTAGTATTCCCTTCTTCTTACAGATGAGGAAACTGAGGTCCAAAGAGCTTTGAATGATATTTCTCCCAGTCATTAATACTTTCTAACTCTCACTAAAAAAATTACCTTGTGTGTCCTTTTTTGTGTGTATATTCCTTCTCCCCAGTAGAATGCAAACTTCTAAAGTAGAGTGACTGTCTTATTTTATCTTTGTATCCACAATGCTTGGCACATAGTAGGTCTTTAATGAATGTTTATTGAGTGATTAATTGATGAAGTCTTCTGACTCCAAATCCAGTGCGAATTCCATTATACCATACTGCTTATACAGGAGGCAGGCATGGGGAACAAGCCTACTATGTGCTAGCCCCTGTACTAAGCACTTTACAAATATAATCTAATTTGGTCATACTGGGCATCAGTATAACCATCAGTCCCCCCATGACCTAGTTAGTGAAGAGCCACTATCTCTACTATAGACACCCCAAAACTGCCTCCAAACTGTGGACTGCTCACAAAGCTAATGCGGATGGCAAGAACCCTACTAGCAGGTGCCCCTCATGGGGGTCATAAATCATAACAGCTCCCATTTATACAGAACCCTGTGATAGCCTAGCATTAGTGCCTCTCAGGCATCCTGCTAGTCTGACCAACACCTGAACAGGAAGCCCCTCTTGGGGCTCCTCAACAAACAGCATTGTAACTTCCCTCTCCCCAAAACTTCTGCTCTTAGAGAACTCACTCCCTAACTAGGAAGCTTGATCTGACCAGTTCCAGATACTAAGTGGCTTCTCCTTAATCAAGTTCATTCGATTCAATCAATAGTGTTCATGAAATAGCATCTTCTATGTGCCAGGAAACCGTGCTCAGAGACTTAGGATACAAACAATGTCCACCTCATGGAGTTGGGGGTTTTTTGGTTTGGTTGGTTGGTTGGTTTTTTGGCAAGGGGAAGAACATGTACATAGAAAATTAAATATAAAATAGGTACCAAATATCTCTCCCTCCAAGGGGTAAACATTCACACAATTCCACGCAACTTGAAATTTGCCTTTCTGAAATTTCCTCCCTCTTGCTGCTACTTCTGCCTTTTGGGGGCAGGTAGGACAAGTCTAATCCTTCTCTAGTATGAATGACATCCTTTAGAATACTTGAAGACAGTTATCCTGTGCCCCTTAAATCTTCTCTGCTCCAGATTAAACATCCTTAATTCACTTAACTCATACTTATAGGTCACTCCAGCCCGTCTTCCTCTAGAAACATTCTAGTATGTCAGTGTGCAGTAGGGAGGGCTTTGGCAAATGTTTAACAACCGGGTTGAGGGGAAGGGGGAAACTGTACATATGATACATATGACACATTTTAAAGTTTAATCTGCCATAGTAACATTTTCTCCATCATTTTCTTAAGTCTAGATAATCAACAGAACAATAAATGAAACCCTAAACTGTAGCATTTGCCGATTTCCAAGGTATAAAATCTCACACTGAAAATTTAACAATTGGCTCTCAAAAGCCTGACTCCAGTACACCTCTGTCAATAGCCTTCCTAAAATGCAACACCCAGAACAAAACATTATATTCCACGTTTGACGTAACCACGAAAAGGACAGCAAAGTTTATCACATCTCTTGTTCTAGACAGTATGCCTCAATGCAATCTTAGATCACATTAGCTTTTTTGCCCAACTCGTTGTTAACTCATACTGAGGTTGCAATTCACCAAAAACTCTAGGTCTTTTTCACACAATCATCTAGTCAAGTCACCCCCATTCTATACTGGTATAGAGTTGATTTTTGGAACTTCACATTCACTGGATTCACTGGATTTTGAGTTGGAAGACCTGGGTTAAAATCTACCACCTGTTACCTCTGTGACCCTGGACAAGTACCTTATCCTCTCTGGGCCTCAGTTTCCTAGACTCCAAAATTAAGAGGTTGAATTAGATGACTTTAGAGGTACCTTGCAGGTCAAAATCTATGATCCTATGATTTTATACTGTCCTGGACGGTAACCTAGCTATAGTGGCAAGAAGGTCAGCTTTGGAGTTAGGAGAACTTAGATGTGAAGAACTAGGGTCCATTCTCTGACACATATTGACTGTGTGACTACAGGCAAGTTATTTAACCTCTCAGTGCCCCCAGGCAGCTCTCTAGGAAGATAAATTGGGGAGGGGAGGGAGATCCTGAGGATTCTAGGAGCTGCATCCACGAAGACAGTTTCTATACCAAGAGTTTCCCACATAGTGCTGCAATCAGTTCCAGGCGAAACAAAACAAAATGAAAACAAAAACTCATTGTTTAATTATTTCACATCTTTTGGGACCCCAGGTTAGCTAGGCTTCTTAGCTTTGTTATTATTTGCAAATTTGATTTACAAAGCACTTTTATCACAACAACCCTGTGAAGTATCCTTATTTTACAGATGAGGAAATTGAGACTCAGAGAGTTGAAGTGACTTGCCCAATGTCACTCAACCAGTAAGTGGGGAGGGGACTTGAATTTAGATCTTCTAACTTAATAAGATAGAGTACTTTCTGTGGTCTAGCAAACCAGATACCAGACTTGGAACTTGAATTCCCATGATGTATGCAGCTGTAAAACAAGTAACTAAACCACTCCAAAATTCAGTTTCCTCATTTGTACAGTGGGATGATATTTGCATTTTCTTCCTCATGGCTTTGTGTGTAAGTAATACATTTAATAAACCGCAAAGTGATATATAAGAGACAG
Source organism: Vombatus ursinus (assembly GCF_900497805.2). Lineage (NCBI taxonomy): Eukaryota > Metazoa > Chordata > Mammalia > Diprotodontia > Vombatidae > Vombatus > Vombatus ursinus. The sequence continues at coordinate 17,028,175 of NW_020954556.1, forward strand.
TGGAATGGAATATTGGATTTGGATTGGAAGACCAAAGATCTAGTCCTCGCTTTGACAATTACTTGTGTGGCCTCCCTGGTCCTCAGTTTCCTCTTCTGTAAAAGGAGTAGGTTAGACTAGATGATCTCTCATGTCCCCTTCCTAGTCAGAGATAGCTAGCTGACAGTTGATTAAATGAGATAATATTTTATTTTGTGTTCTTTTTGTTTAAAGATGGTCTTTTAAAAAAAATTTTTTAATTATTTTTTTTTTTGTGAGGCAATTGGAGTTAAATGACTTGCCCAGGGTCACATAGCTAGTAAGTCTCAAGTGTCTGAGGCTGGATTTGAACTCAGGTCCTCCTGACTCCAAGGTCAGTGCTCTATCTACTGCACCACCTAGCTGCCCTGAGATAATATTTTAAAGCACTTAGAATAGTGCCTGGATCAGTAGGTGCTTAAGAAAAGCTTGTTCCTCTTCCCCTTTCCCTTTTCTCCCTGAATTGACAATTAATTTATGGAATTATTAAAGGGAACAGGGACACCCAATTCTTAGGGTACTTGCTGGCAAAGACCATGATGGCAGCAGGAAGTGAGGCTGCAATCACATTTTAATAAGGCACAGAGGGGGCAGGAATAAATAGGCACAAAAAATACAGAGACAAGTGAAAAGGGGAGGAGGTACAGAGGCAGGCGGTATGGGGATAGGGACAGGGTAGTGAAGGAAAGAAGGCAGTGTGGAGAAGAGAATGGAGAGGTGGTGGGCATAGCCAATTACTCATGGAAAACCGTGAATTAGAGTTAGGAGCACTGGACAGCATGGACCCAGATGGAAATGAAAACATGCTTAGGGGCAGGAGTTTGAGGTCTCATTTTTATAGGGTTTTTGCTGGGGAACAGACTAATTTTGCTCTGTGCCACCTTGGGGCTAGTTCACTAACACGTACAAATCATCTCAAAGTTGTCACTTAAAGTTATCCTATCTGTCACTTCAAAGTTATCAGGAACATTTATTGTTCTGCTGGTATTATTGAGGATATCTGGAATTTATCTGACATTTACGTACCATAGGACCAACAAGCCCTGAGATGGAAGCCACGATGGCTTCTCCTGATTTAATGTTACCAGGATGTTATTTTGGGTTAATATACGACACAATTCACAAATTATGCTCCTCTGATCTTTGGGGTGGTGTACCACTGACTTCAGGTTCCCCTTTGCAATCTTACTTCTGCTAGTGTTATTTTACTTTGGCTACTTATAAACTTACTTACTATACTGACCAGAAGGGGAAGGGGTGGTCAGAACAAGATATAATTTTAACACACTCCCCTATTAGAATGTCAGCTCCTTGGGGGTAGGGACTGTCTTTTGTTGTTGTATTTTGCTCAACTCTGCTCCATTTAAATCCAATTCACAGGCAAGTCAAGACATCACTCATGACATCATTCATTGGTCCTCTTCAAAAATGAAGGACAAACAACAACAATCTATATTCCTAGCCCTTAGCATGGTGCCTTGCACATAATAAGCACCTATTAAATGTTTTTTTTAAACTTATTTATTCTAAATCCAGTGCTCCTTCCACTCAATCACACTTATAATAGGCAGGTTTTCTGGGGTATAAGTCCAAATTTATTTCAATAAGGAGATCATCCTGAATCTTAGAGATGGTGTAGGATCTTGAAAATCAGCTTACCCAACTTTGTTATTTTACAGATGTAGAAACCGAGGCCCAGGTCACCCACCAAATTAATGACAGATCTGGAAACAGAATATAGATTTCCTGGCTCCCAGTTTGGAGTCCTTTCCATTACACAATAGTGACTCAGGAGTCAAGTCTAGAATTTCCAACATAGAGGAAAATTAACTTGGGCATAAAAAGACCTGTAAGTGAGCATGCATAATGGATGGATTTCAGGGGAGATGAGCACAAATGCTCTTTTGTTGCCTTTTCTTGGTATGAAGAAAACTTCATCAAATAGCACAAGAGAATGCAAAACAGTAGACACATCTTTCTGGTTGGATTCTATCCAAGGAACGAGATTTTGAGTATCTTTTTTCTGCTCAAAATTCCACCTATTAGAGTGTTATTTGGAAAGAAAAGAATGATAATTCCAGGGTGCCAAAGTTTTATACATTTAATGGAGAAAGGATCAGTTAGAATTCCTACTAAGGAACAAATGCTTCAAATATTTCTCATTTTCTACCTTTCACAACCTCTTGGTAGGAGGAGAAGGGGGAACTGGTTGGCATATCTTCCCCCAGGGAGGTCAAAGACAAAGAAAGGTCCAGTATGCACCTGCATATTCATAGCCTTCCTGTGAATGTGACAAGGCATGGAGAAGGGGACATGAAGCTTTGTATTAGGAAAATCCAGAAGGCTGGTCTGTCCAGTTCTGGCCTAAAGGATTACTAAAAAGAAGCAATATTGATAAACCTAGAAAGATAGGATGGAGCCAGGTTGTGAAGGGCTTTAAATGAATCACAAGAGTTCATATTTGATCCTAGAGGTGACAGGAAATTATTGGAGTTTACTGAGAAAGGGAGTGACATGGTCAGACCTATAGTTTAGGAAAATTACTTTGGTATCTGGGTATAGTATATAACAAAGAGACAGACTTGAATGGGGGATGGAGATGCCAGGCAGAAAGGTGCTGGCAAGAGGTGCTGGTCAAAGCTGGAAGTAGCTTAGATGTAGTGGGCAACATAAGGCAGTTGGCAATCAGGAGGGCAAGGGCCCCAGAGGGGGAGTTCTAGAGCTGAAAGGGTTAAGTCCTTCTGGGCAATGTCTCAGGTCTAGGCTAGGAAGCAACAAATGAGAAGATGACTGAGGTGTAAGTCCAGGTTCAAAGCTCTGAGACCTCTATTCTTTCTACACTGCCTTCTCGTTACATCAGATCTCACAGAATCACCGAATTTGAGTGTTAGCACAGACCACAGCAGCCATCTGCTTACTCCATACCCAAGAGGAATCCGCACTAGGACATCCCTGACAAACGGTCATTCATTCTCTGCTTAAAGATCTCCAAAGAAAGGAAACCACCCCACCTCTCAAGGTGGCCTGTTCCACTTATGGATGTTTTTAATTGTTGGGAAGTTTTTCCTGAAATCAAGTTCATATTTTCTTTTTTGCAACTTCTACCTTTTGCCCCTGGTTCTACCCTTTGGAGTCAAACAGGAGTCTGAGCCCTCTTTTTCATGACAGCCCTTAAAATATTCAAATACAGCTGTCATAATGCATGTGACCAAATTGTAAGTATTGGCAATTTTTAAAATGAAAGGCCAGACAATTATACACATGTGGTCCTAGCAGTCTGGGTTTTGTTGTTTTTAAAATTTTAATCACATATTTATAGATTATATTTCTTTTTATTACTTGAGTGCCTCAAGGATCTATAATTTCATTGATGCAGACACTCTTTCTACCAACACTGGTCACAACCCGTCCCTATCATGAGTTACCAGGACAAAAAAAAAAAATCATCACTTTGTTCTCTCCACACTTAGACTGGTCCAATACCAACAGATGCTGACCATCACCCCACTCAAGTCCTCAAAGCCTTTGCTGCTAGAAGGAAGCTGCTTCTGCTTTCCTGGCCCAGCCATGAAGGGGTCAGCAACCTGTCATGATGAGGCCCCGGCAAAGTCCTTTAGTAGAAGTTCTTTTCATTGATTCTCAAAAAGTAGTTCAGTTTTATGGGAGGCAAAGTGGGCCCTCAGTTAGAGAGCCTTTTTTGGAGTCAGGAATACCTCACTTCAAGCCCTGTCTCCAACACATACTGGCTGTGTGACACCAGAGAAGTCTCGCTCAGGGCTGTAGGCAGCTCTGTGAGACAAGTGGGAGATGGGACAAGTGTGGATTTTCATTAGTAGAGGGAGTTTCCTCCCCAGGAATTCCCCATAGCAATCAGTCAGTGAACATTCTTTAAGCACCTACTCTGTGCTAAGCACTGGGGATACAAAAAGAGATAAAAGTCAGTGCCTGCCCTCAAGGGATTTATAATCTAAAAGGAAAGACAACAAGCAAACAAATATATACAAAGGAAGTTATGCTCAGGATAGATAGGAAAAAGTTGTATACTTCTCACTTGTGTTCTTGACTACCTGTTGGCTTGACATAAGACTATGGGTTTGAATCCTGCTGCGGCTATTTAGACTTTGGCAAGTTATTTCCCCTTCTGGGCCTCAGTTTCTTCATCTGTAAAATTAGGATGGACTAAAGCTTACTAAAATCCCTTTTGGCTCTCAATTCTATAAGATTGTGCAGTCCTTGAGGGCCGTAGTGATTTCCCATCTTCTAGTATGGAAAGAGCCTTACCCCCTGCCATTTTCTTTGTTCTTTTCGTATGGACATTTCATGCTTGTTTGTAAATTTAAGTTCAATTCTCAAACATGATATCAGAGGATCGAGAACTGGAAGGGGCTTTAGGGATCATCTAATTCAACCTCCTCATTTTATAGTGGAGGATACTGAGGTCCAGAGATGGGAAATGACTTGCCCCAAACCACACAGCAGAAAGCAAAGTGAGGATTCAGACTGCGTTTCATTATCACTTTGGAGTGTTCTCTGAACTCTCAAGTTCAGTTCTGTGTAGCTCTGCCAATAGTCGTCAGGAGAGACATGGAGGCCAAGATTGATCACGATCGCTCAGAGCTAGAGTCAGTGCCGAACCTGGCTCCGTTGTCCTGGGCGCATCGTAGGAAACATGAGGGTCTCAGAACGTATCCTCATGCGCTCATTTACTATAGGCTTTCACAAAATAGTTGTATACTGCATGAAGTAGTGGAAAGAGTTCCAGAGTTAGTGTCAGAGGCCACCTGGGTTTGAATTCTGCCTCAAACACACATTATCTGTGTGACCACTGGCAAGTCATTTCCCCTTCCTGACCTCAGTTTCTTTATCTATAAAATGAGAAAAATCATGCCTTTAATACCCACCTTGCAGGGTTGTGAGAATCAAATGAGAGAATGTATATAAAGTGCTTTGTAAAGCTTGGAGTGTTATAGAAATATTAGTCATCATCTTTATCCCCTTCATTCTTCTGCTTTGTAAAGTGGGGATAATAGTAATATTTGTTTTACCTATCTCACAAGGCTCTGGTCTAGACAATAAGAGATCACGTATAGAAACCATATATGCACTTAGAAGTGCTTTGTAATCATTAGTTGCTACTACTGACTCCTGTTTCTTCAAGAGCCTCAGTTTCTCCCTGTGTAAAATTGGGTAATGATACACTATCTACTTCATAGGGTTGTTGTGAGGAAAACACTTTGCAAACCTTAAAATAATACAAATGAATATTCATTCCCTATAACTTTCCAAGCCAAAATTTTTCTTCCTGGCCTCCACTTCCCTGTAAGCATTGCCTGTCCCTGATAGAATGTAAATACCTTGAAGGCAGGGATTGTCTTATGTTTGTATTTGTGTCTCAAGCATTTAGCTCAGTGCTTGGAGCATAGTGAACACTTAATAAATGTTTTTTCATCCATCCATCCTCATCCATTCATTTATTTAACTAGCATGCATTAAATGTCCACTCTGTGCTGGAGAACTGCAGCTTGAGATACATTTAACTATCATAATCGATTGATAAACAAATATTTATTGAGTGCCTACGGGGTGCCTGGAACTACATTAGATACTATTTAGTAAGCATTAACATAAGGTCCCTACCGCCTAAGGATATCTTGTCAGCTTTATTTTCAGAAACAGGGTTGCACTTTTAGAATAAGTTCAAGCTAGGATTCTCAAGAAAATGATTTAACCTTTTTCTTCTTCTGCAAAGTGAGGGTGTGCAAGAGAATTGTGAGGCACCTTAACTTACTTAACTTAACTAACTTTCAACAGTCTATGTTCTCAAGGCTCTTCCAGCTCTAATATCCTATATTCTCTCTTCCCACAACAACATTTGTTTTGAAATCATATTATATGAAGAAGGAACTCAAAACATTTAACCTGGAGACTTTTTTTTTTACTTACTGAAAACAAAGTAGATACCCATTGATTGGGGGAATGACTAAACAAATTACAGTACATGAATGTAAGGGAATATTACCATGCAGTAAGGAGAAGCATGAAGAAACTTAGATGAACTGATGCAGAATGAAGTAAGCATAACCAGGAAGACAATATGCATAAGGACTACAGTAATGTAAATGGGAAAAACAACTACAAAACATTCATTAAGTGATGAGTGTTGTAAAATTACAAAGAACAAACTTGGCCCCAAAGAAGAGATATTAGAATATACCTTCCCCACTTGATCCCCCTTCCTTTGCAGAAGTTGGGATCCATGGGCATGGAATATTGCATACAATATCAGATATTCCTCCTCCTAATTTTTTTTTTGGTCATAAGGGTTAGGGATGGCTTTCTGGGAGGAGGGAACAGGATACAGGGGGAAATCTAGGTGATATAAACAAGAGATATTAATAAAAATCTATTTTTAAAAACCCATTCTATGTCTGTGTCTTAAAAAACACATTAGACAACATTAGAGCTAAAGTTCCACCTAGCTCTAATTGTCTGTTTCTGTTTCTCTCCAGCTAATCAAGGACTCTGCAAACACACCTGGAGGGTACAGTATATCTTCTCTATTCACAATCCAGTTCCCCACAGCCAAGCAAATCAAGTTTAGATTCCCCTCACCTTTGTATAGACATCAAGATCATCTTTCCAGTTAACAAATTGCTCCTCAGCCATAGGGATATCTCTAGGGCTGACAAAGACGATGCTGGTTTGGTTGTTGGAGTCCTTGGCCAAAGGCAGACAGGGAGGACTGTCTGATCAAAGCAGCTTGCCCTCTGTGCTTGCTACCTTCAAGAAGCTGAATCCCTGACCACCAAGCAGAGGTCACTGGCTGCTTGTTTGGAAAGATAAATATGAGTTTTGGCTTCTTGGGGTTTAATCTGCCAGTGTGGATGAGCTCAGAAATTGTTCTTTTTCAGGAAACCAAGAGACAAAGTGTCAAATCCAAGGCCAAAGCAAATTCTCTGAAAATGTTTAAGGCAGATACTTCGTATCTCAAATAGGAAACTTTGAAAGAAAAATCCAGAGCCAACTGAACTTCATACCAAATTGTCAGGTAAGTCAAAATTTGTCTTGGAGAGCACCACCTCTCCTATCAGTATCATCTTCTAATTTGTAGCTCCTCTGCCTGTGTGACATTAGGTAGCTCTACCTCCTCAGTTTCCTCATCTGTAAATTAGAGTTATTGGACTAGATAATCTCTAATGTCAGCTTTAGGTCTAAACTTTATGATCAGTGGTCCATGATCCAGTTTCTCCTGCTGAGACCCATGGCCCTCTTCTGTTGACAGGTTTCTTCTGTCATCAAGGGAAGTATAGAGATTTACTTAGAAAATAGGTTGTGTTCCTTGAGCCTATCTAGACCCCATTCTCGACCTCCCAGTCACTCTCATCAAAATCCTTCCTAGACCCCTCCTGTAGTACCCCAGCCTACTGGCCACTCCCATCAAGATACTCCTTCTCCCAGACCCCTCCTCCAGTCACCCCAAACTACTTGGCCACTCCTAGATCCCTCCCACAGTCTTTCCATATATAAGATCTATCTTGGCTTCCATTAAGGTGCTCAGATTCTTTAAGAGTTTAACCAAGTGCTCAGATTCTTAAAATCTAGCCAATAGCTCACTAATGTTCAGATTTCTTAAGAGTCTGGCCAGTATGGTGAATCTTTAATAAACCTTGGCTTTGGATGGAAAAAAAAGAAAAGAAAAGAAAATAGGTGTGGGAAAAGACCCTAGGGTTCTAGTGAACAGAAAGCAGACTACAAGTCAGTAGTGTTACTCCAAAGGCACCGAAAACTAATGCAATTTTAGGTAATGTGAATAAGTACTTAGTGGCTAAGATGAATGAGGTAGTGGTGTCAGTGGACAGGGTTAAGACCATCTGTGCAGCATGTTACTCAGTTCTGGGTTCCACATGTTCAGGGACAGAGTGGCAAGGGAGGGGACATTCAGAGGGGAACAACCAAGATGGCTAGGAGATATGAAACCATGTGATATGAAGAAGGAACCAAAAACATTTAACCTGGAGACTTTTTTTTTTTTGGTGGAGCATGTTTTAAAATGCCTGAACATCAAACAGCTAAAAGCAAGATTAGACTTGTTCCCTGTAACTCCAGACAACAGAACAAACAGTGGAAAGACCAGGGAGTAGATTTAAGCTAAGTATAAAGAAAAACTGACTAGCAAGCAGAGCCATCCAAAAATGGAATAGGCTACCTTGGGAAACAGTAAGGTCTCTGTCACCAAATGGTTCAGCAAAGTATGAATGACTGTTTTTCAAGGATACTATAGAGGGAATTTATGAATCGAGTAAGACGTTGGACTAGATGACTTTTGAAGTTCCAACTCCCAATATTCCTAGATTCCATGATAAATTCATTCATGTAAATTAATGACTCAATTAGGGACAACAGTTCATCTTCCCTAAGTATTTGCCTGCTAATTAATCACAACATTTATTTAATACTCAATATTTGCAGAGCAATTGGATTATGATTGTGATGGAATACTATTGTGCTATAAGAAATGACAAGCAGGATGCTTTCAGAAAAACCTGGAAAGATTTACATGAACTGATGTAAAGTGAAATGAGCAGAACCAGGAGAACATTTTACACAGTTACAGAAATATTGTATGATGAAGAACTTTGAATGACTCAGCTATTCTCAGCAATACACAGATCCAAGACAATTCCAAAGGACTTAGGATGAAAAATGCTATCCACCTCCTGAGAGAGAACTGATAGCACCTGAATGCAGATTGAAGCATACTATTTTTTACTTTATTTTTTGTGGGGGATTTTTTGGTTTGTGTTTTCTTTCACAACATGATTAATAGGGAAATTTGTTTTGCATGACTGCAAATGTATAATCTATATCAAATTGCTTGTCATCTCAGGGAAGGGAGAAAAGAGGGAGGGAGGGAAAGAGAGAATTTGGAACTCAAAATTTAAAAAAAGGATATTAATTATTTTTACATGTAATTGGAAAAAAATACCATTTAAAAAATTTTAAAATATGTATGCAACGCACTGTTTTAGGTGCTGTGGAATTAACAAAGTTCAGGTAACACATGGGCCCTGTCCTCAAGGAATTCCTGGTCTAGTGGGGGACAAGACACCAACACAGTTAACAATAATATACAACATTTGCAACAAGAGCCTGAAGGGACAATGTTAACCAAAAAATCTGTGCTCTGCGGTAGAAACATAATAAATGTTTGGGGATTGAATTTAATTGCAGTATAATGCAATGCAAAGAAATACAGTGAAACTATGAAATAGACTTTGTGGCTACTGTCACACTGGAGTGGGAGAAGGTCTTAGAACAGGGAGTCCCAACAAAACCATACCATCTGGATGGCTTGTCCAACCTCTTAAAGTCTCAGTAGAAAGGTTGGGGAAGTGGGGAGTGGAGAGCAAATATTACAAATAGAACCTGTTCTCGTCGGGTGAGACAAGGCCAGCCTGACCTAGTAAAAAGTGAAATTATGGAACATTGGAAAGAAATATCACTTTCTTACTTTCCAGTTCAGTACACGTTGTAAAGTAAGATATAAATGGATACTAACCACAGGAAAATCATTCGATGTAACAAATTCACAATTTCATTTAAAGACTTTACAAAAGTTAAAGGCCTGTTCAAAGCAACCTTTGTTTCTAAATTTCTTGGTTTGAAGAAGTTTCTGATTGTAGATTGAGACAGTGTGATTCAGTAGAAAGAGTGGTAGAAGTCAGGAGACCTGGGTCCTAAATCAGGCTTTACCACTCGCTTGTTCTATGTCAAATCCCTTAATATCTCTGATGTCTAAATTTTCTCATCTGTAAAAGAAGCATTAAAGATGACATCACAATGGCCCACCCATTTCACAGTGTTGTTACAAGGAATAGAATTAAAGTATTGTAAGAGAGCTTCAGAAAGTATAAAGCGCTATACCAATACAAGAACTTATAATTTATATATTTCTCAAAGGAAGAAAATCATGTGTACATTATATGCATTAGCACAATTCTGAAGTAGTAAGGTTCCACTGTATTTATTTGTTGTTGTTTAGTCTCGTCTGATTCTTCATGAACCCATTTGGGGTATTCTTGGCAAAAATAATGGAGGGGTTTGCCATTTCCTTGACAGATGAGGAAACTGAGGCAAACAGGGTTAAGTAACTTGCCCAAAGTCACACAGTTAGTTAACTGTCTGAGGTCAGATTTAAACTTGGGTCTTCCTGGCTACAGGCCCAGAGATCTATCCACTGTGCCCCCTAGTTGCCCGCACTGTATTTATTACATTCTTCTAAGAAAATCCAAGGGCTTTATTAGCACAGTGTTTATGTATAGGACTTGAGACTTTGAGTGGCCCTTAGCTGGTTAGACCTAAAATGACTGATTTGCAGTTTGGGAGGCCTACATTTGCATTTGAAAGTCTAAGGAAAATGGGTTGAAGACCATCAGAGAACATGTATTTGCTTCCTAGAAGTGATAGTCTCTTGGGATTTAAAATAGGACCAACTCTGGAGGAATGTTTGGAAAAGAGAAAGCTTGGTCCCTAGTGAGAAGGGAGAGGATTGAGACTCTGAGGAGGCAGAGCTGGAAAGGCACCCCACCCTTCCTAGGGTAAGAGTTTTTATTCTCTTTGAAAGAGGAGAATAACTGTACCCTACCCAAGAACTTAAGGTGAAACAGAGGCTGGAAGAGCACACATTCCTGCAGGACTCCAGCCTCTCCCTCTGGGAAGGTGAAGGGTGCACAATGCAGAGCTCCTCTTAGAGGGGGAGAGGCTAGGGCAGACCTGTCTTTGAGACTTCATTATGCCTGACCTTTTTCAACTTCTTTTTATGTGTTGGCATTAGACTGTGAGCTCCTTGAAGGCAGGAAATATCTTTTTCCTCTCTGTATCTTAGCACAGTGCCTGGCACATAAGAAGCACTTAATGAATGTTTATTAACTAACTTACCTGAAAGGTAAGCACAGGGATTGGGACTTGTGAGCTGTAGTTTTAGGAATTCAGATCCACAGCGTTCTTTGGACCCTGTTTTTTCTAGGGGACCTGAGCTTGAATTACTTCCAGGGTGCTACATATTGGACAAGAAACCCTTATCACCAAGGGTGTGGGGTAGAATTGAAGTAGGGCATAGAATCAAATGTACTGAAATGTAAATGATAGGTTTTAAGAGTATTTTTAGGTTTAATGGAAATCATTGTGGAGTGGTGGTTACCTTTACCAATAAAATATGGTTCTGAATCTCTGAATATGTCTCTGCCTAGAATATTGTGATATTGTACCTGGTTAGTCTCTTAACCTAGTCCATTCTGAGTGCTATTGCCAAACTGGCACAAACTGTATCACAGAAGGGTACAACTCTGATCACTTTATACCCCTGCTAAAAACCTTCAATTGTTCTCTGGTCTAAATTTCTTTGTTTGCTTTTTTTTGTTTTGTTTTTGTTTTTTAGGCGATTGGGGTTAAGTGACTTGCCCAGGATCACACAGCTAGTAAGTGTCAAATGTTTGGTCTGAGGCTGGATTTGAACTCAGGTCCTCCTGACTTCAGGGCTTGTGCTCTATCCACTGCGCCCCCTAGCTGCCCCAGTCTAAGTTTCTTTACCTGGCATTCAGGCTCTTCATAATTTGAAGCCACTCCACCTCTCCAGCCTTTCCCCACCACATCTGTTTTAGTCAAATGAGTGTATTGAAGGTCTCATGCTTCAGCTTTTCCATCTTCAGACTTTTGCTTATACTATTCTACCCATCTAGAATTCCCTTGGTCCCCAATTCCAAGTCTCCAATTCTTATCTAACCACCTACCCCAATAAGTGCTTAACAAGTAATTATTAACTTAATGGATTTATTAGGAAATCTTTGCCCTCACTCCACATTCTTCTGAAATAGAAACCTTTGAGGCTAATATACTAGTATGGAATGACAATAATGAGAACTACATCAGATTAGTCTAGTACTTGGTTGAGAAGCAGCTGGGTGGTGCAGTGGATAGAAAGAAATGAAAGAGAGAAAGACAGATTAGATTGAGAATGCAAATATGTAAAAGTAAAGGACAATCTGGAAGAAAAGCAAAAGACTATAACGTTAAAAGAAAGTATGTGGGTCAGCTAGGTGGTGCAGTGGATAAAACACTGGCCCTGGAGTCGGAAGGACCTGAGTTCAATCTGGCCTTCACATAACACTCACTAGCTGTGTGATTCTGGGCAAGTCACTTAACCCCAATTGCCTTACCAAAAAAAAAAACAAAACATAATATTTATACCAGCAAAACATATTGATCTTGAAGATAAGAGTGCATAGAGACAACTTAAGGATCATAGGTCTCTCAAAAGAGCAAAAGTTAAAAAACGTGAATATGACAACACAAAAAAAAAATACCAAAAAACAAAACAAAACAAAACAAAACCCTGCCTATAACTTCTGAACACAGAAAATAGGGTACCAAAAAAAAAATCTAGAGACTGCCTCTCGATAAAAAAGCAAAAACAAAAAAACATAGATTGCAACCAACAAACACATAATGGTTAAATTTAACCAAGTGACAAACAACAACTTCTTCAAGGGACCAGGAGAAAGAAATTCAGTATAAAGGAAAGGAAATTCTAATAACATGAGACTATTCTGAACCCACCAAACACCTCAGAAGAGAGTGGAATAATATATTCTTAAGAGCAAAGAAGCTCAAGCTGCAATCCAAAGTAACCTACCCTGCAAAACTGAACATAATCATTAATGAAAAAAGATGAATTTTCAATAAAAAGAGGTATCTGAAACACTCCTCCAAAGAAAATCAGACCTAGGCATATTATTTCCTAAGCATATTATTTCTAAAATGCAAACACTACAGAAAACAGATACAAGAAAGGCAAACAAATTTGGCAGCACAAATAATAAAATAAATTACCACCTCTCCCTGAAAAAGAGGGGGGAAATGGAAAGAGAAAGCTGCCTATGAGGTTAACAACCACCACAACAAGGGGGTTATTAAGAAATTTTCTTTTAGAGTAAATGGATAGGGGCAGCTAGGTGGCACAGTGGATAGAGCACCAGCCCTGGATTCAGGAGGACCTGAATTCAAATCTGGCCTCAGACACATAACACTTACTAGCTGTGTGACCCTGGGCAAGTCACTTAACCCCATTGCCTAACATAAAATAAAATAAAGTAAATGGATGGGAGTAGAAGTCAAATAAAAAGTAATGGTAAAGTGGGAACAGGCCTTAAACAGCATGAACTAAAGCTCACAATATTCTGACTATAGGTGAATCAATGCTTTTTTGTGGGGCTAGACTGCAGAGTGGGAGAGTGTATAAAAGGAGAGAGAGGAGGAAGAGGCCAGAGGGGAATATATGATATCTAATCCAACTAAGAGTTAGCAATGAAGGTAAAATGACTCCTCTAGTCTTTCAGGAAGAAGAAGGCCTACAGAGGAATGGGTGAGGAGACAACAGGAGGAATTGAAATGAGTTAAAAAAGAATGGGGGTCCCACTGATTAAAACTCCTGTGGAGAAATAGAAGAATTTTATAATGGAAGGTGGGGATCTTACAATGGATATCATCTGTAGGGATTTGGTGCTCGGAGAGACCATAGATGGTACAGTGGATAGAGTGCTGCGTCTGGAATCAGGAAGACCCGAGTTCAAATCTGGCCTCAGACACTTACTGGCTGTGTGACCCTAAGCAAGTCATTTAACCCAGTTTGCCTTGGTTTCCTCACCTATAAAATGAGCTGGAAAAGGAAATGGGAAACCACCACAATATCTTTACCAAGAAAACCCCAAAAGGGGTTGAGAAGAGTTGGACAGGACTGAAAAATAACCAAACAACTACAATACCACTCATCCTGCCTCAGGAGAAGGGGAATCAGAGCTCCTGGAGGGAACTGATATCTAGAACTGTCAGAGGGCACTGACCCAAAAAGGAGATTTCAAAGCAAAGGTGGGGTGGGGGTGGAAATGATCATAGGGATGGCAAAGTATAGTAATGAACTGCACAATCAAAGATATAGAAAAATTCCTGCCAGAGAGAAATATTTCTATCCGCTTTATGACCTTTAGGAATTGGTATTTCTAAGAGTGAGGCACCAAAAAAAAGGGTCCAAAGGAAAGGATCTATCAGGCAATAAGATAGAAAATGTTTACAAGCAAGGGAACTCAAAATGGGTAGTTAGAAGCTTTAACTCCACGAGGAATGCAGAGACTAAAAAAGGTCTAAATAAGTAAACAGGCCATGAATCAAAGAACAAAAGTTTGGAACAGACAGAAAGGGAAGATAAATCATGAAGAGAAAGGGGGAAAGAAAATCTTTTTAGAAAAAGTTGCAGAAAATGAAATTTTAAAACTAACAAAAGTTGAAAGGCTGGAGAGGAAGGGGAATTTTACTAGACTACTAAACAGAGAGGAGAAAAAAAGAGGAGACTATTTAGAGAACTAGATAAAAAGGAAAAAAGAAAAGAATGAGTAAAGCAAAACTCCAAAACTAGGGAAAGGAGTAATGGGAGAGTTGGAGATGGTAAGCATAAAGGGAAGAGAGCTGGTGGCAATTATATTGTTTTAAAGTTGTGTATCGAGTGGTATACAATTCTTTGTGACCCCATTTGGGGCTTTCTTGGCAAAGAGACTGGAGTGGTTTACCATTTCCTTCTCCAGCTCATTTTACAGATGAGGAAACTGAGGCCAACAAGATTAAGCGATTTGTCCAGGGTCACACAGCTAATAAGTGTTTGAGGCCAGATTTGAAATTAGGAAGATGAGGCACCACCTAGCTGCCTTAAAGCTAAAATAACTGAAGAAACAAAGTACTATTTTTAAAGCAGAGGCAGGAATGGGAAGGATAGGGAAGGGAATCCCTATTACTTCAAAATAAATCCCTATTACTTCATAATAAAAAACAGTATTGGAGACAGATGGAAGAAAATATAAACATAACTCACAATTTTTAAATGTAAATGGATTAAACAATCCAATAAAATAAAAGACTGGCAGATTGACTAAGAAACCCCACCTCACCCCTAATCTATTTTACAATACAAACCTTAAAAACAAATACATGCACAGAATAACCATGAGAGGTTAGGGAAAAATTTTACTAATTCATCAAGTGAATCCAAAAAAGCAGGATTCGCAGTCATACTATAAGACAAAGCAAAAACAAAATTCGCAACAGAAAAAAAATAAACAAGAACACTACCTAATGCCTAAAGGAAACATAGACAACAAACCACTATCAGTATTACACTTAAATGCTCCAAATGCCCTAGCATCTAAAACATTAACTGAGCTATAAGAATATATAGACAGTAATACCTAATGGCAAGAGACTTCAACGTTCCTCTCTTGGTTTGGAACAAACATAACAGAAAGATAAACAAAAGGGAAAATGTAGAATTGGACAAATTGCTGGAGAAACTAGAGCTAACAAACTTATGGCATTTTCTAAATTGAACTGCTAAAGAATGTATGTATTTCTCAGTACTGTATGGAACTTTTTACAAAAATTGACCATTTATTAAGGCACAAAGAATATTGCAAGAAAAAAATGTGAAAAGGTACACTAGTAAACATGTCCCTTAAAGAATATATCTACATAAAATTAAAACTATAATCAGTTCAAAGACAAATAAAAAATACAGACCCAAATGGAGACTTAACAATGAAATTATAAAGAGAGTGTTAAATAACAAATAGTAGAAACAATTATGTAAAAAATACTAGAATTTCTGGAATAAAGCAATATTCAAGGAAAAAACTATATCCCTAGAAACATTAATGAACAAAATAGAAAAGGATTAACAAACTGAATGTGCATTAAAAAAAATTAGAAAGTCAACAAGTAAACAAACCTAAAATAAGCAAAAAAAGGAGATATTAAAGATCAGAGGAGTAATAGACAAACTGGAAACCAGAAAAAAACTTACAGAAATGATAAAACTAAAAGCTAGTTCTTTATAAAAACTAATAACTAATAAAATTGATAAACCTTTAGCCAATGTGATTAAAATGAAGAGAGTAAAAACTCAAACCAACAATATAGCAAATGAGCAAAGTGAAATCACCATAAAACCAGAAGAAATGAAAAGAATTATCAGAAACTACTATAACGCATATACACATGCTACCAAAATTGAGAGTACAAAAGAAATAAAGGAATACTTTCAAAAATATAAAATAGCTAAACTTACAAAAGACCAAGTAGATATATCAAGTAACATTATCTCAAAAAAAAAAAAAAAGTAGTAGGACTATTCAGGAGATACCAAAGCAAAAAAAAAAAAAATCCTAGTCTTGATGGATTCACTGGAACATTCTACCAAACTTTAAAAAGAACAATTAATAACCATACTGCACAAATTTTTCTCAAAAAAATGAGAAAGCACCCTGCCAGAGTCCTTTTATAAGACAAATATAGTCCCAATACATAAACCAAGGAAAGATAAAGCACAGAAAAAGAAGTATATACCAATATCATTAATGAATATCAATTCAAAAGTTTTAAATACAATCTTGTCAAACAGACTACAGAAATTTGTCCATATTCATCATGTTCAAGGTGAATTTATATGAGGGAATCAAATATGGTTAAGCATTAGGAAAATAATCAATATAATTATATTTAAAAACAAAACATCCAAAACTGCATGATTTTTTTTCAACAGATGTAGAAAAAGCCTTTGACAAAGTACAACATTAATTTATGTTAAAAACCGTACAAAGTATAGGCATAGAGGAACCTTTTTTTTAATATCATAAAAGCTATCTATTTAACGCAAAAAGGCAAGCATAGTGTGTAATGTGGATACACCAGAAGTTTTCCCAATAAATATAGGAGTAAATAAAAATGTCCGTTCTCCTCACTATTTTTTGATAGAATTCTGGAATTGTTACCATCAGCAATAAGACAAGAGAAGAAATTAAAGGCATTAAGATAGATAAAGAGAAAATAAAACTATTTGCTGATGATATAATAATTTATTTAGAAAATCCTAGGGAATCTGAATTGAGACAATAGCATCAGCAAAGTTACACTTTACAAAGTAAACCCTCAAAAATCAATAGCATTTCTATGTCATAATAACAAAATCCAAGAGGCAGTAATAGAAAGGGAAATGCCATTCTAAATAACTGCAAAATGCATAAAATATCTGGGATTCAATCTACCAAAGCACACAAAATACTTGTATAAGTTCAGCAGCAACATGCTCCTTAATAAAGAATACCTTAAGTGGAGAAATATTCAGTGCTCATGGGTAGGCCTTGACAATATAATAATAAAATGACTACTATCAAAGTTAACTTATACTTTTAATGCATACCACCAATCAAATTATCTTTGTAATATTTGATAAAATCATAACAAAATTCATTTGGAAAAATAAAAAAAAGACTTAGAATATCGAGAAAAATAATAAAAAGAGGTAGAGACAAAGGGGCAATGACGCTTCTAGAACTCATCTTGTACTACAAAGCCACAGTCATCAAAACCATCTGCTATTGGTTAAAGATAGAGAGGTAGATCAATGGAATAGACTAGACAAGGAAGAATTAGAAACAATGGAACTCAAGAACCCAATGTTCAATAAACTAGAAAATATTAATTAGGAAAGAAGTCTCCATTTGATAAAACTTCTCAGAAAACTGGAAAGCAGTCTGGCAGAAACTGGACTTAGACCTACACACACACACACACACACACACACACACACACACACTATACTATATTCCACAATAAATTCTAAATGGATACATGACCTTAATAATAAAGATCACACTATTAAAAAAATTAGAAGAAAGCAGATCAAACGTCTTGTATAGCTAGGGGTATTGAAGATGTTTTCTTAACCAAACAAGAGAGAAAGGCAAATATACAGGATAGAATAGGTAACTTTGATTACGTGAAACTGAAAAGCTTCCGTACAGACAAAATTAATGGACCTAGACTAAGAAGGGAAGAGGTCAAATGGGAAAAAAATCTTTGTATCAAATTTCTCTGGTAAGAGTTTGGTATCCAAGATACATAAACAATTAACAAATATATATATGTGTGTGTGTTTGTGTGTGTGTTTGTGTGTGTGTGTGTGTGAAGAGAGAGAGAATGTATAAAACCAAAAGCCATTTCCCAATAGAGAAGTGGGATCAAAGGAAATGAACAGATGTCCTCCAAAGAATTGCAAAGGGGAGGTGGGGAGGGGGACAGCAGCTAGGTGGCAGTGGATAGAGCACCAGCCCTGGAGTCAGGAGGACCTGAGTTCAAATCCAGCCTCAGACCAGACACTTGACACTTACTAGCTGTGTGACCCTAGGCAAGTCACTTAACCCCAATTGCCTCACAAAAACAAAACAAAGCAAAGAATTGCAAACTACTAACAACCATAAGAATGTTCTAAGTCATTAATAAGAGAAAAGCAAATCACAGCCTCATGTATCATCTTGTACTCTGCAAATTGGCAAAGATAATGGGAATAGCCAATATTAAAGGGGTTATAAGCACATTAGTGTATTGTTGGTGGAGCCATGAATCAGTACAATCATTTTTTTAAACAAGTTGCAATTGTGCAAATTAAATTACTTAAATGTCTATACCCTTTGGCTTAGAGATTCTGATAAGGAAAAATTCCCCTGACACCAGAATATTTATAGCAGTACTTTTTATGACAACAAAGAAATAAAAACATAGTAGACATCCATCAGTTGGAGAATGCTTAAACAAATTGTGGTAAATGAAGATGTAGAAAATCATGACTGTCATAAATAGAGAAACATGGAAAGATCTACATGAATTCATGCAAATTAAAGTGAGCAGGGCCAAGAAAATAAATCTGTATACTCCTCAGCTACACTAATATGAACTGAAAGGTCAACTACAAATAAACAAATAAAGAAAAAGCAAATGTTGCAAAATTACAAAAAACAAGCATGATTTAAAAGAAGAGATATGAGAGGACTTGTCCCCCACCACACTCCTTGTAGAAGTGAGAGGTATACAAGTATTGTACATTGCATATATTTTCAGCTTTTTCAATGTATTTATTAGTTTTGTTGATTTTCTTCTTTTGCTTTTTTTGTCTTTAAAAATATCATTTATGATATTGGAATGACTCTGGGAGGGGGAAGGAGAGGCAAACAAGGGGAAACTACAGTGATATGAAAAAAAGACAAAATTTTTTTAATTATTTTAAAGGAAGTCTGAGTTTTTTAGTTTGTTACTGAAATCTCCTCTTAATAGCATTTAATGATTTACTGAAACTATCTGTGAGTCCTTGGATCATAGTAAATAGAGTTCAAGAAGGGAGAATGCCAGGGAAAAAAAAGGAGAATAGAAAAGAATGGCTAGGAACCAAAAGTAGTCTGCCATTTTATTTTAATCAGAGCAATCGCCACTACCACCTTTGTGTAGGTACCAAAGGCCATCATGTTTTGTGATGATTTCTGATACAGAGAACAGTCTGTACCTTAGAGCTCAGGGATACTGTTCTTTTTTTCCATTGAAGAGTAGAATTCTTCAGGAGAAAGAAGGGATAGAGTAGCCTGCCCTTGAAATGTGACCTCCTAGTTAGGAATAAAACTGAAGTGCTATAATTGACAGTATGACTATATCATTCCAGACTGGGGCTTTGGTCTTTAGGACTGGTATGATGTTTTTGCGTCTTTATTTTACTCTCTCTGAAACAGGAAAGAGTGTTGACTTTGGACCTAGAGGCTAGTATTCAAGTCTGATCTAAACTATTCTACTCACTAACTCTGTGGCCTTGGGCGAGTTAACTTTTGTAGGCCTCGGTTTCCTCATCCTTAAAATGAAAATGTTGGTGACTGTGATGGCTATGTTTTGCACAAGTACACATGTATAATGTATACTACATACAACTACACATGTATAACTAAAAGCTTTAAAAAATGAATATTTAAAATTGTTTTTACATGTAACTGGGGGAAAATAAAATTCTAGATAAAAGCTGAAAAAATGAGAATGTTGGATTAGACAGTGGTAAAAACTGATATTCTTATAATGCTTTATAATTCTCAAAGCACTTTATGTTCTTTTGCTTATTTATTTATATAGAGGCAGCTTAGTGGTGCAATGGAAAGAGTACTGGGATATGGCCTCAAATACTTACTAATTGTGTGATCCTGGGCAAGTTACTTAACCTCTATCTGCCTCAGTTTCCCCAACTGTAAAATGGGGATAATAATAGCACTTACCTTCCAGGATTGTTGTGAGGGTCAAATTAGATAATATTGTAAAGTGCTTCATACACAGTAGATGCTAGTATTATTATATCCTCATAATCATCCAGTGGGGAAGGTAATACAGGTATTCTTATCCTCAGTTTGCAGATTAGGGAACTAAAGCTCAGAGAGTTTAAGTGACTTGCTCATGGTCACAGGTTAGAAGCTCAGCTGTGAATCCTATCCTGATCTCCCAGTTGTTAGTGTCAAGAGTAAGATTTGAATGCTGGATCTTTCAAGTTCCACATTCAACATGTTTTCTATTATATTAACATGCTCTTTCTAAGGTCCTTTTCTACGATGAACTTTAGTAGGTCCTGTAAAGTTCTCAGGTCTATGATCTGTGTCTTTCCTCCCCTAGCTCTGAGACCCAGGGCTGTCTTATGAGAGCCCTTCCCTTCTCTCCAGCTTCTGGGGTCTCACACTGTCTGCATGTCATTTTTCAATTAAGTTGTATAGTTAGTATTCATTTGGTTCCTCCAGCATCTAGCTGGTCCCCACCTCCTTCTGGTTCTCTTTTGAGTTAAGCCTGTCTCAGCTGGTATCAGAACAAACTCAGCTGAAATAAAATCTATTCTATTTAATTAAATTCAAACATTTTTAAAGCATTTAAAACATTTTAAAGCCTACTATTTTCAAGGCCACATGCTCAGTGTAGGATAGGTACAGAAAGAATACTGTACAGGAGAGATGGCCTATTTAAGGTCATAAATTGGGAATGTGACATAGTGAACAGGGTGTTGAATTTGGTATCACTGAAGACCTGAGTTTAAATCTACCCCCATTACTTCCATCTTATAACCTATATGACCATAAAGCATATTTAACCTCCCTGAGCCTTATTTTTCTTATCTGTGAAATGGGTACAATAACCATGCCTACCTTGCAGGTTTATTGTGGGAGGTCAAATGATATGTATGTATGTGTAAATAAGGCAGGGGAGGGAGAAACTATTCAAGAGCTGTATAAATGCTGCCTATTATTATGAGTAAGAAGTTTATTCTGGGTTTTTTTTGATGACCCTTAGTTAAACCCCTTCTCTTAGTGAACCTACTATTCTATCTTTAAATGGGCAGGCCTCCTTTGGCTGTACTGGGCAGTCTTGATGATTGGTGAAGCTCTAAGTACTTCAGATAAAGAGTCTTGGAAATACTCTATGCAGAGGGACCTCTGATACTAATCTGGCCTAAGGTCCAAGAAGATTTAGATAAAGTAGGGATGCTAAATATAGGGTCACTGGGAAGAAATCTATTGAAATATCTAAGGCAGATCAAGAATATGTAGTTAAGGGGAGGTTAAGGATCTTTCCCTAACTTTTTGAGGTCAAAACCCTGGAAGTCAATTACCACTCTTTCCAATTGTATCTGATTACATATGGTATGTATGTATGTATGTATGTATGTATGTAGAGAGAAGGAGAGAGAGCAAATATTAATAATGGGTAATCATAAAGAAGTTAAAGATCTTTCTCTACCCTTTGGAAGTCAGTCTTCTTTTAGGTAAATACTGTTGTCTTCCTGCCAATTATCTCTTGGGGGCTCTTATTAGGAGGTCCTGATTACTATTTGGAATGACAAATCTAATCTCGGTTTAGAGGAGCTTGTCCATCATTGCTGGGCATAGCAGAGCAGAACACAGATTATCATCTAAAGTGAAATGAAGAAATTTGGCTCTTGAAAAGTTGTCCAGGAGGGAGAGTAGGAGGAGGCCCTGTTCTGGGAGACTGGACAAGAAACAGTGAGGATGACCTGCCCCTGAGATAAAGCTCCCATTCTGAAGGCCTGGACAGAACTGATTGTAATGTCCGAGTTTCAAGAAGTACATGAAGCTCTTTAGGGGTGGCTAGGGGTGGGAGCAAGGAGAGGAAGGTGAGGACAGAGAGGCTTGCAGTTCCCAGTAGCTAGACTTGAACGAGTCTCAAGGATGCTGCCTATCCAAAGCCAATATTTTTATCTTGTCTTTGAAAAACAAAATCCTCTCTTGTTTGTTGGGAACAGGTCCCTATGTTAATGCTTCTCTTTCCAGAAATGAGATAAGGGACGTCCAGGATCCTAAGTAACTAAATACTATGATGTCACCCAGGTAAGCTGGTCATAAGAAGTGGTCTGGGAAAGGGCAGGGTTTCAAGGTGACATGACTGGGCTATAGTTTTGCATTCCCTCTCTCTGTGAAAAGGAGACAACAATAATTGACAGGTCTATCCCAAGCCCTACTCTTTTTTTTTTCAAAGGCAATGGGGTTAAGTGACTTGCCTAAGGTCACACAGCTAGTAAGTGTCAAGTGTCTAAGGCCAAATTTGAACTCAGGTCCTCCTGATTCCAGGGCTGGTGATCTATCTGTTGTGCCACCTAGCTGCCCCTCCAAGCCTTACTCTTGCAATATTCAATCACATAAATAGGCTTGGGAATTGGAAGGGACCTTAGAGATTATTTCCTCTAACTCCTTTTACTGATGAAGGAACTAAGTCTCAGAGAGCTTATGTCTTTTTAGGGTCTCAACAAGCTTTCTCCTCTCCAGTAAGTCTTCCACAGAGCAATCAAACTGACATTCCTGAAGCATAGGTCTCATGTAACTACCCTTCTCAAAAACTTTCACTGACTCCCTATTGCCTCTAGAATAAAAATACAAACTAACCAGCTTGGCATTGAAAACCCTTCATAGCCTGGCCTTTCCAGACTTATTCAATGCTACTCCCCTCATGTACTCTGTATTCCAAGCAGGCTAACCTTCTATATACTGTCTCTATATACCCTCTCCTAACATCCTTCTCTTAGAATCCTCAGCTTCCTTCAAGGCTCAAGTGAGGTGCTATAATCCATATGGCTACATCCTCCCTTCTATCTACTTAAATGTTGGTCTGTTACATGTTCTGGTAAACTTCTGGAGAAAAGTTAGGTCCCGTTTTTGTTTTTTGCTTTTGTGCCCATAGGGTCTAGGACAGTGCTGTATAGTCATTTAATAAATGGTTATTGTGTTGAATTGCACTGAGCCACTGGCATTTGATTTTGATTTTAAGGGATGGTTAAACACAAATGAAAGCTGAGTCTGCCTAATTGGATTATGGCACTCTGGATTAGTGCCTTTTAAAAGAAATGAAGTTTAATCTCTTTAGAACACACAGAATTTTGGACAGTACTAAGGAATCCTTGCCTAAAAGTGGTTTTTGATGCATAGTTGATAAATACAAATATTTTGGTATATATCCTATATGCATATATGTGTACATATAGTACATATGCATATATACATATACATGGGCATATATGTGTGTTACACATATGCTAGAGATAATATGTAATATACATTTTATACACACACACACACCAGGAAAAGACTTATTTACAGATTGCTTTCTTAGTTTATTCCTCCCTCAAACTCATTTATTCATTTGCTCATCATGGACCCCACCATCATTTTTTAAATCAATTTTTTAAATTGACAAAAATTGACTTTCTCTCCCTTTTACCCACCCGCTAATTGTAGAAAGAAAGAAAGGAGAGAGGGAAGAAAGAAGGGAGGAAGGAAGGAAGGAAAGAAGGAAGGAAAGAAGGAAGGAAGGAAGGGAGGGAGGAAGTCTTTGTAACAAATATGTATAGCCAAGGAAAACAAATTCCTGCACTGGCCACATCATTCTGAACCCTAAGTCCATCATCTCTGTGTTAGGAAATGTGTATTATACTTCATCAGTGGTCTTCTAGAATTGTGGGTGGTCATTGTGTTAATCAGTGTTCATTAGTCTTTCAGAGTTGTTTGTTTTTACAGTGTTTTTAGTTTTTATAAATTGTTCTCCTGATTCTGCTCACATCACTCTGAATCAGCTCATAAAAATCTTTTCAGACTTCACTGAAACTGTTCCTTTCATGATTTCTTGTGGTAACTAATATTCCTCGCTGTTTATACACTGTAATTCAGCCACTCATTAATTAATGGGTTTCTCCTTAGTTTCCAGTTCTTTGATACCACCAAAAAAAAAGTTGCTATCAATATTTTCGTACATATGTATATTCCTACAATATTTTCCTCTTACTTTAAATTTCTTTGGGTTGTAGGCCTAGTAGTGGTATTGCTGGAACAAAGAGTATGCACAGTTTAACAACTTTTAGTGTATAGTTCCAAATTACTTTTCATTATGGCTAGACCAATTTACAGCTCCACCAACAGGGCATTAATGGACTACCACCATTCTTAGTTATCTAGGTTTGCAACTGAGGAGTCATCCTCAACTCTTAACTCTCCCTCACTCTCCATAACCAACCAGTTGCTAAGTCTTGTCCAGGTTACATCTCTTGCGTCTGTCTCCTTCTTTCTATACCACAGCTACCTTGGTTCAAGTCTTCATTGTCTCTCACGTGGTCTCTTTGTGCCAGTCTTTGCCCTCTCCAATCCTCCTCTACCCAGCTGCCAAACTGATATTCCTAAAGTGATCGTTCATCCTCCCTGTAGATGCCAAAGTTACATATCTTGGCTGAAGAAAATTCAGTGGTTTCCTGTTCCTGCTAGGATAAAACATAAACTCCTTCGCTTGGAATTTAAGCTCTCTGCAGTCTAACTTCAGTCTCCTTTCATGGTAATTACACATTACTGTTGCTCACATATGCTCCAGACAAACTGGTGTATTTGATGTTCCTGTGCATAACATTCCATTTTGTGAAATAGCCTCTTTCTGCCCCTGGGAATCTCTGGCTCCCATGTGTCTTCCCTCAAGAGGTCTTTCCTGATTTCTTCAATGGTTGGTACCCTCTCCCAATGACTTAATTTGAATAGATCTTATATTTACTTATCTATGAATTTCCTGGATCTTCCCTAGTAGAATGAAATCTCTTTGAAATCAGGTCTGTTTCACTTTTGAACTTACATTTTCAGTGCCACACCTCACCAAAAGCAGGCCCTTATAAGTGATTGTGGATTGATTAGCAAAACTTTTTGTAACAATCATCTCACATTTCTATAAAACCTTAATCTTTACAAATTATTTTTCTTCCTAATAACTCTGTGAGGCTAGTGGTACTGAATTGTTTCATTATTCTATTTTCCAGTTGAGGAAACTGAGGCTCAAAAAGGTTAAATGATTTATTTAGGATCACACAGTAAGTATCAAAGCCAAGAATTTTCTGATAAACATAGAATATTCAAACTTCTACTGACTTCTGTCTGAATTAACAATTTCTGAATTAGTGTGGTCTAAATTCACACGAGGTTTTGCTATGTTATTATATCTCCCTCGAATGGATGCAATTTTGAATATGGGGTCGCTAATTGGTGCCAAGTTATAGATCAAACAAAAGTTTCTTGATGGTATCATATTGCTTTTGCGGTTGCTTTCTTCTACTCATTGAAGAAATCCTTAATAATTTCCCTTTTTTGTATTTATTAAGTATTTAGCTTTTAAAATTTTTAACCATCATTTTAAAAATTCTTAGTTACAAATTTTCTTTGTCCCTTCAGCCAATCCCCCATCCATTGAGAAGGCAAGGATTATGCTCCCCTTATACATATGAAGTCATGCAAAACATTTCCATATTAGGTATGTTGCAAAAAAAAAAAGCAAGAAAAATGAAGTTAAAAAAATACGTCAATCTACACTCAGGTTTATTAGTTCTTTCTCTGAATGTGGATAGCGTTTTTCATCATGAGTCCTTTGGAATTGTCATGTATTGCACTGATCATTGTAGCTAAGTCTTTCACAATTGATTATTGTTACTATATTGCTGTTACTATGTACAATGTTCTCCTGGTTCTGCTCATTTCACCTTGCATCAGTTGATATAAGTCTTCTCAGATTTTTCAGAAACTATCCTGCTCATCATTTCTTATAGCACAATAATATTCCATCACAATCATATACCACAACTTGTTTAGTCATTCCCCAATTGAAGGACATCTCCTCAGTTTCCAATTCTTTGCCACCACAAAAAGAACTGTTATAAATATTTTTGTATATATAGGTCCTTCTCCTTTTTCTTTGATCTTTTTGAGATACAGACCTAGTAGTAGCATTGCTTGGGCAAAAGGGTAGGCATAGTTTTATAGCCCTTTGGGCATAGTTCTAAATTGTTCTCCAGAATGGTTGGACCAGTTCACAACTCCACTAACAGTACACATGTCCCTATTTTTCCACACCACCCTCCAGCATGTCATTTTCCTTTTTTGTCACATTAACCAGATCATTAATAATTCTAAGGCAGGAATCTTAGGGAGCAGGACAACTATACCTCCATAACATCTTAGCTACTTAAGTTCACTTCTGTTAGCCTCACCATATCCTTCTCCTAAATGGAGACTTTGTGAGTTTTTGCCAAGAAAATATTCAAAATCACTCGGTATCTCTTGCCTGCCTCCTCTGACAGAGCCCATTTTTTGTTTCTTATGATTTTTCAACTAGTTTCTTCAAATGAGTTTTAGAGATAGGAGGAATGCTATAGGCCTTAACAGAAACTATCTGAAATGACAGACATGTCTTAAAAGTTCTCCACTAAAGTCCCCTTCCTATGCTTCATCATGAAATGAAAGTAAACCTTAGGAATTCAAATTAGCCCCTGTGAATGTGGTCCAAGCTTTGGCAGATGCTTCTCTTTGGCTTGCAACCTTCTTAACCCCTCCTTTTGTCCTCCTTGCCTTTCATCAAAGTCTAACATCAAAAGTCAACTCAAGCAACCCCTCCTCCTCTAGGAGATCTTTCATAATCTTCTATTCTGTCCACCACCCCAAATTGTTACTGTTCTTTTTCTCTTTTTTGACATTTCTTTATACTACTTAGCATTTCCTTATGTGTGTTATCTGTCATCTTCCCACTGGCAGACTGAAAGCTTCTCAAAAGCAGGAATTGGCTCACTGGCAGTGCCTTGCACAGAGTAGACAGTTAATCAGTGTTTGTTGAATTGAACTGAGTTCTGCCAAGCTGAAAAGGCTTTGGCTACCTGCAGGACTGAGTGTCCACTGTCAAAGGATAAGCCTAGTACATCTTGGAATGGCTTATTATAAGGAGATGAACCACAAGATAGTATATTTTAAAATTTTGTTTGTTAGATCATGACAGCTCACAAAAACCTTTGACTGAAGTCTGCAGGGGATGTTAGCTAGAGCAACAGAAGGGGCACCCAACTGAAGATATTGTGGGTATTTTGAAGTACTGCGCAAGTTATAAAAATAGTTATTCCAAGAATTCCCACTGTAACCTCCCTATCAGGTTCTAACTTCTTATCACTTGCAAATTTGATGTGCCTGTCATATAGATATTCATTCAAATCAGGGATTCTTAACCTAGAGTCTTGGAAATTAAAAAAAATTTTAATTACTATTTTAATATAATTGATTTCCCTTTCAATCCTAGGAATTTTGCTTTATGCATTTAGAAATATTCTGAGAAGGGGTGCATAGTATTTACTGGCTTGCTGAAGAGGTGAGAGATGCACACAAATAAAACAACTGATAACAACTCTTGAACTAAGTCAATGATAACAAGGTTGAATAGCACAGGGCCAATGACAGATCCCTATATTACTTGGTTAGAGACCCATTTTCAGATTGACTTCAATCCCTATCAGGATGACTTGGGCCATGATAGTCAACAAGCTGTAATGAGAAGCTAGCTGGTCTGTGAACCCTCTTTAAATGGAGGCTTGGAGAGGAGTTCTTTGCTCTAGACTCTAGCCTTCCAATCAGAGGGGCAGTATTGAGGGTACTGATGAGGTCAGGGGACTTTAGTTTGAATGTTGGTTTTGTGACCTTGACAGCATCCCTTCCCCCTTCTTGGTTTTAGTTTCTCCACATGCAAAATGAGGGGTTTGGATTAGGTGATCACTTTGGCCCATTTTACTTCTAAACTCTAGTCTTGTGAGATAGAAGATACCATTCTCTTCCTGGGTGGGGAGGAAATCAGACTGTAGTGTATTCAGACCCTGAAAAGCATCACAGGGCCAAACTAAGCATAGGAAATTAAGTTAAGTACTAAGATGTGACTAAAGATGGGACCAAGAAAGTTTCTATTTTAGGTACTTCTAATGGCCTTACCCTGGCATGTTGGGTTTATATCAAGAGTGTAGGAAAGAGCTTTGGACTTAATACCACATGATTTGAGTTCGAATTCCAACCTGACCACTTGCTAGCTCTGTGACCTTGAACAAGTGACTTTTACTTCCAAATTCCAATTTCTGCAAAATGGGCATAATAATCACCTATACTTAAAAAGCAAAGAGCCTTTGAAATTTGACCTATTGTCATTATTCTGACTTCAAGTCCTTAACACTTAGAAAGTATTTGCTTGTTAAGGTATTTTGTGGCTACAGACTCATATGATACATTTATAACTATTTTTACTGACATTAATGTCCTACCTCATACCTCAGAAAGTACTTTGTTCTGGAACTCTCCAATACTCATATTAGGTAATGTTATATATTATGGGCGTCTCTTTTGGGTCTCATCCCTTTATAGATTCTAATCTTCTAGAAGGCTGGACTGAATCTCATTTAAACTCTTTCTCTTTCCCAGGGCAGCACTGAGCTCTACTAAAAATAGGTGCTTAATAAATGTTTGTTCTATTTGTATTTATAGTCAGAAGATATGACTTAAAGCTGAAATTCATGTGTAGGAACAAAAGATTGAGGTTCCTCTGGATAATATGACAAAAACTAGCAAAGAAGGGCATCTATCAGTACCTGATCTCAAACTTTAAAGCAATAATCACCAAAATGATTTGGTACTTCATTTTATTTTTTAAAGGAGAGGTCAATCAGTAGAATAGATAAGGTACCCAATATACAGAAATAGTTTTTGATAAACTCAAAGACTTGAGTTACTGGGGCAAAGGTGGAGAAGGATTCACTATTTGATAAAAACTTCCAGAAAGACTAGATAGCAGTAGGCTGTTAGAAATCAGGCTCACATGTGCGGTCTCTTCATTTCCCACTCAGCTGCAGGCTACATTCCTTGGACTTCTTTAACATGACCCTAGGAACCTCATTAACCCGTAAGATCCAATCAGCCTTGGTAGTTAGACCTTTCTCAATTCTCTCAACCCTTTGCCTCTCTGACTTGAGGGCAGAGGGAAGAAGCTCCTTCCAAAGCTTCCATTTAAGGAGGAGGCCTGGGCCGGCTCTTTCTTCATTGCAAGCTACATTCTGTTAAACTTCCCCATCGTGCCCCTGCAATAGGTACCTCCCCCTCCACCTTTTCAGCTTCCTTTTATGTGTCTTCCTTCCCTCATTAGATTGTAAGCTCCTTGAGGACAGGACCATCTTTCTTTTTCATATTTGTATCCTCAGCACTTAGTACAGTACTTGGTACCTCATAGTTGCATAATAAATATTTATTGACTCACTGACCTCACACCATATACCAAGTTAAGCTTCAAAGGATAAATGATCTAGATATAAAAGGTCACATCATAAACAAATCAGAGAAACATGGGAAGAAATTACCTTTGGCATCTGCCAAGAAGGGAAGAGTTTCTGACTAGACAAGTGATAGGATCACACAGGATAAAATGGACAGTTTTGGTTATATAAAATTTAAAAGTTTTTGTAAAAAAAAAAGTTTTTGCACAAACAAATCTAAAGTAGTAAAAAATTAGAAAGGGTCACTTTGGGAAATAATCTTTGCATTGTTTCTTTGATAAAGGACTCATTTCCAAGATATATAAGAAATTGATTCAAATTTATAAGTTCAAGAGTCGTTCCCCAATAGGTAGATAAATGGTCAAAAGATGTGAACAGGCAATTTTCAAAAAAAAGAATCCAGTCTATTAACAATGATGAAAAATGCTCTAAATCATTAATAATTGTTGTTTGTCATTTTTCAGTTGTGTCTGACTCTCTGTGACCCCTTTTGGGATTTTCTTGGCAAACATGCTAGGGTTGTTTGCCATTTCCTTCTCCAACTAATTTTGTAGATGAGAAAACTGAGGCAAACAGGGTTAAGTGATTTGCCCAGGGTTATACGACTAGTAAGTCTCTAAGGCAGAATTTGAACTCAGTTGCTGCCCACTAATAATTAGATAAATGCAAATTAAAGCATCTTTGAGGTTTCAATTTATACCTATCGGACTGACAAAGATGATAAATGAAGAAAAAGACAAATGTTGGCAGGGCTGTGTGAAAACAGATATAATAGCATACTTTCGGTGGAGTCGGAATTGGTGTAGCCATTCTGGAAAGTAATTTGTAGTTATGCTCAGAAAGTTACCAAATAGTACATGCCCTTTGACCCAGCTACATCCCTTACTAGGCTTATACCCCAAAGAAATCAAGGGAGTGTTATCCTATGGGAAGGATAAACAAATGATGATATGTGAATCTAGTAGAATATTATTGTGCCATAAGAAATGATGAAGTGGACAATTTCAGAGAAAACTGAGAAGGCCTGTATGAACTGCTGCAGAGAGAAGTAAACCCAACTAGGATAACAATTCATATAATGAAGCTAAGTGGCACAGTGAATGGAGCCTGAGCCTAGAGTAAGGAAGACTCCTCTTCCTGAGTTCAAATCTGGCCTCAGACACTTACTAGCTGTGTGACCCTGGCAAGTCACTTGTTTACAAGTCAAATGCTGTTTGCCTTGGTTTCTTCATCTGTAAAATGAGCTGGAGAAGGAAGTGGCAAAATGCTCCAGTATTTTTGCCAAGAAAACCTCAAATGGTCACAAAGAGTTGGATACAACTGCAATGAGTGAACAAACATTATAGAAAAAAACTACTTTGAAAGACTTCAGAATTCTGATCGATGCAATGATAAACTATGAATCCAAAAGAATGAAACATGCCACTTGCTTACTTCCTGACAGAGAGGTGATGAACTTAAAATGCATAGACATATTTGGGGGCATGGTTAATGTAGAAATTTGTTTTGCAAGGCTACATAGTCATGTATTGGGGATTTTTTTTTTTAGTTTGCTCAATGGGGTTAGTGGGAGAGACGGGGTAGTTTCCCACCAAGTTCCTATGATGCCAAGTTCCAGAGGCTAGTGGGCATGTCTTCTCTTTCCCCTCTTCTCCCTTCTTCCTCAGGAAAAGTGCTTTATAAAACAGAAATCCAGGACAGTTTGGCATAGAACAGAGGTGGGGAACCTGTGGCCTCAAGCCCCTCAGTGAACACATGCCATACAATTAGCTGTTATCCTTCATCGAGGATTCTAGCAGAGTGTGTGAGGATGTAGAATTGCAGGCCAATTTCATCTTGAAACCATGGAATAGGGAAAAAGTGTACTTTTCCAATTTGGTCAAGAGTAGGTTAGATTCATCTAAGTGCTCCCCTCTGTTTCTTTTCTCACCTTAGGGCCACCAGGCCTTGTCAAGAAGCCCTTTGCCTCACCCTACTGGAGAGTTTCTTTTTGGGACTGGCCTGCTCCCTGGGAAATTATTTTCAGGGTTGCTAATACCTCCCTCAAACCAACACTAGAATGGTCAAGGAAAATCTGTTCTCATTTGACTTGATGTCAATTCACTTCATTTCAGCCAACAGTTATGAAACATTTGTTGTATTCAGAGATCTGAGCTAATTAGAAGGAAGAATGGGGGGGAAGGTACAGTTTGGAAGGGAAGAGATTAGAAAATTTACGTAAGACATAGACCTTGACTTCACAGATTATGGGGATAATACAGACACACAAATAAATTATAATGAACACTTTTAGCCCCAGAGAACAGAAGAGGAAATGAATCTCCCTCCTCTAATTGGAGAGAGAGGAGACTATGGGTATGAATTGTTGAATACACAGATACAGCCCTGGTCTTTTGCTTAACTGATGTTATTTATTTGTAACTGAAGGCTCAGTGAAGGGAAAGAAACATATTTGGAAATGACTATGATGTCAAAAGGTAGCAATACAATGATCTAAGACAATTTCAAAAGACTCGTGATGGAAAATGCTATCCACATCCAGAGAAAGAACTATGGAGTCTAAATGCAGATCAAAGCACAGTATTTTCTCTCTCTCTTCTTTTTTTTTTACTTTCTCTTTCTCATGGTTTTTCCCTTTTGTTCTAATTCTTCTTTCACAATATGACTAATGTGGAAATACATTTAATATGATTGCACGTATAAAACCTATATCAGATTGCATGCTGTCTTGGGGAGAGGGGAGGGGGAAAAATTTGGAACTCAATGTCTAATAAAAGTGAATGTTGGAAACTAAAAATAAATAATAAAAAAATAAAAAATGAAAACACTAGAGACCAAAACAAGGTGATTTTTTTTAAAGAACATACACAAATATAGAATGAATCAATGCATGATTAAGGGATGGGAAAGCAGAGCTGTATGAGGTGGGGGAGGGGAGCTCATCACAAAACAATTTCTCCCTTCCCCCATAAAATCCCTAAATCCCTCTTCCCATTCCAGGAAGCTTTAGTAATATGGATTATCACTTTACCCTTACTGATCTCCCTCTGAACTCCTAGTGTCCTTCAAAGCTGTCCTGCATAAATTTTCATTATCCAGTCTTATTAGTATTATCATCTGCATTTACAGGGAGGAAAATGAGGCTTAGCGAGAACATAGAACTAGCCCTAGGTTACCCAGCTATTGTGAGGACCAGGTGGTCTACAATCTCAGTCTTGTGACCTGGGAGACATATCATGGAAAGATCTTTGGATTCAGTATCAGAAGATTTGGGTTCCACTCCCAATTTAGCCACTGGCTAGTTCTGTGACTGAACAAATTACTCCTCCAAATTTCACTTTCTGTAAAATGGAGATAATGATTGCATCACCTAATTCTCAGGGTTGTTGTTAAGAAAGCATAGTGCTTTTGAAATGTGATCTATTATTCTGACTTCAAGTCCCTACTGTTTACTAGGAATTTCCTTGTTATGATTTTCTGTGGATACAGATATATGTGGGTGTGTGCATATGCATGTATGTATGTATTTATATGTATATGTATGTGTGCATACATTTATATATAATTACTCTCAGAGACAGAAATATACCACTTCAGACTTCAGAAAGTACTTTCTTGTAGTTGGTTTTTATTTTCCTTAACTCTCCAGCATGCTTATCAGATAATGTCGCATATTATGCATATTGTATTAGGTCTTATCCTCTTACTAGAATCTAAAGTTCTGGATCTCCTATATGGTCAAGCACTGAGTTCTATAAGTAGATGCTTAATAAATGTTTGTTCTACTTGAATTTGTTCAATTTCCACCTGTAATGCTTCCTACCTGTGTGACTTTTGGAAAGTCACTTAATCTCTGGCTTCAGTGGGTTGTTTTTTTGGTTTGTTTTTGTTATTGTTGTTCAGTCCTATGGGTTCTTCACAACCCCATTTGAAGTTTTCTTATTTGTTTATTTATTTATTTTTTTTTTGGTGAGGCAATTGGGGTTAAGTGACTTGCCCAGAGTCACACAACTAGTAAGTGTCTGAGGCCACATTTGAACTCAGGTTCTCCTGACTCCAAGGTCGGAGCTCTATCCACTATGCCACCTAGCTGCCCCTTGAGGTTTTCTTGACAAAGATACTGGAGTAGTTTGCCATTTCCTTCTCCAGCTCGTTTTACAGATGAGGAAACTGAGGCAAACAGGGTTAAGTGACTGGCCCAGTCACTTATGCAGCTAGTAAGCATTTGAGGCCGGATCATCACAAAGATGAAGTTTCCTGTGGATAGCCCAGCAAGCTATCTACCAGGTCATCTAGCTGACCCTCTGGCTTTAGCTTGCTCATCTGTAAAAAAACGAGGGCTTTGGACCAGATGACTCCTGGAGCGCCTTCTAGCTCTGCGTTTGTCATCCTAGTATCCTACACGCTATGGGGCTTTTGACAAGTCACTTCCCTTTCTGATCTTCATTTTCCTGAAATGTACAATGAATGGGCTAGACTAGATACTCTCTAAGGTCCCATAGAAATCCTATGATCCCGGTGCCAGGAGCATTTCATCTGGACCACACGCTGTTCTTGTCAGCCTGTCATTCTTCCCAGCACTGCAGATTTCCAAGCGCCCTCCAGGAGCAGGAGTCGTAACTTGCGGAGACAGCCGTGAGCCCGCAAGCCCGGGAGCCCAGCAGGAGAGGCAGGAGAAAGCTGGCTGGCGCGTCGCCATGGTAACCCTTGTGTTTCCAGCCGCCCTGGCAGCTACGTGATCTTTAGCATGCACGCTGCTGCTCCTGGGAGGCTGGGATTTAGAGCCTGAGCCAGCGGTTTAGCCTGATATTCAAATAATTCTACTACCTATCAGACAGACAGCAAGGGGTGGGAATCCTACTGGAGCTGATGGGAACTGCACAGAGTCCCCCCTCACTTACTTCCCTTCTCAAAAGCGACAATGGCTCGCTGTTGCTCATAGGATAAATTCAATTCAATTCATACTTTACGTACTCTGGGAAGCTTATCCTTATCCCTCTAGTGTTGGCATTTGCTCCCTTTTCAAATAATCCTGAATGTACAGGGCATCCTAAAAGTCTTAGTGCAGTCTTAAGCTATTCTAAGACTTTTGGGACACATTGTACTTATTCATTGAATTCTACTCCCCCTCTCCACCACTCCACCTCCCACCTTCTAGAAGAATTTAAATTCCGG
This sequence comes from Vombatus ursinus, assembly GCF_900497805.2. Taxonomy (NCBI): domain Eukaryota; kingdom Metazoa; phylum Chordata; class Mammalia; order Diprotodontia; family Vombatidae; genus Vombatus; species Vombatus ursinus. Next base: position 17,062,910 of record NW_020954556.1, read on the forward strand.
GAAGACCCCTTTCCTTTAGTCTTGTCTCTGTTTCTCCAGTACCTGCTACACAGTGGGTACTTAATAAATGATTGCTGGGTTAAATTAGATTGGAATTCAATCCAGCAGTCAAAGTCAGTAAACATTTATTAAGGCAGATATTTGTGCTAAGCACTGGGATACAAATGGAGGAGAGGTAAGCAGAAATCAAGATTGTCCCAGACCTCCAGGAGCTATCTCTTGGGGACAGATAAATACACAAAAGGAAACTGAAAAGGTGGGGAAGGGGAGGCAAAGGTATGGGCTAGGACAGAGGACAAAAGGAGCACAGCCAGGTGGGAATGAAAGAGGTCACTGGCTTGGGCACCCTCTTTAAAGGCAGTTTTGGGAAGAGCTCTTTTGTCAGCCCTCCACTCAGAGGAGTTCCAGAGGGGCAGAGAAAACATTATCAAATATCTGTGAGATTTGCAGTGTTCTCTGGGGAAAGAAAGCCAAGATAAGAACAAAACAAAACAGTTCCTGCCCTCTAAAAACATATTCTCCTGGCATAGGAAGAGAGATATGTACATAAATTGGGTAAATAAAAAGTAATTTGAGGAGAGAGAGTATATGCTAATAACTAGGGGAGGGAAGGCATGCTTCTTGCAAGAGATGGCACCTGGAGATAGATTTCTAAAAGGTAGATCTGAAGAGGGGCTATGCTCCAGGCTTGGGGGATTTGTATAATGGACAGAAGTGGAGGATGAGATTCCAGTTCCGGGAATGGTAGTATAATTTGACTTAGAACACAGGGATCTAGCCAATGGGAATGGAAATAAATAAGACTACAAGGAGACAGCTTGCGAAGGACCTTAAGGAAGGGGACCTTAAGGACCTTAAAGCTGAGGAGTTGACATTTTATACTAAAGGCAATAGAGCATCATTGAAGATGTCTGGGGAGTGACATAGATTCCTACCACAGGAAGAGGACTTTGGCTGCTGTACAGAGAATGGATGGATTTGAAAGGGAAGAGATTAGGTGCAAGGACACAATTAGTGAGCTATTAGAATAGCCCAGGCCATAGGTAATGAATATTAAAAGAGTAGCCCCAAGAGTAGAAAGAAGGAGATGAGTATGGGAGAGTTATGGAGAGACAGTTGGCAAAACTTGGCACTTGATTGGATGTGGGGGTGGGAAAATGCAGAAGAGGGAAGGAACAAAGATTACTTGGAGAACTAACTGGATCACTGGTAGAATGGTGGTCTCCTTGACAGAAAAAGGGAAATTTAGAAGAGCAGGTGTAGAAGAAAATATTAGTTTTGTTTCAGATATAATGAGTTTGAAATGCCTATACAATATGCAAGAGATGTCCAACAGACCATTGATAGCGTGTTAGGAGGTCAGGAGATTAAAGAGAAAGGAATAAATATTTGGATTTGGAAGGCATCTGTGTAGAAAATGCTGCTTGAACCCATAGGAGCTGTTGAGATTGTCAAGGGAGAGCCAGAGTGAATTGGGTTTAAGGCATGGTCTTTAAGACAGAAATCTAAAGAACCCACTCTTTGAAAAAAACTGCTGGGAAAACTGGAAAAGAGTATGGCAGAAACTAAGCATAGACCAAAATCTCACACCAAAATAAAGTCAAAATGGGTTCATGATTTAGATATAAAGGCTGATACACTAAGCAAACTGGGAGAGCAAGGAATAGTTTACCTATCAGATCCATGGAGAACAGAAGAATTCATGACCAAACAGGAAATAGAGAACATTACGAAAAGCAAAATGGATTATTTTGATTACATTAAATTGAAAAGTTTTTGCACAAACAAAGCCAATGCAACTAAGATTAGAAGGAAGGTAGAAAATTGGGAAAGAATTTTTACAACCAGTCTTTCTGATAAGGGCCTCATTTCTAAAATATATAGAGAATTAAGTCAAATTTATAAGAATACAAGCCATTCCCCAATTGATAAATGGTCAAAGGATATGAACAGACAGTTCTCAAATGAAGAAATTAAAGCCATCTATAGTCATAAGAAAAAATGCTCTAAATCACTATTGATTAGAGAAATGCAAATCAAAACAGCTCTGAGGTACCACATCACACCTATCAGATTGGCCAACATGACAAAACAGGAAAATGATAAATGTTGGAGGAGATGTGAGAAAATTGGAACACTAATGCATTGTTGGTGGAGTTGTGAAATGATCCAACCATTTTGGAGAGCAATTTGAAACTATGCGCAAAGGGCTATAAAAATGTGCATACCCTTTGACCCAGCAATAGCACTTCTAGGGCTATATCCTAAAGAGATCACACAAATGGGAAAAGGAACCACATGTACAAAAATATTCATAGCAGCTCTTTTTGTGGTGGCAAAGAATTGGAAATTGAGAGGATGCCCATCAATTGGGGAATGGCTGAGCAAGTTGTGGTATATGAATGTGATGGAATACTATTGTGCTGTAAGAAATGATGAGCAGGCAGACTTCAGAAAAACCTGGAAAGACTTGTATGGTCTGATGCTAAGTGAAGTGAGCAGCACCAAGAGAACATTGTACACAATAACAGCCATGTTGTGCGAGGACTAAAATTGAAAAACTTAACCCTTCCCAGCAATACAAGGATCTAAGACATCTCCAGAGGCCTTGTGATGGAAAATGCTATCCACATCCAAAGAAAGAACTATGGAAGTTGAATTGCTATTTTTTTTTCCTCTTCTGTTGAGTTTTGTTTCCTCTTTCTGATGGTTCCTCCTATTGGTTTTAATTTTTACTTACAACATCACTAATGTGAAAATATGTTTAATGTGAATGTAAATGTATAGCCTATATCAGATTGTGGTCTGTCTTGGGGAGGGGGTGGGGAGGAAGGGGGAGAAAAATTCTAAACTGAAAAGCATATGGAAGTGATTATTGATAAATCAAAATAAATTAATATAAAAATTTTTTAAAAAGACAGAAATCTAGCCAGCAAACCCCAAAATATCAAGGTAGATTTCAGCCATCAAAATTTACCTTCCTTTGGGCAAAGCACCCTTAGCTAAAGGCATGTGATACCCCATGTGGAGAGAGTAGAGAAGGGGAGGGGAAACATGGGAAGGGAACTGGTCAGTTGGGTCCTCAGTGGGACTGCTGGAACTACTCACAGATTGTTGTTTTTCCTTGTTCTCAAAGAGGACCTTGACATCAGGAAGGTGATTCCATGACTTGCAAGTGAATTGGATTTAAGTGAGGGAGGGCTATGCAAAGTCACCAACCTCACTGTCTCTCCTGGAGCCATCTGAGTCCAGTAGCAAGATATAGATCAGGACAACTGGAGATGGTTCCTAAATAGCAGGTGATAAGGCTAGAAAGGAAGATTCTAGACAGATTGTAAAGAATCGTGAATGCCAGGGTCAAGACTCATTTCTGTAAGTGAAATGACCTTGACAGCTTTGTAAGAGAAGGATTGGAGAGGAAAAGGACTGGAAACTAGAAGTCCAGTTAGGAGGCTATAATTAGTCCAAGTGAGAGGTAATGAGGTCCTTAACTAAGGTGGTGACAATGGATGTGAAAAAGAAGGTGGAGACTAGAGAGCATTACCAAGATAGATTTAATAGGATTTGGCACCTGATTGAATGAGGGTAGTGAAGGAGATGGAGGGGTCAAAAATTAATACAAAAAAGGCAGTCAGCTTTCACCATATTACGTGATAGGCTACCTGCATGGGTATGATTTGAACAGAAAACGAGAAGGATACTCCCAAAATAGCTCTCTCAAAGGACATGAGAATTCTGTATTTGTTATCTTTCATTTTAAAAATATAGTCTTCATTTCCAGCTGAGTGATACAATGAATAGAGCACTGGGCCTGGAATCAGAAAGACTGAGTTCAGATATAGCCTTAGACACTTACTAGCTGTGTGACTTTTAACTGACTGTGACTTAACAGTTAAGTGACTTAACTGCTGCCTGCCTCAGTTTCCTCAATTGTAAAATGGGTATCATAAAAGCACTTTTGTCCCAGGATTGTTATGAGGCTAAAATGAATTAGTATTTGTAAAGTGCTTAGCATGGTGCCTGGCACATAGTAGACACTTAATAAATGCCTGTTCCCTCGGCTCATATCCCTCTTCTCTTCCTCAGAGAACAGTTCGTTGTAACAAAGAATAAAAAAGAGAGGAGGGAAAAAGCAGTTCACCAAAACTAGCTAGCACATCATCTGAATGACAGTATATTCAGTGTTCAATAAAGAAGGGCAAGTGGTATGTTTTTTGTTCTCCCTTCTGGAGCCAAGCTTGATGATTACAATTGCATGATGTGCTTGGCTTCATTTTTTGCTTTGACAATCCCATTTTAGCTACATTGGATTATGAGCAGCTGTTGGAATGCAAACAATTATCCTGGAATGTAAGGAATCTCTCCCCTTTACTTATAACCCTCAAACACACTTTGAATCTGAGATGACCACGGTATCTGTAAAGAGTTTGCAAACCCTAAAGCCTTATGTAAATATTAGCTGTTGTCATCGTTGTTGTTATTATTATAACAGATCTTTTCAGATATAGCCAGGGAGCCAGGGTAAAGATTAATAAGGGGGCTATTTTAAAGTGATAAAACATAAAGCTATACCCTTCTCCACTTCCAGATGAAGGGAACCTGTTTAGAGAAGCAGTGAGACACAGTGGAAAGATCGTGAGTATAAAGTCAGGAAGATTGCAATGCCACACCTGATGCTTGTTAGTGATGTTGCTGTGGGCAAACCATTTCACATTTGAGCCTCAGTTTCCTTACCTGTAAAATGATGATTATACTGGGGTATAATCTCAAAAATGACTGAATGATATCCTGTCAAATCCAAGGTAAACCATTCTACATCACAGTAATGCGAGTCTATGCTCCAAGTACTGATACCAAAGAGGCCAAAGTTGATCAGTTCTATGAAGTCCTACAACGTCTCCTAGAAATAACAGCAAAAAAAGATGTCACATTCATCATGCTAAAGTAGAAAATCAAGGGGCAGCTAGGTGGTGCAGTGGATAGAGCAACAGCCCTGGATTCAGGAGGACCTGAGTTCAAATGTGGCCTCAGACACATAATACTTACTAGCTGTGTGACCCTGGGCGAGTCACTTAACCCCATTGCCTAGCCAAAAAAACAAACAAACAAATAAAGTAGGAAATCAAAAGATAACTGGAATAATTGGAATAGTAGGCAAATTTGGTCTTGGAGTACAAAATGAAGCAGGGCAAAGACTAATAGAGTTATGTCAAGATAACTCTTTTTCAAGAACCCAGAAGCTGACTCTACATCACCAGAAGATCAATATAGAAATCAGATTGATTATATATGTTGCAGTCAAAGGTGGAGAAATTCTATACAGTCACTTAAAACAGGACCTGGAGTTAACTGTGGCTCAGATCATGAGCTTCTTATTGCAAAGTTCAGACTTGAAAAAAGTAGAAAAAAACCATCAAACTATATAGGTATGACCTAAATAGCATCCCTTAGGAATATGAAGCAGAGGTGATGAGTAGATTTAAGGGATTAGATCTAGTAGATAGAGTGTCTGAAGAACTATGGACAGAGGTTTGCAAGGCAGCAACAAAAAACGTTCCAAAGAAAAGAGCACGAAAGCAAAATGTCTGTCTGATGAGGCTTTACAATTAGTTGAGGAAAGAAGGAAAGGGAAAGGAGACAGGGAAAGATATATCCAACTGAATGCAGAATTCCAGAGAAAATCAAGGAGAGATAAGAAAGTTTTCTTACATGAGCAATGCAAAGAAATAGAAGACAATAGAATGGGAAAGACGAGATCTCTTCAAGAAAATTAGAAATATCAAGGGTAAGTTTCATGCAAAAACAGGCATGATAAAAGACAAAAATGGTAGGGATTTAACAGAAGCAGATGAGATTAAGAAGAGATGGCAAGAATACACAAAAGAACTATACAAGAAAGATTTTAACATTACCTATAACCATAATAACTTCAATGGTATGGTTACTGATCTAGAGCCAGACATCCTGGAGGATGAAGTCAAGTGGGCCTTAGGAAGCATCACTAGCAATGAGGTTAGTAGAGGTGATGGAATTCCAGCTGAGCTATTTAAAATCCTAAAAGATGTTGCTGTTACAGTACTGTACTCAATATGCCAACAAATTTGGAAAACTCAACAATGGCTACTGGATTGGAAAAGATCAGTTCACATCTCAATCCTAAAGAAGAGCAATGCCAAGGAATATTCAAATTACTGAACAATTGTGCTTATTTCACACACTAGCAAGGTTATGCTTAAGATTCTGCAAGCTAGGCTTCAGCTATATGTGAACCGAGCATTACCCAAGAGCAGGCTGGTTTTTGAAGAGGCAGAGGAACTAGAGACAAAATTGCCAACATTTGGTGGATTATGGAGAAAGCAAGGGAATTCCAGAAAAACATCTTCTGCTTCATTGACTTCACTAAAGGCTTTGACTGTCTGGATCACAACAAACTGTAGCAAGTCCTCAAAGAGATGGGAGTACCAGGTCATCTTACTTGTCTCCTGCGGAACCTGTACGCTGGCCGAGAAGCCACAGATAGAACCGAACATAGAACAACTTATTGGTTTAAGACTGAAAAAGGAGTACACACGATGGAAAATGCTATCCACGTCCAAAGAAAGAACTGTGGGGTCTGAATGCAGATCAAAGCATACTGTTTTCTCTTTCTTTTTTTTTCCTTCCTCTTGGTTTTTCACTTTTGTCTGATTCTTCTTTCACAACATGACTAATGTGGAAATATGTTTAATACGATTATATATGTATAGCCTATATCAAATTGCTTGCTGTCTTGGGAGAGGGAAAATTAGAACTCAATATTTATAAAAGTGAATGTTGAAAACTAAAAAAAACTAGGGAGAAAAAAAGGAAAAGGAGTACGATCAGGCTGTATGTTGTCACCTTATTTATTAACTTATATGCAGAGTACATCATGTGAAATGCCAGGCTGGATGAATCAAAAGCCAGAATTAAGGTTGCTAGGTGAAATATCAACAATCTCAGACATACAGATGATTCCAATCTGATGGCAGAAAGTGAAGAGGAATTAAGAAACCTCTTGGTGAGGGTGAAAGAGAAGAGTGTAAAAGCTGGTTTGAAGCTTAACATCAAAACAACTAAGATCTTGGCAACTGGTCCCGTCACTTCCTGATAAACAGAGGGAGAAGAAATGGAAGCAGTGTCAGATTTTATATTCTTGGCCTCAAAGATCGCTGCAGATGTTGACTATAGCCATGAAATTAAAAGATCTTTGTTCCTCGGAAGGAAAACTATGGCAAATTTGAATAGAATACTAAAAAAGCAGTGATATCACCTTGCTGATAAAGGTCCATATAGTCAAAGCCATGGTTTTTCCAGTAGCACTCTATGGCTGTGAGTTGGACTATTAGAAAAGCTGAGTGCCAATGTATGCTTTCAAATTGTGATGCTCAACAAAGGAGATCAAATCAGTCAATACTTAGTGGAATCAATTCCAGCTATTCACTGCAAGATCAAATACTGAAGCTGAAGTTTACTTTGACCACATAATGAGAAGGTGGGATTCACTGGAAAAAACTCTGATGTTGGGAAAGATTGAAGGCAAAAGGAAAAAGGGATGACAGAGGATGAGATGGATAGAGAGTATCATGGAAACAATGAACATGAACTTAGACAAACCTCAAGAGATAGTGAAGGATAGAAGGGCCTGGTGGGCTATGGTCCATGGCGTCATGAAGAGTCAGACACAACTGAATAACTGAACAACAACAAAGTGGAAATAATCATGTTTCATAGGGTTTTTGTGGAGATCAAATTAGATAATGTATGTGAAATGCTTTGCAAACCTTAAAGGGCCACACATCTCAGCTATTATTAGTACTGGAAATTTTGGGTCAGGCTTGAGGATCAGCAGATAGAGGCTCCTGGGAAATGATCTTTCTTCCTTTGACCTCAGAGAATTTTCTTTGTATGTCTTTTGTGTGCTTATGTTCTAGGTTGCATTATAGTTATTTATATTTGTACCTACCCTCTCTATTTTATTGTTTAATCAATGGTTCTTAGAAAGTCAGTCTATCCTTCAGTTCCACCTCTCTCCTTAGGATAGTGCTAACTCATCAAGAGATAAGTGAATTTGTTAGCTCTGAGCCCCAATCCCCTGCTGTACATTACTTCTTTTCTGACCTTACTATATTCAAATGAGTACTCATCATGTGACTGGCATAATTAAATTAACTCTACACAGAAGCAGATAAACTTACTTGGATACTGTTTATACTATTTACTCAGCATAGAAGTAATAAGCAAATGAGTAGTACTTAATAACAAGAACACAATACCGAATAAAACATCCACCAAGCACCTGTGAGGCTGTTTTTCTCAATCCCAGATGTTCCCCAAAGTTTGGAACCAATTTGAAGCCAGGAATTCTAGGGCATGCATAGATCCGAGGGCTGTCCCCTCACTGAAAAAAAAAAAAAAAGAATTGTAGCTCACACAGTTTCTACAGCATATTGGAATCATACTTCCAGTAGGACAAGTCATCAGAAATAGAAGAAGAAACCCTAGAAGAACTCTGGATCTGGGACTTAAGGCATGTTCGTACTCCTCCTATTCTTGGCTGTTTGGTTGCTGATGGATACCTCTGACCACTTCCAGTCTTAACTATCCTATCATGGAGCCAGGTGAATAGAGAAGCCACCTCTAGGAGGAGCAGTGGCCCCATGGTTTGTTCTGGTGACCCTTCCTCTTCAACCTTGACCCTGAATGTGGCGTATCCTTTTCTACAGTTTTGTCTCTTTCTTCAGCAGCCCTAATCAAATCAAATAATGAAGCAGGGTGGGGTGGTAGGAGACTGTATTTTATTTGTGTTCATATCTGGGGTAGTATGAAAAACAAAACAAAACAACACAACCCTCCACATGGAAGGGGTTAATCTTTGTTCTAAGTTTGCTTTTGCTCTACATATACCCCCTTTCTTTTCTGGAATCCACTGTGTCTTCTAATCCTCCATGCTAGAAATTGCCACCTTCTTAGTCAATCAGGTAAGATCTTATTCTTCCCTATTAAAAAACCAAGCCCTAATCTTTATAGTTGAATTTATTTGATGCATGGAGTTAAGACAAACCCAGAGATCCCATCCATTGAATCTGGGAGGAATAGGAGACCTCTGTGCCATAATGTACCAAGTACCTGTGTAACGTGATGACTGGCTGATCCTTTGTTATTTTAGATTTGGTGGTGGGAGAAATGAAACTCTCATAGGTCATTCAACAATTAACAAAAGAAGGTTTACTTAGACACTGCACAGAAAGACTATTCAACATGGATAGTGTAGAACTTTGCTTAGGTAAACTTGGCCGCCCTCCTTTCCATATTGAAAAGGGTCTGATCAAGGGCAATTAGGTGGTGCAGTGGACAGAGCACTGGCCCTGTGCCTCAAACTAGCTAGCTGTGTGACCTTGATAAGTCACTTAACTCCCATTGCCTCCAAAGTGAAAAAAAAAATAAAGAAAAGGATCTCATCAGCAGGGTTGGGTGGGTAACTAGTATATCCAAAAAGTTTGAAGGGCTTCAGTTCCATAGGGGAATTCCCTTTTATGCTTTCAGGTGACCAGGAAACATGTGAGTATGGTCAGAGGCCACCAGGAGGCTCAGTAGAGATGAGGAATAAGCCTTAGCCCCTGGGCCAATCCAGGCTTGGGGGTAGTTTTGTTGCCCTTCATGAAAATACAAAAACAAAATCAAACTTAGCCTAATCCATATAGGATGGGGAGGAATACCTTCATAATTAGTGAGTTTATCCTACTTTGGGTGAGCTTCCCTAGAACCATCATTGACTTCTTTCTCTTTTTATGGCCTGGGGTCCATCATCTCTGATGCCCCGGAGACCTCCCACCTTATATTTCTTTCTTGCCTTTCTCCTTCTCCATTTGAAAATGTCATGTTACTCCATTTTGGCCTATTGGTACAGCCCTAGTTTTGAAATTGTTGGCCCTGCCCTGGTGTGGGTAGGTGAATGCTGCCTTATTGTCAGTCACTCGTTGGCCCTTTCTATCCCTCCATGTTCTTACTCCTGAGTTTCAGAAGTTAAGTCACTTAACCTACCATTAAATGAATTAAAATGTGCCAAATAAAGGCCTATTGCTTTGCATCATTTGAAGATTATCTTAAACTCATCATGTCCAAAATAGAACTCATTATCTTTCCCTCAAACCCTACCCTCCTACTATCTTTTCTATTAATGTCCAGGCCACCAACATCTTCTCAGTCCCCCCAGGCTCTCAACTTGGGCACCATCTTTGACTTCTCGTTATCTTTCAATCCCCTACCTCCAACCCACCTCCCATATCCAATCTGTTGCCGAGCCTGTCAATTTTACCTTTGCAACATTTCTCCAATATGCCTCCTTCTCTCCTCTGACACTGCCACGTCTCTGGTGCAGGCCTTCATTACCTCATGCCTGGCCTATTGTACTAGCCTGCTGGTGGATCTGCCTGACTCATGTCTCTCTGCCCCAATTCACCCTCCATTATTCAGCCACCAAGGTTATTTTCCTAGACTACAGGTCCAACCATGTTACTGCCCTTCTCAATAAACTCCAGTGGCTCCATATTGCTACCAGGATCAAATATAAATTCTTCTGTTTGGCATTCAAAGCCCTTTATAACCTAGCCCCCATCTACCTTTCTAGTCTTATATCTTACTCCCAGACACATACACTTCAATACAGTGCCACTGGCCTCCTTGCAATTCCATCAATAAGATAGACCATCTCTCAGATCTAGGCATATGCTCTGTCTGTTTCCTATTCCTGGAATGCTCTCTCTCATCATCACTTTCATCTCCCTCCTCATCTCCCTCCACCTACTGCCTTCCCTGGCTTCCTTTAAGTCCCAACTAGAATCCTATCTTCCACAGAAAGCCTTCCCCAACTCTCCATCCCTCTGTTAGTTATTTCCTATTTATCTTGTATATGGCTTGTTTGTACATATTTGTTTGCTTTTTTGTCTCCCCCTTTAGATTGCAAGTTCCTTGAGTACAAGGATTGTCTTGCCTTTTTTTTTGTATCCCCAGAGTTTAGCTCATAGTAGGCATTTAATAAATGTTTACTGACAGATAAAATTCTTATGTGAAGAGCCTCTGTGAAGTCCCAGAGTAGTAGCGATACACTGGGAGAATATTTCTCCTGTAATATATCTAATCTGTATGATGCATAGTAGTAAAGTAATGAAAGTGATTTTGCACCAAAAATGCTAGAAATTATATTCTATAGGCCCTGAGTGTGGCCCTCCTGGGAGGCTGTACGCTTATTCCAATGATGCCATGTTTGGTCAAAATATTTTTGGAACTAAGCAATTTGCTAAAGGTTATAACATAAGCAAAGGGTTGAGCCAGTACCTTAGTGTCCTGACTCCCATTAAATCACTCTTTCCAACATTCCTTATGGTATCATAATCACATATGCATATCATTAAGTAGGTCAGATTAACTTTAATATAAATTTTATTGATGTGTACCCAGTTTTCATAGTGTTACTCATAAAGTATGGTCATCTACTCACAGCTTGAAAAACTTAGAGGGAACATTGATTACAAGTTATTTTTGAGGGTCCCTTCAAGTGGCCTTTGATATTCAGGCTTGACTTTGGAGACCTTCTGTCTTATGCTACCCTAATCAAGGAGTGGGGTTTAGCGTCAACTGTGGATCCAGCCTGCTTCCATTGACAGGTAAGTTGTCTCTTATCAGCTGAAAGGGTTGCAGAGTTGGGAGCTATCAAGGGGTCCTGATATAGCTCAGACTTCTAAGAGGGGTCCCATCTGTGGATCTTCTACATGTTATTCCATCCTCTAAGCATCCTCTGGAACCCCAATATCAGCTCTGGCTCAAAGTGGACTTATTGGTATTAACATAGATTGATGGTAATACTCCTATAGTTTATTTCTTTCCTACCTAAATTCTTATTATAACAAAATAATCTTTAAGCCTTCCCAAGGTTTGGGGGTGGAAGGTTACTAGTAGCTAGAACTTTAACAGTCTCTGGTGCCTTGTTGTACAGTCAACTGATATGAATTCTAGGTTTCTGGCTTATGCGGTAGAGGTAACATCAGGGATGAAAATGGCACACCTCTTTTTCACTTTACCCCATTTAGAGTAGTGAGTCAGCTCCAAAAAATGCAGCCCTTAAAATGTAAACTCCTTAAAGGCAAATCTCATATCTCATATTCTTTTTTTTTTTAATCCTACATAGCACTTAGTACAGTACTTAACGAGTTTTGAACTGGTAGAATTTTAGAACTAAAAGGACCCTTAGAGACAATCTAATCCAAAATACTAATTTTACAAACAAATCTAGACTATACAATAGGGAAGTAATGTCAAGGCCAGGACTAGATTCTAAGCTTCCCAATGTCTTATTCCAGTGTTCTTTCTACTATACCACAATAAACAAGCCCTTTCTCCTCTCTTGGCTTTAGTTTTCTCATTAAAAAAAACTTGGTTAAATTGGATAATTTCTAAGGTCCTTTTCAAATCCTATCATTAGGTTTAATTCAGCAAAACATTTATTATCTACTATGTGCAAAGCATTGCGTATTGTACTGAGGAATGTTAAAAAAAGAAACAACAGTCTCCTTGGAGGACCTTATGTTCTGCATGATCTCCTTTGAACTTTAGCCAACTTAATGCAAAAGCTCCCACACTGGTCAAGGTAATGGAGTGAGGGTGGGCTTGGCAGAGGTTGGGGCATATTGTTGGACTGTGGCTATAGCATGGGGCAATGACTAGAGTGCTGGGCTTGGAATCAGGAAGAACTGCCCATCGTTGAAGACCTAGCTCAAGACCCTACTCCTGCATGAGTCTTCACCAACTATTCTGATCACTACTTGAAGCCTGGATCTCTCTCTTCCCTGGAAATCCAAGATGTACACTCTGGACCACATGGTTTGGACTTAGTGCTACAAAGTGTCCCATCATTCGTACCTTATCTATCAGTGCCTGATTAGAAGCTATCACTTAGTCTTCACTGGTTGTTTCACATTTGCCAGCCTTTGGTCTTCAATGAGAGCTCAGTGGGGGCTTATCCTTTTTTATATGCCCTGAAATCACCAGGATCTGTGGTGGGGAGGAATGAAAGGGCATAGAAAAGGGTGTGTTGTGTTCTTGGACCAAGAGGACAGAGTTACAAAGAGGCAAAGTGATGTAGTAGACTTGGTATCCACAAAATTGGGCTTCAGATTTCACTCCAAGGACTAGCTGTGTGACCTGAGACAGGAGATACATAGAAGTACTTACTAAATTCTTATTGATTGATTTCAATTGTCTGGGCTTCAGTTTCCTCATCTTTAAAATGGAAGCCATTGGACTTGACTGCCAAGCAATGGTATGCTAGTAAATTTTTTAACAACCAGTTGTCTAGGGAAACATGTATGCAGGACACCCTTTTAAATTTAATCTACATTATTAACATTTTCTCCATCCCTTTCTTAAATCTAGACAATCAATAAATAATAAGTTAAACCCTGTTTTATAGCATTTGCTGATTTCTAAGGTGTAAATAACTCTTACACTGAAAATTTAGTAACTCTCTAGTATGTGGATCTCCAGCACACCCCTGGATATACTGATGTGACCTTCAGAAATATAGGGTCACCCAGTGATACCACTACTAAATCAAATAAAAGGGAAAGGACCTCTATGTACACAAATGTTTGTAGCAGCTTCTTTTTGTGGTGGCAAAAAACTAGAAACTAAGAGGGTGCTCATCATTGGAGGAATGGTATATAAATATAATGGAATACTATTGTGCTCTAAGAAATGATGAAAGAGATGGTTTCAAGAGGAGCCTGGAAAGACTTAAATGAACTGATGCAGAACGAAGTGAGCAGAACCAGGACAATCATTTGCACAATAACAACATTACAAAGACAAACAACTTTGAAAGATTTAAGAACTGTGACCAATGCAATAACTAATCACAATTCCAAAGAACTGATGTTGAAGTTTCAATCCACCTTCTAACAAAGAGGTGATAAACTCTGGGTATATTTTTTTGGACATGGTTGATGTACTAATTTGTTTTGTTCAATTATGCACATTTGTCACAAGATTTATCTTTTTCCATTTCTTTTTCATTATTGAGGTGAAGCAAGAGGGAGAGAAGATAGATGTTTGTTCATTGAAAAAAATCAAATAAAAAAAGAACACATATCACAGCGAAGCACTGAAGAAGGGTTGTAGTGAAGGTATATTACAGCATAGCACAATAATTGATATCTATAATGAGGATCCTGAGTCACAAGAAAAGGTTAGATTATGCTACATATCCTCTGTTTAAAGAGACAGGAAAGCATGTAAAATACTTAATTGTAATAGCTCACATTTATATAGCATTTTGTGATTATAAATGATTCTCTATACATTGTCATATCATCCTCACAACAATCCTGTGTGATGATAGATTAACAGTTATTATTTCCATTTTATAGCATTCTCTTCTTCTCTATCCCCATTGTAACCACACTACTACTGGCCCTTATTACTGCGCAGATGGACTTTTGTAATAGAATTCCAACAAGTGTTCCCATCCCCACTCTCTTCCCCACCTCCAATTGTTTTTCATAATTGATTAATCTTGCTTATGTATAGTTATGGTCATGTCGCTCCTCAGCTCAAATACCATCTGTGGCTCCTTTTTGCCTATGGTGTAAAGTTCCACCTTCTTCTGAATTTCAAGATCATCTACAATTCATACCAACCCACCCTTTCTCACATGAATCTTCTCAACATATTATGTGTTTTATTCAAATTTCACTATCCTCTGTTCGATGAACACTCCCTATTTTCCTGCCTCCCTGCCTTTGTTCACATTGTTCCCTATGTCTGATGGGCCCTTCTTCCTCTCTTTCCTCGCTGGATTTCTACATGTCTTTTTAGGCTCAGTTCAAACATTGGAGGACTTCTCATATCCCTCAGTCAGTAATGATCTTCCTCCTCTGACTTCATTTAATACTTGGTTCTTTTTGCAATTCTATAATACACTTATCATGTAATGTTGTATAATACAGTTATCTATGTTGGTCTCTAATCTCGCTAGTAGATTGTAAGTTTCAAAAGGAAGAGATCATATCTCATTTAAACTTTGTATTTCCCTCAACACTGAGCACAATGTTAAGTACACATAGTGGTTGCTTAACAAATGTCTGTTGAATGTTGAAAGGAAAAATCTAACACCTCCCCCAAATAACTCTTTAAATATTTGAAAACAGTTATCATGTACCTACAGCCGAAATTTTTTCTCCTCTAGGTTGACATTGATCTGTTATGAGTTGCTGCCTAGGGGATTTCAACATACATACTGATATTCACTCAAAAACTCTAACCTTCCAGGTCCTTAATTTATTCCTTTCCCATGATTTACTCTTCCAGTCCACTTCAGCTACATACAGAAATGGTTATGCCTTTCATCTTACCATCACCCACAAGTTTTCCACTTCCACATCCATCAACACTCAAATGCCTTTATCTGATCATAATATTTTGTCATCCTACCTCTCTGTCTACTTTACATGCCCTAACTTTGTTTTTCATTCTCACAGTTCTTTCTGATCCCTCCACCCCTCGTCTTTTCCAGGGTGATCACCCTTGTAACTAACTAGACTTTCCTCATTTTTCCATCTTGACCCCGTGGTGAACCAACTCTACACTGTTCTCTTCTCTTGAGTCCTTTACCTCTCACTGATCTTGCTCTGCCAGTCTCAACTGTTTGTTGCCTTTGCTCCTACTCACAGTATTTAGTGAGTATCTGCTAATATTTAATTATGGATTTGACAAGTGTTTACTAAAAACAGCATATGATAACTCACATTTCTATAATGCTTCAAGATTTTTAAAATAAAATTTTTTAATAAGGAAGAATCTGCCTTCTCTCTCTCCCACCTCCTCACCACCACCAAAAAAGAAAAAGAAAAGCAAAGTCCCAATTACAAAAATATACATATATATTCAAGCAAACAAAACTTCTACGTGGGTCATGTCCAAAAATATGTCTCATTCTGCACTTTAAGTCCTTCATTTCTTTATGTGAATGTGGGTAGCGTGTTTCATCATTAGTCCTCTGGAATCATGGTTGGTCATTATGCTGATCAGAGTTTGTTAGTTATTCAAACTTGTTTATGATGATATAATATTGTTATCTTTGCATAATTACTCTTCTGGTTCTTCTAACTACACTATGAATTAGTTCATACAAGTCTTTCCAGGTTTCTCGGAAAGTATCCCTGTCATTATTTCTTACAGCACATTAGTGTTCCATCACATTTATATACCATAATTTGTTCAGCTATTCCCCAATTGATGGACACCCCTTAATTTCCAATTCTTTGCCACCACACAAAGAGCTATAAATATTTTTGTATATTCCTTAACTAGAGTTTGTTTTGCTCAGAACTAATCCCTCTCTTAATCTGTCCTTCCTTCAATTTCCCTTTTTCACTTCTCCCCTTTCCCTGCTGTTTCCCTGTTGAGTGAAATGTATTTCTGCATCTATCTGTGTGTGTGTGTGTGTGTGTGTGTGTGTGTATGTAAGATGAGTATGTGGATGTGTATATTCTTCTATCTTTAACCAGATCAGATGAGAGTGAGGTTCAAGTATCAGATGCTCCCACCAACCCTTTATCCTTGTTTGAATGGGCTTCTACTTGTACACCCTAATTATGCAAGACAATTTTCCCTAAACTTTCTTCCTCTTTCTCCCTTCTCCCTTGTGTATTTCTCTTCCTGTCCCTTTTCATTCTTCTTTTAATATCATCAAGACATAACAGAACCACTCTCCAGCCTTTTGTCTAATTGGACTCTATGACCCCTGATGATAATAGGGATTAGAGCAGGGCATGTGTATCATCTCCTCATATTAGAATATAATGGTGATCTCTGGCCCTCCGGTCTGGATGAAGCAAGTTGCCAGTTTAGGTTGGATCTGAGCAAGAGGTATGTGTTCTTGCCTCCTTTAGAGCATTGGTAGACTACTGCTGAACTTAGTCACTATCAGCTAGCTGGAAAGTTCTGCTGGCTCAGAGCAACAGAACTATAGAATTCTCTTTCATATGAGATTCCTGCCCTGGTTATTCCATTGCAGGCTTCCAACTGGACTAGAAATTAAAATAGAGATTTAGCTCTGCCTCTGGGAGTCAGAACCATAGCTACTCTTTGCTTCTGAAATTGTTTCTCAAAAGTACACAGCTTATGGGGCAGCTAGGTGGTGCAGTGAATAGAGCATTGGCTCTGGAGTCTGGAGGATCTGAGTTCAAATCAGGCCTCAGATACTTACTAGCTGTGTGACCCTAGGCAAGTCACTTAACCTTGATCACCTCCCCCTTAAGAAAAAAAAAAGTACACAGCTTCTTATTCCACAAGCCACCTCTAGGCACAAGTCTGCTCCTCATTCCACTCTGGATCTAGTGACAAAGCTGCCAGATGGTACCTATTCCCTCAGCCTGCATGAGGCTACAGTGCCTCATTATTAGTCTGGGACATTGTCTTGCCTTGGTATATAGTCTCAGTCCTTTTTCATTCCCTGGGTGCTAGAATGTTCTGCCTGGTGAGCTCCTAGCCAGACCTCATCCCTAGAGTCCAAAGACTGCTCTTTCTATCTCTCTATACTGACCTTGACTGGAAAAATGACTCACTGTGACTTTTTATTGGATTTTCCCATCAAGATTTGGTCTGTGCGTTTTCTATATCTGTTTAGGGGAGGTTTTTTGGGGGGGTAGGGGATAGGGAAAGGAAGCTTTTCGTATTTTTCTTCCTGCTACTCCACCATGTTGGCCCTGGCCCCAGTGCTTTAAGATTTACAAAACACTTACAACAACCCTGTGAGGTTGTTGACAGAGAGGAAAACAGTAACTCAGAGAGAGGTTGAGACATTTTCATGATCAAATAGCTAATAAGTGTGAGAGCTGTGATTTAAACATGATTCTCTTGCCTCCAAGTATAATGCATTTTCTATCACATCATGCTTGCTTCTCTGGATCCTGTTTTCTCCTTTGTATAATGAGGTAGTTGGATTATGTATCTTATTCAAGATCTTATTCTAACTCTGACATTCTTTGTTCTATAGTTCCACGATTTGAAGGTATTTCCATGCCTTGTGGCCTGATGCAGAGTTAACAGTCATGATCACTTGCAGAAGGCCAGGCTTAAAGCAGTTCGGCAGCAGATATCTGAATGAGAAGATGCTGGCAGCAAATTTGATAGACAAGGAACATCTAAGAAGATGGGTCCATGGCTGCTACAAGTACTACCAACATCCTTCACTAAATCCTCCAGTGCTTAATTATGGGGTGCAAATGACCCTGGGTTCTGAAAGGCTGTCAATGGAATATAAGCTCTGGCATATCCCAGCAAACTGGAAATGCTTTAGGCTTAGGCTGAGCTGAGCCGTGGCTTACATATCTGTCATGCAAGGTCTAGTCAGCTACATAGCATGAAGTTCATCAGAAGGCTGGCCACTAAGTAACCCCTAGTGTAGAAACTCCCTCCACAGATGAAGATCAACAATTCTTCTGAAAATTAGGCTTAGAAGGTTGCCTGAGGAAGTACTGAGAGCTTAAGTCAAGTCTAGAAAAGCCAAATTTCTTTGACTTATTCCTGGTCACACAGCTAGTATGCATTAGACACAGAACTTTCACCTTTGCCAGCCCTCCGTCTACTTCAGAGAAATGCCAATATCTGTCCTAAAGATAATTGTTTATCCGTTATAGGACAAACAGCAACAATGACAATTTATTATCTATTCAGGCATTTGACACCAGCTCCAGTTTAAATATTGTGCCATGCCAAGTGGGCCGTGAAACTCACATCATACAACTTTCACTGGGCACTGTTGCATTTACTGAAAAGTACATAGTGGTTTGCATATTTTTTACCCCATTAGATTGTGAGCTCCTTGAGGGCAGGGACCTGGTTTTTTTGCTTTCTTTGTCTCCTCAGCACTTAACAGAGGGCCTTGCATCTAGTAAGGGTTCATTAAATACTTGTTAACTGATAGATCAACATAGTCAACTCCTTCTGCTTTGTAAAAATCAGTTTTACTCCAAATCTCTCCTTTGGTTATAGTCACAAATGAAAGTTTCTGTTCCTTGACATTAATCTCACTTGGAATAACAAGAATTACTTTCTATTCTTTTGGTAACACTTTTCAGTCCATGCAGAAACTCTTGCTTTGTAAATGAAAAGCAATGAATTGTTCTGCTCACAGGGTGCACAGCACTTTCTTAGCAGTTGGGGGTAGATTAGATTCAGGGACATGGTCGACGATTCCTGCTCTCAAGCAGGTCATCCCTCGACCTCACAAGTGTTTTGTTCTGCAGCTCTTTGGTGCACTTATCTATTGTGTATTATGGATCAGAAAAAGTTTCAGATCTAATTAGGAAGTTTTCCTAAACAACCTCATGACATAATAGGTTGTAAGCCATTGTTAGTTGACAATCAAACTAAAGAACCTAATGGAATTCTAGAAAATCATCCCTTGGATGAAGGCCTCTAATAGGACATAGGAATGTCTAGTGATTGGCTGGCTGAGGCTCAGCCCTGCCCCTGGAGGCTTTTAAAAAGCAGTATGGTCCCACTCTGAGAAACTCAGTTCTTGAAGAAAGCACTCCACACATGCCCTAATCACATGTATTCCTTGGATAGATGCCTGTCTTGACATGACCTTCAGGTGTCTCCATTCTCTCTAATTATATTGGGTATATTTGTGGGCGAGAGAACAGAAAGTTGATGGGAAAAACGCTGTTGCTTTCTTTCTTACTATGTTATTTTAGTAAATGCTCTTGCTTAGGGCTAATTATATTGATTGGCTGACTATTAAAAGTAAATCTATTAATGCAGCTCATGAACTAGTTTTAGATCAAGGGTTCTTAACCTTTTCTATTTCACAGACCCCTTTGACAGTCTAGTGAATACTAAGGCTCCCTTCTCAAGATAATACTTTTAAATGCATAAAATATAATACATTGGATTACAGAGGAAATCAATTTTATTGAAATTAAGATGTAATTTTTCCTACCCAAGTTCACAGACTCCCTAAAATCTATCCACAGACTCACTGGGGACCAATGAACCCCAGGTTAAAAACCTCGTTTTGTGGGAAATGGACACACAAAGTAAAGACTAGCAGTGCAATTTTGCCCTCAGGGAGCTAAATTATTAGTATATATAGCATTTATATAGTGCCTACTAAATGTCAGGCACCATGCTAAGCACTTTGCAAATATTATCTCATTTAATCATCACAACAACACTGGGAGATAGGTGCTATTATTATCACAATCTAACAGTTGAGGAAACTGAGTCAAACAGAGGTTAAGTGACTTGCCCATGGTCACATGCTAGTAAGTGTCTAAGGTTGAATTTGAACTCAGGTCTTCCTGATACACTGCTTAACTGCCTCTAGGCAGCTACATTACTTATCTGTTTGCATCTCATACTCATCCTAGATTCTAAGTTCCATGAGGGTAGACAACATGTTTAATCTAAACTTTGTATCTCCCCCAGTATGGTACTGTGCACACAGTAGATGCTTAAAGAAAATGTGTTGTTTTAGACAATGAGTAAGACAATTAGACAATGAGTAAGGAAAGACCATCACCATTTGTTTTTCCCTCAAGAGTGTTTCTTGATCCAACCCATGCTGACGTCTCCCTGGCTGTGGGCCACTGCTCCATCCTCCATTTCACAACTCCAACCTAATTTCCTCAGTATTTGTTTGTGCAACCTGGCTTGACCTCAGAACTGCATTCTGGCTATCCAGATCACAGATTGGGCCATACCCTTTTCTTGTCAGGCAGGTTGTCTCTTTCTGGCTATATTAATCGCCCCTGATTACCAGGATCGAACTGGACAGTCGGCTTAGACAATGTGACAGAAGAAGTTTGGTCACCTAGGAAGAGTATGTCAGAAGGACATATGGAGCCAGGTGGCTGTTTTGTCAAGACTAAAGAGATCTGGAAGAAGATAGGAGCCTGAAGTGAAGGAGGTTACCTAGGGACACATGGAAGAATTAGTTTGTACAGAAGAATGACACAGAGACAATGCTATCTCACTGCAACCCAAAGGATGATGCATTTCCTTTGCAGATTCTACTGACCCAGCAGGTCACCCTTGGCACCTCACCTTGCTTCAAACCACCTGCTCCTTTTTATTGTGCTCAGTCACTCACTAAAGTGGCATCTCAACCAATTCTGTTGTCACCTGGTCTTGTCCAACATGACACTCACTCTCCGAAAGACACGCAGGATGGGGTGGGACAGTTTTTGGTTCCATTCATCAAAGGTGGTTGTGTCTATTTAAACTCTGTCATCTTCCTCCTTTTCTATGAATACAACCCTACCCTGGGATACGGAGGCTATGGAATGGCAGAGCAGCCAGGGATTCTCCAGCGGAGTGCATGTGTCCATTCTTCATTTCTTTTTTAAAATCACAGAGAGAATGTAACTAACATATATCAGGACTCTTCAGCTCAGTCTGGGGAGGCAAAAGGAGCTGACAAAACAAGTCTTTGGCTCAGAGAGAGGGAGTTTATAAACAACGTAGGAACAAGGCTCTACCATCAACCAGTGTCACAAGCACCCTTGGTACCAAATTGTATCATGTAGTACAGTAATAACGATGATGATGATGATGATAAAATCACATTGACAAAGTATTTTAAGATTTGCAAAGTGCTTTCCTCACAACCCTGTGAGGTAGGTAGTACAAATATGCCCATTTTACATATGAGAAAATGGAGGTTTTGAGAATTTAAATGATTTGTCCACGATCATGCTGTTGCTTGTGTCTAGGGTAGGATTTGAACCTAAATCTTCCTGATTCCAAGTCTAGTACTCTAGTCACCATGCAGTGGTGGAGAGAGGAGATCTGTCATCTAGTTCCTCAGAACTTATCTCGTGTTGGGCAAAAGGAGACATGTAGTAAATACCTGGTAACTTGGCTTGTTTTGTATTGTTGACTTTGCTTCGCTCGTAGGAGTTGTGACTTCACCAGACAAGTGTTGCACCTCATCCCACACCTTCACTGAAGGCCTCTGTCTTGTCAGGTAGCATCTCTTTCTCCTTTCTACCTACTTTTATTCTCCATTATAAAACACTGGGGACCTCTCCAAAGATTCCATACTCTTAGCTCAAGGCTTAGTCTGTGTTTTTCACTATTTTCCAAGGCAATGCCTTGACTTGTTACTTCCTCTAAGACAACAGCTCCCTAGACGGGACATCATTTCTGCCAACGGTCACCAGTCCTGACCTGTCTTCAGTAATTCTGTCACTGTTTGATGTCTCTAAGCTGATTTTCTTGTTTGGATTTTGACACTTACCTCAGGTTCTATGCCAAATGAGGACCTCATATCTCTGGTTGGATCTGTGTGTCAGCGGAAGTGGTGATATGGGGCTAAGTAATGAATGCGCTGTTGGCTGGGCTGGGGAGGAGGACCTAGAAATGGCAGTTCTTATTCATAGAATTAGATAATGTTAGTGTTGAAAAGTACTTTAAAGTGGATCTAATTCAACTTCCTCATTTTTCACAGGAGGAAACTGAGGCTCATGCAGAAGAAGTGACTTGCCTAAAGTTCCTTAGCAAGTAAACAGCAGAGCCAAGAACAGGACTTGGATTTTCTAACTTTAACTCCACACCACATTGTGCTTTCTCCTTTGCCTTCTTTTAGACTCTAGAGTTGGGTTTCAGGAAGCAAGGATTCCAGAATATTCCTGTCCTTCTAGTTGTCTTCATTGGTCTCCCTAACTCAAGTCTCTCCCTTCTCCAATCCATCACATACAGAGCTGCCAAGTAATTTTCCTAATTCACAGGTCTGACTAGCCAACCACCCAGCCAGCCAGACAGTCAGTCAGTCAGTCTGCAAACATTTATTAAGTATCTAAAATGTGCCAGGCACTGCATTAAGTGCTAGGGATACAAAGAAATGTTCTTATTAACGCTAGGATCAAATGCAGACTCCTCCATGCGTCACCCTTCACAGCCTGGCTCCAACCTACCATTTCAATTTTATTATACATTACTCCTCTTTATAAACTCTACAATCCAGTCACATGGACCTTTTTTGCTCTTCCTTATACACTATCCTCCATCTCTCATCCCCATGCTTCTGTATACATAGATTATTTTCCTTTTTTTGGGGGGGTGAGGCAATTGGGGTTAAGTGACTTGCCCAGGGTCACACAGCTAGTGTCTAGTGTCTGAGGCTGGATTTGAACTCAGGTCCTCCTGACTCCAAGGCTAGAGCTCTATCCACTGCACCTCTTAGCTGTCCCCATCCCCATGCTTCTGAAAAGTCTCTTTCCAATCTCTGAAATATATTCTTCCTCACCTCCATCTTTTGGAATTCCTAGCTTCCTTCAAAACACAGCTCAGATATCACCTTTACATGAAACTTTTCCTGATCCTTCCAGTTACTAGTAACATTCCCAAACAACTTATTCTGTATTTATACTGTATATAATGCGCGCGCGCACACACACACACACACACACACAGAGTTACATACATAGATCTTGTCTCCCACTACAGAAGAGGTAGACTTTCATTTTTGTCTCTCTGCCTTAAGTCTCTTCCCACTCCAATCCATCCTATACACTGCTACCAAATTAATTGATTTCCCTACTCCCAATTGCTAAGATGGCTATTGGTACCGTGGATAGAATCCTGGGTTTGGAATCAGGCAGACCCAAACCCAGTTCAAATCCAGCCACAGATGCTTACTAGCTGTGTAACCCTGGTCTAGGCACCTAATTTCTATTTGTCTCAGTTTCTTCGACTATAAAATGTGGATAATAATAGCAATTGCCTCCCAAAGTTGTTGTGAGGATTAAATGAGAAGATATTTGTAAAAGCACTTAATAAGGTGCCTGATATATATAGTAGGTGCCATATAAATGCTTATTCGCTTACCTTCCCCCTACTCAATTCAATGATTTCTTATTGCCTCTGGGTTAAATAAAAACTCCTCTGTTTAGCATCCAGCACAGTGTCACATAGTTAGTGCTTAATAAATGTTGGTTAATGGTCAGGGAGAATCATCATCATCACCAATGCCAACAATGGTATCATTACCATCCCTGCTCTGACTTCCAACAACAATGATAAGTTACATTTATATTATGCTATATGGTTTACAAAGCATAATCATGTTTCCTATAATCCTAACAACCTTATGAAGTCAGGTCATAAGGAATAATAACAGCCATTCTACATAAGGGGAAACTGAGGCTTAGGGAGAGGAAGTGAATTGCCCAATATCACAAAACTAATAAGTGGTAGACCAGGGACTAGAAGCCAGTTCTTCTGATTCAGGCCTTTGCTCTTTCTACTTTGCCATGATGCCTCCTTAATGAGGTTACACCAGAAACTTCATTGTGAAATGCCATGATGATACAAGGATTTGGTCTCAGGAGTTGATTCACAGAATCACAGAATTTCAGAGTGTACCCAGTAACACAGGATGAGCTGCTTAGAGGAGGTGGTATTTGAGTCCGGTGGTGCTGTAAAGGATAGGTTGGAGGTCAGCCAGTAAAAATGGGAAGGGAGAGCATTCCAGGTTTAGGGAAGAGCATGGGAAAAGGCACAAAAATAGGAAAGTACATGGGCATGTTCAGAAAGAAATGTTCAGTTTGACTGTGGCATAGAATGAGTAGGAGTAAACCACAGGACTTAAGGCTTGAAAGACAACATGTCTCTAGATTATGGGGGACCTTGATACCAAAGGAATCTGGACCTGGCTGAGTAGGCAATAGGGAGTCATGGAAAATTTTTGAACTGAGGAGTTACCTGACCACAATTCAGTACAGTCATACTGGCCTTCCTGCTTGCTCTCCCTGGCAAACATTCCATTTTCTGTCTCAATCAGTCAATTAATCGATCAACAAATATTTGTTAAGTACCTACTATGTGCCAGGCACTGTGCTAGATGTTGGGACATGTACAAAGAATGAAACAACCCCTCCTTACAAGGAGTTTGTGTTCTAATGTGTATGCATGAGCAATATGTATATATATATAGATATATAGATATATATAAATAGAATAAATAGAAAGTGAATAAATACAAACATATACAAAATAGTTAAAGATAAGGTAGGGAGGGAAGGCACTAGTAGTTGGAAGGATTAGAAAAATCTTCATATTGAAGATGGTCCTTGAGCTGTGTCTTCCCCCCCCCCCCCCATAATGGTATTTTATTTTTTCCCATTTTTTTTCAATTGTTTTCACCCTTCCCTTTTTTTTTTTGGTGAGGCATTTGGGGGTAAGTGCCTTGCCTAGAGTCACACAGCTAGTGTCAAGTGTCTGAGAGCAGATTTGAACTCAGGACCTTTTGACTCCAGGGCTGGTGCTCTATCCACTGCTCCACCTAGCTGCTCCTTACCATTCACTTTTATAAGATTTTGAGTTCCAAATTTTTCCTTCTCTCTTCCCCACCTCTCCAAGACAGCATGCAATCTGATATAGGTAATACATGTATAATCATATTAAACATATATTCACATTAGTCATGTTGTGAAAAAAGAATTGGAACAAAAGGGAAAAACCATGAGAAAGAAAAAAAAGTGAAAATAATATGCTTTGATCTGCATTCAGACTCCATAGTTCTTTCTCTGGATGTGGATAGCTTTTTCCGTCATGAGTCTTTTGGAGTTGTGTTAGATCATTGTACTGCTGAGAAGAGCCCAGTCTATCATAGTTGAACATCACACAATGTTCCTGTTTACTGTGTACAATGTTCTCCTGGTTCTGCTCACTTCCCTCAGCATCAGCTCGTGTAAACCTTTCCAGGTTTTTCCGAAATCTGCCTGTTGAGCTGTGTCTTAAAGGAAATAAGGGATTCTCTGAGGGGGAGGGAAGGAGGGAGTGCATTCCATGGAGAGAGAGATACACTGTTACCTGTGAGGAACAGAGAAGGCAGGTTTGGCTAGATCACAGAGTACAGGAGGAGGATTAATATCTACCGAGGCTAGGAAGACAGGTTGAGGCCAGGCCCTAGAAGGTTTTAAAAGCTAAACAGAGGAGTTTATACTTTATCCTAGAGACAGTAAGAAGGCACTAGATTTGATTGAGTGGGGGAGTCATATGGTCTGTTCTGCATCTAAGGAGAATGACTTTGACAGCAATGGGTAGAATGGACTAGAGCAGGGAGGTATTAGAGGCAGGGAGACCAAGGAGGAGGCTGGTACAATAATTTAGGTGAGAGGTAATGAAGGCCTGAATTGTAAGCTGGGTGAGTGGAGAAAAGGGTCATATATGAGAAATACTGCGAAGATAGAAAGGGCAAGATCTAGCAACTGACTGGAAATGTGAATCAGTGCAGGAGAGTGGGGAGTCCAAGATAATTCTGAGGTTACGACATTGGAAACGTGCCACTGTACAGGCTGATTCCTGTGCCTCCAGTGCACTCCCTCCAAATCACTTCCTTCTGGAAGACTTGCCTGATCTACCCTGTCACCAGGTCAACCTCCAAGACTGCCATGCACACACTGCATAGATGGGGATGCGTTGTGCATATTGTCTCCCCCTAGAGAATACAAGCCCTTCTAGGGCAGAGAGTGTGTCTGTATATCCTAGCACCTAGTGCAGTGCCTGGTACGTAGCAGGTGTTTAATAAATGCCTTTTGATTGATTGATTGATTGATTGACCAGATCTTTGCCTCAGGAACATTTCTCTGGCAGTAATATGAAGAATGGATTGAAGACCGGAGAGATTAGAAGGAAGGCTTGTGAACACTTGACAAATCTGGGAGATTTAACAATCTCCCAGCAGCAGAGTGCACACGAACTCCTATTCCAATTTTTGTAGATAAGACACTGAGGCTGTCTCAATTTCACATAGAGAATAAGGAACAGATCCAGTTCTATTTCCATTATGGTGTGCTTTCTCTGACTGTTGAGGGGGATATCCTTCCCCAAGCCAACCTTTTCATTTTGTTGTTGTTGTTATTGTTATTGTTGTGTTGTTTAGTCATGCCCAGCTGTTTGTGACCTCATTTTGGGGTTTTCTTGGCAGAGATACTGGAGTGGTTTGCCATTTCCTTCTCCAGTTCATTTTACAGATGAGAAACTGAGACAAGCAGGGTTAGGGGACTTGCCCAGGGTCACTAGTAACTGAGGCCAGATTGGAACTCAGGTCTTCCTGACTCCAGGTCTGGTGCTCTATCCACTGTGCCACCTAGCTGCCCCAACATTTGATCTGTTTACATGTCTAACGTGGAAATATTTGACATCGTTGTACATGTATAATCTATGTCGGATTGCTTGCTGTCTTGGGGGGCATGGAGGGAGGGAGAAAAACTTTGAACTCAAAATCTTATAAAAAAAGGATGTTGAAAAACAAAACAAAGCATTTGTTCTGCTTGTTTCCACCTGGTCTTTGTAGCGTTAGCATTAGAACCATGTCATATACTTCTTGGCATCTCCTATTGCACTTAGTTCAACACCTTGCCCATAGCTGGGCTCCATAAATGCTGGTTGACACCTCTCTCTCTTCTCTGACTGCTGCAGTTCCCCACCCCCCTTTCAAGGCCAGCTCAGCCTTGGAGGGCTTCTTCCACTAAACCGTTGACTCTCCCCACTGGGAATTATCCCTCTCTCATCTGTTCTCTCCATTT
This sequence comes from Vombatus ursinus, assembly GCF_900497805.2. Classification (NCBI taxonomy): domain Eukaryota; kingdom Metazoa; phylum Chordata; class Mammalia; order Diprotodontia; family Vombatidae; genus Vombatus; species Vombatus ursinus. Next base: position 17,090,524 of record NW_020954556.1, read on the forward strand.
TTGTTTTATTGACACTCTTTGCATGTCTCCTTTGCCTTTATCCCCATCTAGTTTGCATTACATTTATTTATGTACATGTTTTATCCAATGAATTAGACTGTAAGCTACTTAAAGGCAGTGGCCATGTCTTATTTCTTTGTATCCTCGGCCCTGAGCAATGGAACTGAACAAGCACTGGGCAACAGTGTTCACTTCTGGGTATCACATTTTAGGAAGGCCATTGGTGACCGAGGGAGTGATCAGAGGAAGGTGAGCAGAATATTCAAAGGCATCAAGATCATGCCATGTGAGATTTGGTGAAGGAATTAGGATGTCTAATCTAAAGGAGAGAAGACTTGGCGGTGGTGGTGGTAGTAATGGTGGTAGTAGGGGTGACATGACAGCTTTTTTCAAATGACTAAAGGTCTCTCATGTGCAACTGGGATTAGCTTGGATCCAGAGGGCAGAACTAGGTATGAAAGCTGGGTGTAAGTCATAAAGGGATAAATGTAAGCTCCTCATAAAGAACCATTTTCTAACTCTTAGAGCTGTCCTAAAGGGAAATGGACTTTTTCAGGAGGTAATAGATTTCTGTGCACCAGAGGCAATCAAGCAAAGCCTTATGATGTCTGAAAAATTCAAGACATAATTTCTGGGTAATTAATAATCATTTTATTAATTATAGCTAGCAAATAATTAAAAAAAGATGGCCATTTGGCTCTTTCTCATAAACCAAAGCGCTCACAGAGGCCTCTTGAGGTTTACATATCCTTGGAAGAGCTGGTGTTCCCGACATATGGAAATCAGCTCTAATTGGTTAACAATTAATGAGAGAATGACTACTATGATGAGAGGTGGACTGTTCTTTTTGGTTGTTTTTTTTTTTGGCTAGGCAATCGGGGTTAAGTGACTTGCCCAGGATCACACAACTAGTAAGTGTCAAGTGTCTGAGGCTGGATTTGAACTCAGGTCCTTCTGACTCCAGGGCCAGTGTTCTATCCACTGCCCCATCTAGATGCCTCTGAAGTGGACCTCTTCTAATGAGGGGTTGGGGGACAGTAACTTTGATTATGTCACTCTTACTCCTTTCTACCCAGACCACCCCCAGCTGGGACAATCTGGACAAAGGGATCTACCCCCACCCAAGCCTCTCTGAGTAGAATACAACGAGTCAGAATTCATCTAGATTAGATTTTCTTTGTAAGGTTTTCTAGTTGTATCCCAAGGATTTGGAAAATCTCATCTAACAGCAATGTCCTTCAGGGGTTGGCTGAATAACCTACAAGGGGCTGACTTCTGAATGAGGAAATAGAAAGGGAATATATTAATCTCAATTAATAATTGATTATTAATTTAAGAGAGAAGTAATGCTTTCTCTCAGACTGGATATCCACTTGTTGGGGTAGTGTAGGTGATACTGCTGCAGGTTGAACCAGAGAGTCAGTGAAGACTCTTTCAATTCTAAGATTCAGTGATTCTGTGAATTTTAAAAAATTCTCCTTCACTAATTCTGCCCACATGCTGTGTACATGTAAGGCAGCCCATGAAAAAGTGCCAACATGGAGACAGTACACTTATCCCATCCTAATCTGTCAATCAATCCATCCTCTCTTCTGTTTCAGGCATTTTGCCAGTCCCACTGGGGGTGGGCTTGATGGTGGGAGTGATAGCATATGAAGAGGGGAGAACTGGCTGAAAACTGGCTTGGAGTTCCACAAATTCAATTTGATTCAACCAATGTTAAATATCTACTATGTGCAAGGTACTGGTGCCAGGTTAATCTAATTAGAGCAAATGGACACACAAGGTCTCTCTGAAGAATAAAAAGAATGATCACCCCCAGAACCCTGGAGAGGCAAATTACAGATGTGAGCTGGCTGTAATGCTTAACAAATCAAGAATTACAAAGAATTGTAATAAACGATATTATCAAAGAAATGTATACATGTCAAAGGTGGTGAGAGCAAGCCCTTGCTGTCCTCACAACATCAAGAGAAAACAAGGACTGCGGGCATATCCCTTGAGACAAACGTAGGGGAACACTTGGACATGTCAGAGGCAAACACGGGATGGGTTAGGAGCTACTGTGCTGACATTACTGGCTGAGCATCGACACAGACAGCACTTTAAGGTTTGCAAAGCACTTTATATGTCACGTCCTTGGACCCCAAAAACAACTTTCTCAGGGAGGTGTTCTTTTCACCTCCATTTTACAGATGAGATTGAAAGCAGCTAAGTGACCTGTCCAAAAAACTTGTTCTGAAGTCAGAAGGCCTAGGTTCAAACCCTAGCTTGCTGTTCCTGCTATGTGGTCCCAGGCAGGTTACAGGCAGTGAAGCTCTCTGGGCCTCAGTTTTTCTCCTCTGTTAAATGGAGGATTGTATTTACTAGGTAATTTCTGAACTCTCTTCCAACACCTTGCAAAGGCCAGAAACAATGGTTTGAAACCCCTTTCGCTGATCAGCTCTTAACATTTGTGGTCACTTTTGCTAAGTGAGTGTCTAAGACAGGTTTTGAACTCTGGTCTTCCTGGCTCCAAGTCCAACACTGATGAGATCACAGGTTCATTTGAATATTTGAAATAATAATAATAGCTAATACTTATATAACGCCTACTATATGCCAGTCACTGTGCTAAGTGCTTTAGAATTATCTCATTTAATGATAATAATAGCTAACATTTATATAACATCTACTATGTGTCAGGCACTGTGCTAAGCTCTTTAGAATTATTATTTCAGTTAATAATAGTAGCTAACATTTGTATGACACTTCCTATGTGTTAGACACTACACTAAGAGCTTTACAATTATTATCTCATTTAATAATAATAGCTAACATTTATGTAGCACTTATTATATGCCAGACACTATGCTAAGCCCTTTATAATCACGTTCTCATTTTGTCCTCACAATGATCATGGGAGGTAGGTGCTATTATTATCCCCATTTTACAGATGAGGAAAATGAGGCAAACAGAGGTTAAGTGATCTACCCAAGGTCACACAGCTAATAAGTATCTGAGGCTGGATTTGAACTCATTTCTTTCTGACGCTAGACCTAGCTCTCTGTCCTTTGTTACCTAGCTGCCTCAATGCACATGTGAAACAAGGAGAGAAAGGGACAGTAATGTATGGAGGAAAGACTGGTACAGTGGAGTTAGGATTAATGTTGTTGTTCAATTGTGTCTGACTTTTTATGACTCCAATAGGGGTTTTCTTGGCAAAGATACTGCAGTGGTTTGCCTTTTCCTTTTCTAGTTCATTTTACAGATGAGGAAACTAAGGCAAACAGGGTTGAATGACTGACCCAGGGTCACATATCTAGTAAGTGTCTGAGGTTGGATTTGAACTCAGGTCTTTCTAACTCCAGGCCCAGTGCTCTATCCACTGAGCTACCTAGCTGCTTAGTATTAATGTTACCAACAAATGAATCCTCTGAGAGGACAATAGCCAGATGATGTGGAAGATGCTGCCATATTAGCTGGTTTGGGGTCTCCTGATTTCTAACACCGATATATGAGCCACAGGAGAGCTGATAAGCTTTATCTGTCTTGTGACAAAGAATCACCTGTATCCAAGATCAGGGCAGGCTGCTGCAAAGCCCTGGTGCCCAATATTCCTAGTGCCACTTATACAGACACCTAATGCTACTTACTCATTCTGGAGGCAGAGGGCCTAGGTTCAAATTTTAGCTCTGCTGCTTGGTGCCTGTGTTATCCTGGGCAAGTTACTTAACCTTTCTGGGCCTCAGTTTCCTCCTCTGCCAAATGAGAGAGTTGTACTAGATAATCCCTAATGTTTCATGAAAAGTCCAGAAGCAAAAGTCTAGAAACCCCCTGCACTGATCAACTCTCAATATTTGTGGTCACTTTTTCTTATGATGTCTCATCTCTTCCCCTCCTGCCAGCCCCCTGGCCCTTTAACCAATTGCCTCGGGCCTTGGATCACCCTTATGCCTAGTTCCCTTTCATAGCATCACTGTGGTTTCTGGTTGCCTGCCCATCTACTCTGTGGTTGACTCCTGGCCTCCTTGGCCTATCTCACTTTCCCTGCTGCCTGTTTAAGGGACCATGTCTCCGACCCTTGGCCTGTATTGGACTCTTCTAATCCTGGCTCCTCACTCTGCTTGGGCAGCAGGTCACGACCTAGCACTGGCATCACCTCACTTGATAGGCCATAGCTGAACACTTTGATTAATAATAGTGTTTCTTCAATACTTTAAACACTTGTGATTTTGTTGGTGAGTGTGCTCCCTGCACCAACACAAATTACCACCCCTCTACATCTCAGTGTTCAATCTATGTTCCATTGCAGTTAATTGGGTGAGGACCAGCTTCATTAGCCAGCATACTATGTATAGGCCTAGATTCTGTGATACAGAACGGGAGCAGCTTGAGTTCACTCCCCTTTCCCCAGCTCCCACCTCCCTTGCCACATAGGACGCTATCTACGATATGGCCCAGAGCAGTCTGAGTTAACTCTGTCCTACTTTCCACTGAGGAGCAGCTGTGAACCAGGTTATTGTAAAATAGACTGAGGATAATTTGAGTTAAATTTACCCTCAAGTCTATTGACCTGAAACCCAGCCGTGGGTCGTTGGGCAAGGAGTATATAAGGACCACTTTAGGTCCTAACTGGTAGACTTCTAAGACCTCAGGGACCCCCTTGAGGAATACTGCTCTTATTCTGCCCCTGTGATAAAGTAAGTTTTTAGTAAAGTATTTGTGTATCTGAACCCTCAGGCTTCTTCTGGTTCATCATGCCAGATGTACAGCCCCTCCTGGAATACTTACCTCGGTTAGTCCTTGAATGAGAGCTGTACAAATATTTCTGGTTTCCTGTTCCTTCTTGGCACTTGCTGGGTCCCTGCCAGAAAAGTCTTTTCAGCTGGGCAGGACCTACCAGAGTGGTATTCTATTGATACAACTCACGCCATGGTAAGGTATCAGAAGAGAACTTTGGAGCTAATATTAAGAATCTTCAAATACTTCAAAGAGCTCAGATTGGTGCAGACATTCCCTCTAATAATGAAAATTATGATTATCAAAATATTCATCACCTTGTGAACTCTTTTTTTTTTTTTTCCAGTGAGGCAAATGGGAAGGGTCACACAGCTAGTAAGTGTCAACTGTCTGAGCTCGGATTGGAACTCAGGTCCTTCTGACTCCAAGGCTGGAGTTCTATCCATTGCGCCACCTAGCTGCCCCATTGTGAACTAACTCAATGAGACTCTGAACTTAGCTAGTCAGGTTCTTGGGCAGCAGACCATCAAGTAACTTATAGTCAGAGTCTTTCTATGGTGGAAATAGCTGAGGCTTTAGCTTATTTCTATGCTAGAATAGACATCAGAGTAGGACCTTAGCGGAGAATTAATTATAACAGCTAGCGTTTATATAGTATTTTAAGGTTTGCAAAGTGCTTTGTAAATATTGATCCTCACAGATACACTGCGATGTAGGTGCTATATCCTCATTTTATAGAGGAGGAAACTGAAGCAGAGGTCAAGTGACTTGTCCAGGGTCACACAACTAGGAAGTTCCTAAGGCGGGATTTTAACTCATTGTAGCTCTGACTCCAGGTCCAGAACTCTATCCACTGAGCCATAGTGTTAACTATCAACCCAAATGATGATAACTCATATCTGCATAGCTCTTCACATTTTACAAAACTCAGAATCATAGAAGCTCAGCCTGTGAATGCCACCAAGTTGCCCCTCTATATCTTTGACAGGGGGTAATCCAGCTTCCTCTAGAAGGTCAGCCCCATTTGGGAGGTCTGAAAACCTCTTGAGACAATCTGTTTTACTTTTGAACAAGAACTTTTTTTCTTACGTTAAGCTGAAATCTCCTCTGTCACATCTCCCAATTTCTCCAGTTCTGCCCTTACAGCCAGGTAAAACAAAACCAATCCCTCTTTGGCATCAAATGCTTTAAAATGACCTCCTCGGTCTTCTTCCCAGGCTCACTATCTCCAATCCCGTACTCTCTAAGCGGTTCCAGTTATCTCATCATTCCCCTTTGCTCTTTCTTTGGACACCCTCTAGCTGGACAATGCCTTTCATAAAATGTGCTGTCTCAAATTAAATAATACTCTGCAGATGCGGGAGGGTCAGATTTGAGAAATTTGAAATGTGACTACCTATCTCCTCTACTTTGGAACACAATGCTTCTATAAATTTATCGGGAAACGAAACTCATTTTCTGGCCCTTTATGTCACTCTTGTTTCATACTGTTCTTGAAGTCCATTCAAACCCCAGGGCTTTTTGACATGTACTGCTGTCTAGTCATCCCTCCCCTATATTTACATAGTTGACTTTAAGAAAAATCTCCGGTTTTATACTTTACATTTTTTTTTTGCAACTAAACTTTATTGGGCTGGGTCTAACAGTCTAGCTTATTCCTGAGAAGCTAGGAGAACCTTTCCTGAGGCTGATAGGTCAAGAAATCATGTAAGGGGGAATTACTGCATACATCCTTTAAAGTGACTAGAAGATGGCAGAAAGTGGTAGTTGGAGCTGTAATCAAGGCTGGGCAACCAGTGCCTTTTCTAGGTGCTGCTGAATTTTAACAGCTGGCACCAAAAGCTAACCTATCTTCCACTCCACCCCAACTCCCTGCAGGCATGGGCATTGTTGCTGTAGCCTAAAGAGAGGAGGGCACCAATACCACAAACTGCTCCAACAAATGGGATTCATATACTACCACTGTCCGATACCTACAAGCCCTAGGAAGGGATCACCCCTGCCATGGACTATCACTGCTTATCCACTGCGGCATATGGAAGTTGGAGCCAAATATCTCTTGCCAAAGCATGGGCTGGGGAAAAAGTGTGAGTATGGGAATGATATGAAACTCCTTAGATAGGAGCACAAGGACGAATGTGGAGTGGCCTCACTACAACCCTTTCTGTCCTGCCTCTGACCACAGCCCATGGAAGGGAAACTTAGACTGAGGGGGGTCAAAACCAGAGAAGGATGCAAAGAACAGAAACATCCCGACCAGCTTGGAGTGGGAAGGGGAATCTAATTAGTATTGAGGGCATCACTATCATGTTTCCACCCCGCTCTTGCTGCTTGAGGCAGCTCTTTTGGCCATCATCAGGCCTCTCAAAGCATAGGAGAAAGAAATGGGTGCATTGGCCACATGTGGGGTAGGCATATGCCTGCACCACCAGACTGACTGTGGTAGGCATTGCTGCTCTCCCTTTTGCCATGCAGTGAGGGGAGGCCACTAGAGCATACATTTGTCCAGCTGGGGTTGGGTTGATAACTGCAAGCCAAGGATACGTTCCCTCCACCTTTGTGGCCCTGAGAAGGGTTCCAACTTCTTTCCGCACACCTTGCCTATAGCTGATTTTCATTCACCCACCCAGTCAGTCTAGAAGGAAAGAAATACTTGCCATGGGTCTTACCTGCTTTTGAGCAGGAATCCCACCCCTGCTACTTTCCAACTGTGTAACCTTGGGCAAATCTCTTTCTCTCTCTGGGCTTTAGTTTCCTCACCTGAAAAATGAGGCTTTTGTATAAGCTGATCTCTAAGATGGTTTTCCCTCCCAATGCTTAATCCTAGGAGCCAACAAAATTAGTCTAGTGGTGGGGGGGCAGACTGAGGAGTCTATAGGAAACAGGAAAGGCAGAAAGCTGACAAGAATCAACTCCTACCTCCTTCTTTAATCTTACAGAAACTGTGGCCAAAGATATCCATAACAATTACTAGTAGGAAGGACTACCCTGCAAAGGACCCTGAAGGCAATTGGCTAATCCACATCTCTTCCCACTTTCCGCGGTCTTCGAAGTGAGGAGCTGAGAATTCTATGCCCTGGAGGAACTCTGACAACACATAAATTTTCTGAGTTCCCTTTCCAACCTATTTCTCACTCAGCTCAGGAATTCCCTTCCTTTTAGTGGGAGGAATTTCAGTAAATCTGTCCAGTCCCACTAAACTAAGAGCTTCTCAAAAGTAGAGACTATGTATTATCTGAACTTTGTATCACCCCTAGTGCCTAGCACAGTGCTGTGTAAGTACTATGAATTAAATGTTTAGCTAAAAAATTTTGGATTGAATTGAAAGACATGAAAATCAGGGTTTTTCAACATGTATTCCAGCTATCTTTGGTAACTTACCACAGGCTCCTGGAGAAGCTACAGGTTGTTTTCTTGAAGGATAATTCAACCCATCCATTCTTTTTCATCCTTTGGTACTTTTGCCTATGTCTTCCTTTAAATCTTCTTTAGATTCCTTGGTATGGTGATGAAACCAACAGACCACTGGGCTGTTCACTTATAGCCTTTGAATTTTCAACATGAGGGTCCCTCTCACTTTTCCAGTCATAGATTTGTCTGTTAATAATTTCCTGACACCACTTATCCTGGGTGATTCTTCATGGTTGTTAGAGTAAGTGTTTATAATTACCTTCCAGGACTGAAAGGATTTGCAGATGTGATTGCTGGATCATTGTCAATAATATTTGAGGATTTATAGAGAATTGGGAGAGGTACTATCACATCTGGAGATGGGCAAATGTCCCAATTTTCAAGTGCCACAACATAGTGGATTCCGAAGACTCTAGGTCAGTGAAATTGTCATTGATTACTGATAAAATATTAGAATTAATAATGATATTAAAGGGATAATTTGAAGGCATTTAGAAAGGTAATCAGTAATCACTATGAGCCAACAAGGGTTCATTAAAATAACAAGTCGGACTAATGTCTTTTTTTTTTTTCAAAGACTTCTAGATTGACAGATGAGGGAAACGGTCTAGACATAGTATTTATAGGTTTCAACTAGATATTTGGTATGAGAGGCTACATGGTATGGTGGAAAGAATATCAAATCTAACACCAGAAAATCTTCTTCAGATCCTAGCTCTGCGATGTTATACAAGTCACTTTTCTTTTCTGGGCCTGGGATTCCTTATTTGTAAAATGAAAACATTGACCTAGAGGGGTGCTAAGATTTCCTCCAGCTTTAAATTGCATGATCCTATAAAATCTCTCCCATATTCTTGTGGCCAAGAAATAGAATTCTAATTCTATTAGGTAAATTCAGAGCCTATTGAACCTGGGTGGATTGAATTCAAACAATGGTGATAAAGAGAGAGATGTTAAGGACTAAACCTTTTTTGTGTCATGGATTTCTTTGGCAGTCTACAAACTCCTGGGGAGGGGGGGGATATATTTTGAAATGTATAAAATACATAGAATGATGTATAAAGGAAACCAATTTTATTGAAAAACAGTTATCACAAATTAAAACAAGCTCATGGACCCCTGATAAGAATTCTTGACCTGGATGAACCAAGGTGACCTGAATGCCCCAAGGCTCTTTCAGGCTATGTTTCCAACATTTGCATCAATGATTTAGATGAAGACACAGATAGCCTCAAATCTGCCTATGACACAAAGCTGGGAAGGAGAGCAAATATGTTACGTGACAGAATCCAGATAAAAATGATCCCCATCTGCCTATTGGACATTGTTACCTGGATGTCCCCTGGGCATTTTGAATTCAACACATTCCAAAACGAAACTCTGTTATCTTTCCCTCAGAACTTCTTGACTTTTTGTGTGTCATGGACCTTTTTAACAGTTTGGTGAAGCCTATGAACCCTTTCTCAGAATAATGTTTTTAAATGCATAAAATAAAATATTGAGGATGAAAAAGGAAATCAATTATATTGAAGTACAGTTATCATTCTCTCTGTGTGTATATGTATGTATATATATGCGCATGCATACATATATATTCATATTACATATATAGATAGAGAGAGAGAGAATTCATAGACCTCAAGTGAAGAAGTCTCTCTCTAAAACATTCCATCTTCCTCAGTTTCTCATTCTGCTGTGGGTAACATCATACTTTTAGTCACTCAGGTTGATAACCTCAGAGTCATCATATCCAATCAGTTTCCAAGTCTTCTCAATTCTCCCTCCACATTTCTTCTTTTCCTTTCTTTCTACTGAAACTGTCACTACATTAGCTCAAGCCTTATTACCTTGGGTATGAACTATTGCCATAGCCCTGACTTTGTCTTCCTGACAGGCCCACCCCTTTCCAATCCTTTACACAATCCTTGCTTCCTGTGTGACTTTAGGCAAGTTGTCCAACCTCTTCGGGCCTCACGTTTCCTCAGTTTCTTCAACTGTGAAATGAAGGGGCAGGACTATATGACCACTAAAGTTTCTTCTAGATGTTCATCTATGATCCTGTTGCTGAACCACAACACAGGACATTGAACATTTTGTTTGGTGAAGGAGTTTTTTCTTTTTTCTTTTTTCACTAGGCAATGGGGTTAAGTGACTTGCCTAGGGTCACACAGCTAGTGAGAGTTATGTGTCTGAGGTGGGATTTGAACTCAGGCTCCCCTGACTCCAAGACCAGTGCTTTATCCACTGTACCACCTAGCTGCCCCTTGGTAAAGGAGTTCTTAACTTTTGTAGTGCCATGGACCCTTCTGGTAGTCTGGTGAAACCAATGAACTCCTTCTAGGAATAATGTTTTTAAATAGTTGAAGGAAATGCTAAATTTCATTTAGTGGTTCATGAAAATGGATGTAATTTTTTCCCCCATCCAAATTCACAGAACCCTCTGAAATCTATCTACCTGTTGAGGAGCAGAGGGCCCCAAATGAAGAACTCCTGGAATAATACCCTTTGGTGGGCAAGAGGACTGGATCTGGAGTAAAAAAATCTGGATTTGAATATGACCAGGCTGCTTTTGTTCCCTTTGTGATCTTGGGTAAGTTCTTTCCCATCCCTGTAAAATGAGTCGGTAGGACTAGATGATCTCTAAGGTCATTTCTGATGCTAAATCCTATGATTCAGGGAAGGTGAACCTAAGTGGGCTGTGGGGGAAGGAAGGGAGGGGGAGGATGCCCTGGGTTCCTAAAGCAGGGAAAAGGGCTACAGAAGGGAAAAGAACCTGCAAACTGATTTTCCCTCTTTCCAGCCTGGTCTTGGAAGAGCCCTGAAAAAGGGGAAGGCAGTGTGGATGTAGTCAGGGTTCCTAAAAGTAGCCTCTGGGCTCATCTCAACCAGTGGTGGTTCCTTCCCAAAGTTGAGTAATTCAGAAGATAAAAGCCATCATAGGTATCTGAGTCAGTGTGTGTGTGTGTGTGTGTGTGTGTGTGTGTGTGTGTGTGTGTGTGTGTGTGTGTGTTTGCTTAGGGAGTGGGTGTGGATACCCATGTGAGGAGGGGCCAGGGGAGCTGCTTACACAACCCTTACAGACAGCTGAGCACACAGGACGGAAGGGAAGCAGCATCTGCTTTGAGAAAGCCCTAGGGCCCTGCCCTTTGCCAGTGTGCGTGCATGACGTGGCTTCTGGAAGAGGGAATGAGGCACTGGGAGCTTAGGTGCCTTAGTGCCCTTTCCAGAAGGGCAGCCTGTCCTTCTTGGTGCCTTAGGATCAGGGAGAAAAGAGACAATGGTCAATCCCTCCCCAGTAGACAGGGGAAGGAAGGGAGAGGTGGGGTTTTGCCTCAAGGAAAGGGGAAGTAGCTGGGGGAAGATGTCAAGCCCTCTTTAACCAGAGTTAGGGATGGACTTTCCATAAAGGAATCTAAGTTCATGGAATGATAGCATCTGAATTCAGTTAGAAGGAGGCTTCTAGCCAAACCTTTACCTGGAAAGGAACTCCCTCTATGCAGCATCCCAGGAAGGTAAGAGTATCATCAGATTAGAGCTGGTAGCAACATTAGAGATCACTAACTCTGATCCCATCACTTTAAAGATAAGGAAACTGAGGTGAGGGAAATTAAATGATTGTTGTAGGTAGCAGAACCAGGATTCAAACCTGTCTTTTGACTACAAATTCATCCAGGTTCCATTTGCAGACATCTAGCAACAGAAAACTCCCTAACTTTGAAGACGACCTGTTCCATTTTGGGACAGCTTGCTCTGATAAGAAAGCTCTTATATTGTGCAAAATCTGCATCCCTTTAGCTTCTTTAGTCAACATTTATTAAGTGCCTATATGCTAAGCACTGAAGATTAAAAAAAAAAAAAGGCCAAAAAGACACCACTCTCAAGGAGCTCATAGTCTAATGGGGAAGATAACACATGAACAACTATGTACAGATAAGATACATGCAGGATAAGTTGGACATCATCAACCGAGGGAAGGCACTAGCATTAAGGGGGATCAGGAAGGGCTTCCAATAGAAGGTAGAATATTATGTGGGACTTGGAGAAAGCTGAATAAGCCAGGAGGGAGACATGAAGAGGGAGAGAATTCCAGGCATGGGGGACAGCCAGTGAAAATTCCTGGAGTCAGGAGATGCAATGTCTTATCCAAGGAATAGCAAGGAGGACAAGTCACTGTCCTTTGGCCCTAATTCTCCCCTTATAGTTGAGCAGAACAAATCTAATTCCTCTTGAATTTTTAATGACTAATCACATCCCCTCTAAGTCTTTTCTCATGCAGGCTGAATATGCTTCCTTCTTTCAACCAAACATCCTTTGGCATATTGACAGGAACACTTACTATCCTGGTCTTCCTTTAGACACTCCCTAGCTTTATCATTGTCCTTTTTAAAGAGTGTGGCACCAGGAATTAGACTATTGCCTGGATTTGGTGTGACAGGAGCAGAGGACAACAGTATCATCACTATCTTCTCTATTGATACTATGCCTTTATTGAGGCATCCTTTGATCACAACCTTGGGTCATTCCCACCATTTGCTACCTTTGTTCCTACACATGAGCTGCTAAATGAAGGTAGAGAAAAACATGCAACCCTGACTGGGTTCATCACAAATTTATGTTATACAACCTCATCTGGGTTCTCACTGCTGCTAGGCAATCCTTCTACATCTCCCTTATCAATTCACTATCTCACTCTCCACAAGAGCTCTTCTCAACCTTTCCATCCCTCCTCACACCTACCATGGTTCTCCCTCCTCCCACCTTCTCAGTTGAGAACCTTGCCTCATATTTCATTAAAAAAAATTGAAGCCATTCATAGAGAGCTCCTTATTTTCCCCTGATCCTCATCTCATATCACTCAGTTGCCTTCTGCCACTATTTTCTCCTTTACTCTGGTTTCACATGAAGAGATGGCCCTACTCCTTGCCAAGGCAAACCCTTCTGCCTTTATAAGTGATCACATTCCATCCCATCTCTGCCAAAAGATTGTGCCTTATGATAACCCCACTTCATCATTTATCTTCAATTTCTCCCTATCTACTGGCTTCTTTCCTACTGCTTACAAACATGCCCATGTCTCTCCCACCCTGAAAAAACCCTCACTTGATCCTTCCATCCCCACTAACTATCATCTTATATCTCCTGCCTTTTGTGGCCAAATTCCTTGAGAAAGCAGTCTATAATCAATGCTTCCACTTCTTCTCTCTCTTCTTAACCCCACACAGTTTGGCTTCTGATTTCGTTATTTCATCAAAACTGTTCTTGTAGAGAGCAGGGAGGTTGACCATTGTCTCTTTTCTCCTGGTCCTAAATTACCAACACCTGGAAGTTAACAATACTCTTGTTATTGCCTAATCCCACAGCCTTTTCTCAATCCTCATTCTTGACCTCTCTGTGGCCTTTGACATTGTCAATCATTTTCTTTTCCTTGCTATTAACTTTTCTCTAGGTTTTTGGGACACCACTCTGTCCCAGTTCTTTTCCTGCCTACCAGAGAGTTCTTTCTGAGTCTCCTTTGCTAGAACCTCATCCAGGTCATGCCCCCTAACCATAGGGCTCTGTCCTGGGCCCTCTTCTCTTCTCCTTTGATACTACTTAACTTGGTGATCTAAGCAGCTATTCCAAGTATTTGTTTATCATCTCTATGTTGTTAATTCTCAAATCTATTGGTCTAGCCCTAAATTCTCTGCTGACTTCTTATAGTTTTGCATCTCCAACTCTCTTTCAGATATCTCAAACTGGATGTCATTGTAGATTTCTCAAATTCAGAGGTGTTTTTTCTAGATATATTATTGTTGTCATTGCATATATTATTTTTCTTGTTTTGTTTTTTACTCTATATCAGCTTTTTTTCAGAAAAATATTTATTTTTGACATTCTTCTTAATGAAACTTTGAGTTCCAAATTCTTTCCCCATTCCTGTCCCTCTCCCTCCCATTGAGAAGGCAAGCAATATGATCTCAATTAAACATGTGAAATCATACAAAGTATATTTCCATATTAGCCATGTTTAAAAAATGCAAGAAAAATAAAGAAAAAATTTTTGAAAAGTATGCTTCAATTTGTACTTAGAGTTCATCAGTTCTCTCTCTGGAGCTCTACATCACTTTTGATCAGGGAATCATAGGGTCATAGACTAGAGTTGGATGGGACCTTCTTAATATACTCTGTAACTATAGAGTATATTTTTCCTATAGAATATATATTTCCTTTTTTCTAAATCCTTCATATTCATCTTTTATTATGGCAAATAATATTCCATTATATTTATACATCATAATTTGTTAGCCATTCCTTAAATCCATGGGCATTTACTTTGTTGTTAGTTCTCTGCTGCCACAAAATCTGCTTCTGTGAATATTTTGGCACATGTGGACCTTTCTTTTTATCAATGACCTCCTTGGGGTATGTGGCTAGCAGAGAAGCATACCTTCTTTTGAAAAAAATCTAGATATATTTTGTTTGGACACAGCAGGCACCTCTCAACAAAATCCCAAGCAAAACTGATTAAAAAATATATTCCCCACAGAAAAAAAGTTAGTTTATCAAACTTCTGTATGCCTTCTTTAAAACACTTTTTCCCCCTGGGATACTACTACTGATTTCCTCTGTGGCAAGTGAGTAAGTCTCCATTCTGTCTCTATGCCTCAATTTCCTCTGTAAAATAAGAATGTTGGACTAGACGATCACCAGCGTTTCCTCAGGTTCTAAATCTTAAGGTGTGTGATGGGAGGGGAGAGAGGAAGGGACAGTGCAGGGGGGAGGCGAGGTTGGCAGAAGTTGGAGCATCTTCAAAGCAATGGGGCAAGAACCTGCCTCACAGGAAGTCCTTGAGGGGGATGTTAGAACCAGCACCTGTCTGGGATTGCATTCATTTCTTTCCCCCAAAACTCCCTCTCAGAGTCACACTTCTGGCTCGGTTTTGTAATTTTTTTTTCAGACCAATGAATAGCATGAGCCTAAGAACTTGTTTTTTTCTGAAATAGTCAAGGAATCTAACAACTCACAAGATAGACGTAGAGAACCACTCATTAGAAATAATTGCTTCTCCTTGGAGATAAAAACCTGGTGTACTGAAAATAGGAACACCTAGGTCCCAATCAGGGCTCTGCTGCTTACAACCTGTGTAACTTTTGACAAGTACCATGCCCCCTCTGCTGGGCCTCATTTTTCCCACCTGTAAAATAAGGGGGTTGGCTAGATGATCTCCAAGGTCCCTTCCAGATAAAAACCCTATTACCATATCCCTTAGGGGAAAATCCAGGCTCAGGAAATCCAACATGCATTTACAGGCTTGCTCTGAAATCACCAAAGAAAACATTATCGCTGGTCTCTAAGTACTGGGAAATTTCAAATCCTGCTTTCTCATGTCAGAGTATCTCTGAATGTCAGAGCTAGAAAGGATTTTGGAGATAATCTACACTCCCTGATTTTAAAGATGAGGAAATGGAAGCTCAGAGAGAAGGAGTGACTAGCTTTAAGTAGCATGAGCAACTAGTGGCATAGCCAGGACTTGAGCTAAAAACTTCTGGCTGGAAGTTCTTTGCTTTTACCACTCCAAATAACCTTGTTTTCCCTACATGTAGAAAGTAATTTTTTTTCTTTTAGAAGCTTAGGATGTATAGAAATGTTCATTAGGAAAGTGATGTATTCAGAACTTTGTGCTCTTTGGAGGAAAGGCACTGTAAAAATAAAATTAATAGCCAAATGACTATACATTTATATATAAATGTATATTGTAGGATATAAGACAAAATGATATGTATTTGAAAGCGCTTTGGGAAGTTAAAGGTATTATACCTATTAGAAGAAATTCTACGCATGCATAGTAGAATTGTGTCATTACTCAGATATCATCCGAGGATAGGACGGATGCATTTTAAAGGGACAGCACAAATGCCTTTCTGAGACAGACTAGTAATAGTAGAATTGCAGTCAGAATACCCAAGTTCAAATTCTGCCTCTGATACTGAGTAACTGTGTCTTGGTATTTAGACGGGGCAAGAACCTTAAAGTTCACCAGGTTTTTTTAACCTGTGAACAGGTTTTTTTTTAAATTTTTGTTTTTTGATAAGTATATTTCAACAGTAATTGTTTTCTTTGTTTTTTGGTGAGGCAATTGGGGTTAAGTGACTTGCCCAGGGTCACAAAGCTAGTGATGTCAAGTATCTGAGGTCAGATTTGAACTCAGGTTCCCATGATTCCAAACAATTGGTTTTTTTAAAAATAATCTTATATAGTTTATTTTATACATCTAAAAATAATTCTGAGAGGGGGTCCATAGACTTTACCAGATTGTCAAAGGGGTCCATGACTGAAAGAAGGTTAAGAACCCTTTGGTTTGGGGACAATCATAAGACTGTTGTTGTTGTTGTTCTGTCATTTTTTAGTTGTGACAGACTTTTTGTCAACCCATTTGGGGTTTTCTTGTCAAAGATACTGGAATGGTTTGCCATTTCCTTCTCCAGCTCATTTTACAGATGAAGAAACTGAGGAAAACAGGGTTAAGTGACTTGCCCAGGGTCACACAGCTACTGAGTGCCTGAGATCAGATTTGAACTCAGGAAGAGGAATCTTCCTGATTCCAAGCCCAGAGCTCTATCTGCTCAGGATGATGAGTCTTTCTGACTCCAGGCCCCACACTCTATCCATTGCACCATTAAGCTGCCCTGTTGGGCTCCCAGGATGTTACAAATTGGGAGAGAAGACAGAAAGCTATGAAGATAGTATAATTTAATGGAAAATGTTCAGGTCTTAGAGTCAGAAGACCTAAGTTGAGATCCAGCTGTGACATTTGCTAGCCATGTGACCATGTGACTCCCTTCACCTCTCTCAGTTTCCTCATCTGTCAAATGAGGATAAAACCTGCACTACCCATCCCACAGGGCCATATGAGCAAAATATTTTACAAACTTAAAAAAAATCATGGAAATGTGATTTGTTATTATAGTATCATTTATCTGATTATCCCAAAGACTTTAATTGAGTGTCTAAAGACTTTAATTGGGACTGGGAAAGGCCTCATGCCCTTTGGTAGGATTTGAAATAAATCTCTAAAGAAGCCAGGGAAACTAGGAGGTGGAGGTGAGGAGAAAAAGCATTAGTGATCTGTAGAAGTGAAAGGAGTTCCACCCTCCAAGTCCAATATTTAGACGCTGTAGACACTTCTCAACAAACACCCAATCCCACATTCAAAGTACTTTTCCTGAAAAGTTAAGCCACGCTGCATAACTGTGACACGTACACATGCTATTTTCTCATACAGTCTGGGCCTACTCCTTCGTATTTAGCCTGAGTTTTATTTCCTTGCAGTCCTGTGTTTGTTTATGTTGCTATTGTCAGGCAATGTGCTTTTTGAAAGCAGTTTGGCATCAGGTTAGGAAGAATACAAGGGTTGTGGAAAGAATATTGGGTTTGGAGACAGAAGACCTGCGTTGGAATTCTGGCTCTGCTTCTCACCGTGTAGATTTCTACTTCTTTTCTTCCGTTTCTACTTCTCAGTTTCTTCTGTAAAATGACAAGGTTGGACTGTACGGAGAAGCATGGCATGGTGAAAAGAATACTAGTTATAGAATCAGAGGAGCTGGGATCAAATCTCAACTCTAATGGAAACCTTAGGCAAGTCACTTGACCAACGTGGACCCCAGGCTTCACATAGCCTCTGAGCTCCTTTTTACATCTAGATTTCCACATTTCCTTCCATCTCTGTCTTATGATCCATCGTCTTCTGAGTCTCCCCTGTCTCTCTGGGATGAGGTTGTGAGTTCTAGCTCACAACTGCTGGGTGACGATGATGCTCTTGACACCAGACCGTGGATGAAGCCGCGTGACTCTCAGCTGACCTTACAGACAGTGACTCCCGAGAAATAGTACCAGTTGCCTGAACCCCTCCCAGGAGTAATTTTAGGAAGATCACACACATATACATGCGTAAAAGCCAATAGCATGTCAGTGGGGTATTCAGGAAAGCTACTCCTGGCAGCTGGGATCTGTGTCCCTGCCTTGTTCATGTCTTCCTGGCATGGAGTTTCAACAGTGACCTCAGCTAGTCTCTGTGGCAGGTGCACCAGGCTGGCACTGGGGCTCTCTTCTCCCTGACTTTGGAATCCATTTGGCATTCACAGTACACTTTGGGGCCAGGCCTTTTCAGCAGGCAAATTACAGAGACAATTAACTCAGCAAGAGTCAAGCAGCAGGATTAAGTGCTGAAAGGAGAGTAAAAAATAGGCTCTGTACTCACCCTGGTTGGGATGAACTCACCTAAGTTAAGATTTTCCTTTAAAGGATCTTCTATTCAACACTGAGGTCAGAGAGGATTTTTCTAAGTGAGTACTCCGGGACTGATGAGAAAGACTGACATCTTTGGGAATGTCCACAGCAGGGGTGGGGCAGATAGAGGAACCAAGATTTAGGTTTTATTAATCATAAGTCCCAGATCTGGAAGGAATCTGAGGGATCATCTTGGCCAGCCCATTCATTTTATAAAGAAAATGAGCTTAAGTGATGTGCCCGAGGTCACGTAAGTCAACAAACGTTTATGAAGTTCTTGCTATGTACAAAGCATTGTGTTAAATACAGGAAATTCAAATGTAAGCAAGAGAAAAAAAAAAGACAGTTCTAACCCTCAAAGAGCTTACATTCTAATGGAAGAAGACAATAAAAGAGCTGAAGTGTGTGTGTGTGTGTGTGTGTGTGTGTGTGTGTGATGCTGAGGAAAGAAAGTGGGGGGGGAGGGGAATGATGAAGTAATCTGAGAGTTAGGAGAAGAATGAGCAAAGGAGTGACCATGGCTATCCAGGACTCTTCCAGAGGTTCCAGAAGGAACTCACCAATGGGAGAAAGTGGCTGCAGAGGAATCTTCCAGGGGAGCAGACATCCTGACTGTATGTATGTGTGTGTATACAATATATGTATGTTACATACACACATATGTATGTATATTATATATGTATATGTACACACATATACACATACATACACATATATTCAAACAGGTAGTATCAGAACCAGAATTTGGACCTGGGTTCACTGACTACAAATCCTATATTCTTTCCACTTTACCATGCTGTCTCTTCACTGAGATAACTGAGCCTCTCCGTGAAGCCTCTCTCCAAAAGGGAAAACAGTTAATGGAATGCCCTCCTTTCTACCTAGTCAATTTCTATCAAGATCTCAAATCTTATTTCAAGGCTCATTCCTTCCAAGAATCCCCCTTGTTGTTCAATCATTTTCAGTTGTGTCCAACTCTTCATGATTCTATTTGAGGCTTTCTTGGCAAAAATACTGGAGTGGTTTACCAAATCCTTCTCCAGTTCATTTTACAGATAAGGAAACTGAGGCAAACAGGTTTAAGTAACTTGCCCAGGATCATGTAGCTAGTATCTGAGGCCAGATTGGAACTCAGAAAGATGAGTCTTCCTGACTCTAGGCCCAACACTCCATCTATTGTGCCACCTAGCCAAGCTGCTAGACTAGAAACTTCTTGAGGGCAGGACTACTGTCCTGTATACCCGCCACCGGGCATTTACTCAAAGTGGGTTGAATGGATTCTTTCTCTCACCTAATTTCCAAATCACTCATGGTCTTTATAGTAGATTAAAGGGCATGATCATGTTTAGTTTAGTACCTTATCACATTATCATGCATTCTCTTTCTCATTGTTTCATGTACATCAGGCTCTCCAATTAGACTAGATTTTTTTAAGGTCAGAGAATATATCTTTTTCCTTTTTAAAATTTGCCAAAGTATCTAGCACACGACTAGATAATATAGTAGATACTTAATAAATTCCTTGACATTAATTTAGTTGAGTTGAATTGACTGTTAGCTCACTTCTGGCAATTTTAAAAATAGTGCTAGCCATAAATGGAAAAGCAAGGTTTGATATCATCAGCTTCAGTTGTTTGTTTGTTTTTAATAGCAGCTTAAACTACTGTAGTAGAAAGAGCCTTGGATTTTTTATCTTACCACTATCTCTTACATATGCTCCCTTCTTTCTGTCATAAAAGCCATCGTCTTAGTTCAGAAATGATGATCTCTCACCTAGATTGCCCTACATTAACCCTCTCCTTGCTTCATCTTCCACACAACTTCCAAAGTGATTTTCTTAAATTGCAGGTCTGACCACGTCAAATCCCTACTTGATAAATTCCAGTGTCTTCCTATCACTGCTAGGATCAAACACAAACTCTTCTGTTGGACATTTAAAGATTTCTGCTACCTGGCCCCTTCCTATCTTTTCAGTCTTCTTCTGTATTACTTCCCACCATATACTCAGTGGTTCAGCCCTACTGCACTACTTGTCGTTCCTTACATAGGACACTTAGTCTCCTACCTCTGTGCCTCTGTACCAGCTTTCCCCATTACCTGGAATATTCTCTCTCCTTACCTCCAACTCTTGAAATTCGTGGGTTTCTTCAAGAACCATCAGTTCAAGCACCATCTTCTGCAGAAGGCCTTTCCTGGATCTCTCAGCTGCTAATTAATGCCTTCTCCTCTAAGATTTTCTAATATCTACTCTGTATGTACACCCTTTTCTCTCCCCTGTTAAAATGTAAACTCCTTGAGGGTAGGGACGTTTTGTCTGTTTTTGTATCCCCAGCACTTAGCATGATGCCTAGAACATAGTAAGCATTTAATAATTCCATAAATCTGCTCTCTCTCTCTAATATTTGTAATGCCTATTACTTCTGTACCTCATAGGGCTATGGTAAGGAAAGGTTCGTAGATGGGAGTTGTCACATAAATATGAACTCTTAGTATCACTGTTGCCCTTTTTTTTCCTGGTCAGGAAGAAGCTCATTCAGTCATTTAAGGAGGGGATAAAGATGGCAGCCACAACCACAGTAAGGATGGGCTGAACTCATGGAGCTCTAACCCTTTAAAGCTAGAAGGGACTTTAGAGTTCATCCAGTCCAACTCTCCTTCATTTTTATGGGTGGTGATGACAACAACAACAATATTTTTCCCACTAAAATCCTACTCTGATAATGCATCATGGCATCCATGCCATGTACTCATACCTGAGTACTTGTAGCCCAGACCTCTGGAAGGTCCTGGGCAACTGGAAAAACTAGGTATAGAGAACCAGCCTAGCTAAGTTCAGCAACACTTGTCTTTGTTCTGGCTCTGGGGTGATGAATATTTCTAGCCACAGCAGCTTTCTAAGACCATCTACTAAGAGGGTTTAGGATGGAAGAGGGGCTCACCAACAAAACCTCAGATTCTTAAAAAAAAAGTATAATAATACCATGTTTTATGTTTATTTTCAATCTTTGCAGGTGCTTTCCTCACAGCTCTTTGAGGTAGGGGGTACAAGCACTGCTATTCCAATTTTACAGATGAGGGGATCAAACCCAGGCAGGCTAAGTGAATGGCCAGAAGTTGGTTGCACAGCTGAGACTGGAAATTCAGGGTTCTTTTCACCATACCATACTCTTCTTTTTCACCAAGATAATTCAAACAACCCATCAACAAATATTTCTGAGAGCACTATAGCCCTTTAAAGTTTAGAAGAAGCTTTACATTGGTTATCTCATTTTGAGTCTCACAACTCTGTAGAGAAGGAAATAGAGGTTCTGAGAGATTGTGACTTGCCCAGGGTCACACAGCTAAGCAGCCGAGGCAGTAGATTTTGAACCCAGGACACTGACTCCAAGTCCCCACACTCTATTTACTAACTCTCCTTAGGAGGTGTTCGTGAATCTGTCTCTGAGGGTAACTGGCACCTCTCTGGAATGAGTTAAGGATGGGGTGGGGAATAGACTGAAAATAAGTGACAGTTTTCTCCCCAGGAATGAAATCCGAGGAGGCTAAAATCTGACTGCCTGAGCGTTGTCTACAAGATGGGGACTGTGAAGAGAGAACTTGGTCTCCAAGGAGGGTCTTCTATTCTGATCTGTCGATCATTCAATGTGAGAGGGGGGAAGGGCAAAGGAAGGGGAGCACCTCCTCCTCCCCTTCTTTTTGCCTACTCCCTCCTTCCCCAGACGCTGAAGAAAGGGTTTCTAATGAGGGGGAGGGTAAAATGAGGGAAGTGACAGCACGGCGTGCATTGCAGAGTCACTGGGACCTACTCCCGGAGGGCGAGAGGAGCAGGGATAATTGGCAGTGGCGGCCCTCAGAGAAGACTGCTCTCAGGCATTATTTCTAAGAATCAGGACCAGTGTTCATATTCCACTTCCAACATTTACCACTTCCAACATTTACAGGCTGTGTGATCTGGGACAAATCACCAAACCTCTCCGCCCTCTAGTCTCCTCAGTTATAAAATGTGGAAGGCTGGATCAGGCTCGTAGATTTAGGCAAACTAATGAATCTCTAAATCCCTTTACTTGTTCTTTTATCATCCAAATGCTAACTTCTCTGAAAGGGCTGGGCCCTTCATTAATCGATCATCTTTATTTCCAATACTGTCAACCTCCATCCTGAAATGTGGCTCACAGAAATCTACATTAGTCAAGAGAATCTATTTTTTTTTTAAGGAGGTAGAAGAAGAAGAAGAAGAAAAAACCCCAAAGAATCCCAAGGCAGAGTCAGTGGACTTTCAGTAATGCAGCTCTCCCTCCCTCTGAGGCAGTGACTCAAGCAGCAGCCGGCGAGGCAGGGCTGGAGATGGGATTAAACCCTTTTCAACCCAGCAGCCCGGGGCTGGGGTTGGGGCTTCGGTTAACCCTGAGCTGTCTGGCAACAATTCTCCACTGAAAGCTATGGAGAGAATACTTCCGCAGGGGCCACTTTGGGAGTAAATGGGAGTATGCAACTGTGTGGTTTGAGGGAATGAGATGGCGTATGTGCAGTACTTTGCAAATATTAAAGCACTATACGGTGTAAATGCGAGCCATTATTCCCGGAATTTGGCACCTTTCCCCCAGTCCCAGCCTTTTCTTACTCTCTCGAGAAAAGCTTTACACACCGCAAAGAAAATACCTCCAGGAAAATGGAATTTAGTGATTTCGGATGAAGGGCCAAAGGGAAACTTTCGGGACCATTTAGTCTAATCTCCTTATTTTAAAAAGCTAGAGATACTGAGGGACGTTTATGTTTATGGTCACAAAGTCATAAATCAGAATTTGAACACAGATCTACCCATTCCAAATTCAGTTCTCTCTCAGTCTCTTTGTCCTCTCTCTCCTCCCCTCCCTCCCCCCCCCTCTCCCTCCCTCTCCCTCTCCCTCTCCCTCTCCCTCTCCCTCTCTTTTCCTTCCCTTCTCCCTCTCCTGTCTCTCATTTACTATTCCTCCCTCCCTTTTGCATTAAAGAGTTCACTTGCTCCGAATCAGGAGGCCTGGGGTAAAGTGTGAGCTCTCACATTTATTTATTAGCTCTCTAACCCTGGGCACATTGCAATCTTCGCTCCTCTCCGCTGGTTTCCTCCAGTATAAAATAGGTATGGGTATAATAATACCTCACGCGGTTGTTTGTGTAGCTTAAAGCAATTTAGAAATTTGAGTTATTGTAATACAGAATCATAGAATGTCAAAGCTGGGAGGAACCATTTAGTCCAAACTCCTCATTTGACTGGTGCCAAAATTGAGGTCGGAGAAAGGGAAGTGACCAAGTTAAGTAAGTATCAGAAGAGGCACAACTAGAACCTGGTCTCCTGATTCAATTAAATACTCAGTTATGTTGTATATATAATGTTTCATTTAAATAATGGACCCCCTTAGTGTCAAGAGGCCAAAAGGAATATGATTTGATGCTTACTTGTGGTCTCTATGTTTCTGGTCTACACATGCCCAGCTGCAGAGGGAATCAATTGCCCCTATATTTAAAGATCCCAATAAGACTTTCTATTGCAGGGGGGGTAACGTTCTCTTCTTTATCAGGAAAAGTCTGGTTCTGGTCTTCATTAAAATTCTAGTTGCTAGAATTCTTTAGGGAATTTGTCTCTATCTTCTTAGCATTGTAGGATTTTGAGCTGAAAGGGACCTCAGAGGTCAATCCCTCCAACCCTCAAAAATTTACAGATGAGGAAATTGAGGCTGGGGGGTGTTTAAGTGATTTGTTCAAGGTCCCACAGGTAATAAACATCAATTAACCAATGAACAAGCATTTATTAAGCCTTTACTATATGCCAGGCATTATGGTAAGCACTGAGGATTTTTTTTAAAAAGGTGAAAAATTGACCCTGTCTTCAAGGAACTCAGATTCTATTAAAGGAGATAATATGTAAGTAACTACAGACATACAAGACATATACAGAGTAAATAGACAGTAGGATTTAAACCCAGTTTCTCTAATCTAATATCCTGGTTGTGCATGCTGAAGCTTCCAGCCAATTCATTTTACAGATGGGTAAAGTAAGGCCCAGAGAGGGGAAAGGGGCCTGCCTGAGATTATGGAGGAAATAAGTAGCAAAGCTGAAAGTAGAATCCAGATTACCTGATTCTAGTGCTTTTTTTTTTCTACTTCAAATTCATGTCGTATCTCTGAATTGATAATTGGCAGAAGTTCAGCTGTGGCCCTTAAAACATAATAAAATCTAAATTCACATGGAGTTGACTGTAGGAAATGCCCTTGGAAAATTTTGTTTCAGTCTTCCTTTGAAATTAAGCCAGAACCCTTATAAAAATCTCCTGTCTCTAAAGCTCTCAAAGCATTTCACAACTGTAGTTGCTGTTGTATAAAATTTTATAGAAATATTCAAGTAGAAAGAGTTCTCAGAAGTCATCTAGTCAAACCTACTCCCCCTTTCTGGAGTCTTTTTTTTTTTCAGGAGTCTCAGAATATCCCTTACAACTGGTCATCCAGACTCTTCTCAACCCTTCCATTTATGGGGACCTCATTACCTCACAAGTTAGCTCATTTCATTGTTGGATAGATCTATTTTTTTTTTTAGGAAGTTTCTTTTTAAAGAACTAAAATCTGGTCCACAGGGGCAGCTAGGTGGGGCAGTGGATGGAGCACTGGCCCTGGAGTCAGGAGGACCTGAGTTCAAATTTGGCCTCAGACACTTGACGTTTACTAGCTGTGTGACCCTGGGCAAGTCATTTAACCCAGATTGCCTCACCAAAAAAAAAGCCAAAAAAAAAAGAACCAAAATCTGTCTCCTTATAACTTCCACTCATTATTCTGCTTTCTGCCCTATGAAGCCATGCAGAATAAATCTAGTCCCTCTCCTACAATATGGCCCTTCAGAGATTTGAACAGATGTCACTTGACTAGAATAGATTATTAGCCATAACACATAGCTATTAGCCATAACATTTATATTTTGGTAATACTGTAGATTACAAAATACTATGTAAAATGTTTTTTCACACGTAGGTCATCATTGGTAGCATGTTGTAGCCTGCTTATGTTCACCATTTGTCTTCCCATTGTTTCTATTGCTTTTTGAGTCATCTGTAATTATGGTTCTTCTGAAATCATGACAGTTGTGATTAATAGCCCTATCACTTCATCAGAAGAATGTTGCTATTGAAAAGGTGTTTTGTTTTTTGTTTTAAGCTGGGAAGATCTCAAGGCCACTGAAAATGCTCTACAATTTCCCAAGTGTCATCCAGTCCAGTTTTCTCTTCTTATTTCTTTCTGGGCCCAGTTGACTATACAGTTGCAGTGCTTATCCAAGATAGATGTACTGATTTATTACTTCGATGGGCTGCTCATACAGCTTCTCATCATAAGATAGGCAATATGCCTTTTTATTTCTTCCTTTTTTATGACTAGACTGATCTATTCTGATTGACCATAAGCCTTATTGACGATGCTCTGTTTGGTAAAGGGACCACTGCAATCAACACAGTGGCATCTGAAAACAGGTTCAATTTTAGTACTTCTCCATCAGTTTAGAATCATTCTTCTATTTGGACATCCTCCATGACAATGGTGAACACCTTTGGTGAGAATATCTCCCCATTTGAGGCCTTGTTTGATCTGATATTCAACTAATCATTGAACAAAGTCATCTCTATGATTACAACTGTCGTGTAAATTTTTATGATCTACACAATATGCGGGTGGGGTGTGAAGAAGGAAAAACTACATTAAAAACTCATTATTTTCTAAGATTAAAATTATACTGGAACCAATATTTATGGTATCTAACATGTTTGTTAAACTGCTGCAATCTATCTTCTGACCATGCTTTCTGCTTCCTATAGGGTTCACTATCTCTTGCCCTGAGGCCTTGTTCTCTGGTGAGAGTTCTCTATAACTTGCCCACCCTCACACATTGCTGCTCTACAGCCATTTTCATGCATGCTGAGCCCTCTGAACAAGTTCTACCTAGTTTTTCCTGAACCCCTTTTCACATCTAGCTTTGGAAACAGTAATCAAATCAACATTTTCATTCCTGGAAAGGTCACGTTGATCAATTTCCTATGGTTCCACTTTTTACCTCAAGACTTTCTAATCTAAAACACCAAAAGGGAATAGTATAAATTATATATAGTAAAAAGCAAATTTGCTCAGATAGATATTTATTAATCTATGAAAATGTTGCATCCTCCTATTAGAACATAGGTTTGTTGGGAGCTATCTCCCCTTCATATCTATGCCCCTAGCCCTTAGTACTTAATCCATTAGTCCTCAATGGACTAATTACCATAATAATTTGACTCAGAAAATTCAGCCTTACAGACTCCTCAACTTAAATATCTTCCATAAGATGACTGAATGAAAGAAAAAGCAATTATTGGTCCACCTCTTTCATAAGTCATACATGTCCTTGATGATACAGAAGTCTAATCCCTTGTCCACATGACAGCCCTTCAGAGATTTGAAGAAAGGTATCACATTTCCATCTACATTTATATATGTGTATCTCTCTCTCTCTCTCATATGTATAGATATAAAGATGTGTGTGTGTGTGTGTGTGTGTGTGTATACGTACACACATATATAAAAAGGCATCTTGAAAGGGGTAGGACTTGAGCCAAACCTTGAAAGGAGCTAAGGGTTATAAGAGGCAGAAGTGAGGACAGACAGTGTTTTATGTATGGGGTATAGCCTGTGGAAAGGCAGAGAGGAGGGAGGTGTAATATTGTGTATGGGGAACAAGCAGACCAGTTTATCTGGAATATAGACTGTGTGTGTAATCAGCCTGAAAAGATGAGTTGGATCCACATTGCGAAGGATTTTAAATTCCAAATGGAGGAGTACCAGGTTCCATCTTGGAGGCTTATCCATAATAAATAACATCTCCACATGGCTAACACTCTGATCCAGTGTTTGCCTGGGAACACCAGAATTTGTCTTGCTTCCATATGGTATTCAAGTCAGTTCAACTATTCACAATAAAGGAAACCAGTAAAAAGTTTGAGTGGAAATGTTTATTACTTAAAACAGCTAAGAACTGCCTGGTTCACAGACATAAAACAAACAGCGTCAATAGGGAAGTTCCAGGAACTTGAGCGCACTCTAATCATTGGCTCCATAGAGAGCTTCCCCCCTTGCAGGCCACTCTCCTTGTTCACAACTATCTTTCCTTGCGTAGTTGCCACCCATCATGCTTAGTTGCTGCTATGTGTTGCCATTGCTACAACTGCCTTCCATCTGCTGCCATAGCTCAATAGTCATTCCCTAGCAAGGTCTCTTTGATGCCACCCTGTCAGCATGATGCAGAAGCACTTATCTTTTTCTCTTTTGGTTCTTCTGTTCACTTCTTTCTTCCTCCCAGCCTTGTCTTTCCTTTCCCAAATACTCCATTTGGTGATTTCTGCCATGCATCTCTGGCATTCTGGGAAAGGTTTTCTATAGATGCCATGACTAATGCAACACTCTCTACCTGTGCCTTCTTTCTCCTCCCAAAGGTATAAGCAGAGGACAAGCAAAAAGGCAGGATGGTTCTCATGCCTGTCTGTGACATTTTAAAAAAATCAATAAGCAATAGACACAGTTATACCTCTCAGTCAATTGCATAACTGTAAAGATGTATACTCTAGTTCATTATCAGATTTTTACCAAAGGTAATTGAGACAAAGATGTTTTCCCCATTGTATCCTTTCATATCTCAGTTGCATAAATTTTCATTTTGCAAAAGCTATTCAATTTCATGTAATGGAAGTAATCTATTTTATCTTTTGTGATTGCTGTTTTTCCTTGCCTTCCAGCCATAGTTATGAAACATACCTGATCTGGTTCTCCTCTAATTTTTTAATGGTGTGATTTTTAAGCTATTATCATTATTATTAGCTATTTATTATTATTTTAGCTATTATTTTTCCCTTAACAAATTTATTATTTTCAATATTCATTTAAAAATTTGAGTTCTGAATTCTCTCCCTCCCTCCCTACCCAATGAAATGGCAAGCAATATGATTTCAATTATACATGTGAAACCATGCAAAACATATTTCCAGATTAGCAGTGTTACAAAAAAAAAAGCAAGAATAATAAAGAAAGTAAAAAAATCATACTTCAATCTGCACTGAGAGTTCATCAGTTTTCTCTCCGGAGGTAGATAGTATTTGTCATCATGGGTCCTTTGGAATTGTTTTGGATCATTGTATTGAACAGAGTAGCCAAGTCTTTCACAATTGATCATCTTTACAATATTGCTGTTACTGTGTACAATGTTCTGCTGGTTCTACTCACTTCACTCTGCATCAGTTCATACAAGTCTTCCCGGGTTTTTCAGAAGCCATCCTGCTCATCATTTCTAATAGCACAATAGAATTCCATCTGGTGTGACTTTTAATATTCATATCATGTATCCATTTTGAGCTTATTATAATATATGGTATAAAATGGCTTAAACCTAATTTATGCTAATTTGCTTTCTAGAATTCTTGATGGTTTTCGTCAAATAGGGAGTTCTTCCTCCAATAACTTATGTTCTTTGGTTTAACAAACACTGTGATTGAGTTCAAGTGTCTTCTGTTCCACTGATCTCCTTTTCTGTCTTTTAAGCTAGTACTAGTCTGCTTATGTAGTACAATTTAAGGTCTGATAGTGCTATTCTCCCTTTATTCCTATTTAAAATTCTAGACCCATCATTACTCCAAACAAATTATTTTGTCCAGCTCTATGAAGTATTCACTTGATAGTTTGGTGTTATGAATCTACAAATACAACTTAGATGGTACCGTCATTTTTATTATTTAAGTGTTTTTTGTTACAGAAAACTGGGCAAAAGCCTGCCTGTTGCTTTCTCATCTAGCATTTTACTTCACCGATATCCTTGCTATATAGATGACTATTTTTTAAACTGTTTTATTGACACTTTTTATTTTTTATAACATTGTCACTTCCTAATTACTATCCCAACAATACATCCCCACTTTGTTTCCAGTGTTTTACTACTACAAAGAATGCTGCTATAAATATTTCAGTATATGGAACCTTTCTTCCAATTTCCTTGTTAGGCATATGCACAGTTATAGATTCATATTTATGAAGGTGTGAACACATATAGACTAGATTTTATAGAAATAAGAAAGTAGGCATATGGATTATTGGGTAATGTATTCTTGGTTATCTTTTTTGAGTAATAGCCTTTCTCCCAAGTCTTTTGAAATCTTTCCCTCTTTGAGGATCCTTAAAAATCTATCCCTTAATTAAT
Organism: Vombatus ursinus; assembly: GCF_900497805.2. Taxonomy (NCBI): domain Eukaryota; kingdom Metazoa; phylum Chordata; class Mammalia; order Diprotodontia; family Vombatidae; genus Vombatus; species Vombatus ursinus. Next base: position 17,120,159 of record NW_020954556.1, read on the forward strand.
ACCTTGAAAATTATGTTTTTTATAGCATGGATATCTTGTGTATATATTTGATAAGGTCCAGTATCTCTACCTAATTTTTACTACAGATTCCCCCATTTTATGGTTGAAGAAGCTAAGGGTTAGTTTCATGAAGTGACTTGCCTATTGAGAGAAATTATTATTTCTCGCTTATATTAATAATCAACTATTGAATTAGGACCAGGAATTTTTCAGAAAACTGTAGCTTATTTAGAATATTGAACTGAAGGACACAGTTGATGGATGAGATTGCCCAAATACCCAGGTACAAGCTTTTCGCCCTGGGTAGGAGACCCCACCCAACTAGACAACCTTGCAAAGAATTTAATTTAAGGTAAATTTGGCCCATTGTGTTCTAGTCAGGATTGGGTGGGGGTAGATCTTTTGTCTAGATTGTGAGGCTGGGGGTGGTCTAGGGGAGAGGGAGGGAGGTAGAGAGAGAGAGAGAGACAGAGAGAGTGAGAGAGAGAGAGTGAGAGACAGAGAGACAGAGACAGAGACAGAGACAGAGAAATCTAGATTAAAGTCAAGTCCCCCAGCTCCTTAGTAGAATGGGTCCACCTCTCATCATAATATTCATTCTTCTCATTAACTGTTAACCAATTGGAGTTGGTTGCTACCCTTAGGAACACTCACTCTTCCAAGGGCATATAAGCATTGAGTGGATTCGACAAGGGGTCTTTAGCACTCAAGTGTGCCACTGACCCCTTTTATTATCTGCTAGCATGATTAATAAAATGATTAATTACCCAGAAACTATGTCTGTCAAATTTTTATATGTCACACTATCTAAGTTCATACAACTAGTATGTATCAGAAGTAAGATTTGAGCTGAGGTCTCTCTTGCCTCCAATTCCAGCCGGCTGCCCTTCAATACCCTTCCTTTTGCCCATTTTTTGTTTTGTTTTTGTTGTTTTTGCTTTTGCTTTTGTTTTTGTTTTAAAAGCTGACAACCTATGTAGACAGATCAGGTTGGTTCAGGTCAAGCTGCTATAATTATATACAGTATTATTTCATCTCTATCCTTTCTTTTGGTTTGGTATTGATTTTGACATGTGCTCTGACCAGTCAATGATACTGATTTTGAAATATCTTCCACACCCTAATTAGCTATTTCCTGTCTATTATATCTCTTAATGAAGGTTAAAATCCCATCAGCTTCTTTAGCGAATTGTAACAGTATGACTCACACTGAGCTTGTAGTCCAATAAAACCCCTAAGTCTTATTCACCTGAATTGCTGTCTAGCCATGTCTTACCTCCTGCATTCTTACAGTTGGTTTTTTAACTTAAGTGCAAGAATTTATACTTATCCCTATTAAGTTCTTAAAAAGCACACCTTGGCTGACTTTATCCAAGTAACCACTGGACAGGATACTGTCAATACTTGACAGGATTCAAGTAGATACTCCTCAGTTGCTGTCAAATGATTAAACAACACTCTTATGATCATTCAATTAGCAATAATCCACCAAATTGTAGAATCATCAAGCCAATACTTCTCATTCTTGTTCACAGGAGGATCAAGGAGACTTTGTCAAATGCCTTATGGAAATCCAGATGATGTCTGCAACATTTCCCAAATCTATAAGCCTAGTGACATAAAATTGATGATTGTCAAGAAAGCAAAATTATTTTTCTGTTTTGATAAGAGAAACAGAAAAGCTCATTTTTACAAGCCAGACCCTCATGGATTTCTTTTTTAAAATTCTTCCTTCAGCCTGCTGTTGGCAATGTCCATATCAGCTCCAAGTTTAGATAAAGATAGAAATTGCAAGAAGTATGGGAAAACTCTGATGTTTTGGGTGAATTATGGGTTCCTGATGCTTGAGATGGTTATTGGAAAACCAATTTTAGGAAGGTGCACTAAATTGAATGCAGAATTCCAGAGAACAGCAAGGAGAGATAAGAAGGTTTTCTTAAATGAGCAATGCAAAGAAATAGAAGACAATAGAATGGGAAAGACAAGATCTCTTCAAGAAAGTTAGAGATATCAAGGGAATGTTTCATGCAAAAATGGACATGATAGACAAAAATGGTAGCGATTTAACAGAAGTAGAAGAGATTAAGAAGAGATGGCAAGAATACACAGTGGAACTATACAAGAAAGATCTTAACATCACTGATAACCATGATAATGTGGTTACTGATCCAGAGTCATACATCCTGGAGAATGAAGCCAAGTGAGCCTTAGGAAGCATGCTGATAATGTTAGTGGAGGTGACAGAATTCCAGCTGAGCTATTTAAAACCCTAAAAGATGGTGCTATTAAAGTGCTGCGCTCAATATGCCAGCAAATTTGGAAAACTCAAGGTGGCCACTGGATTGGAAAAGATCAGTTCACATCCCAATCCTAAAGAAGAAGCTGAAGCCTAAAAACTTTGGCCCCATAATGAGAAGATGGGACTCATTGGAAAAGACCTTGATGTTGGGAAAGATTGAAGGCAAAAGGAAAAGGGGATGGCAGAGGACGAGATAGATGGTATCATGGAAGCAACAAATATGAGTTTGGATAGACTTTGGGAGGTAATAGAGGGATAGAGTATCTTGGCATGCTATGGTCCATGGGGTCAAGTTACTGAAGAATTATGCTCATTTCACATACTGCAAGGTTATGCTTAAGATTCTACAAGCTAGGCTTCAGCAATATGTGAACTGAGAATTACCAGTACAGTGGGCTAGTTTTTGAAGAGGCAGAGGAACTAGAGACAAAATTGCCAACATTTGGTGGATTAGGGAGAAAGCAAGGGAATTCCAGAAAAACATCTCCTTCTGCTTCATTGACTTCACTAAAGCCTTTGACTGTGTGGATCACAATAAAATGTGGCAAGTCCTCAAAGAGATGGGAGCACCAGGTCATCTTACCTGTTTCCTGGGGAACCTGTATGCAGGCCAAGAAGAAACATTTCGAACAAGACTTGGAACAACTGATTGGAAAGGGAGTACGACAAAGCTGTATATTGTTACTTTATTTATTTAACTTACATATAGAGTACATCATGTGAAATGCCAGGCTAGATGAATCAGAAGCCAGAATTAAGGTTGCTGGGAGAAATATCAACAATCTCAAATATGCAGATGTTTCCAGTCTGATGGCAGAAAGTGAAGATGAATTAAGAAACCTCTTGATAGGGGTGAAAGCGGACAGCGTAAAAGCTGGCTTAAAGCTTAACGTGAAAAAAAAAAAAGATTTTGGCAACTGCTCCCATTACTTCCTGGCAAATAGAAGAAGAAATGGAAGCACTGTCAGATTTTATATTCTTGGGCTCAAAGATCACTGCAGACAGTGACTTCAGCCATGAAATAAAGAGACTTGCTCCTTGAAAGGAAAGCTATGGCAACTCTGGATAGCATACTAAAAAGCAGAGATATCACTTTGCTGATAAAGGTCCATATAGTCAAAGCTATGGTTTTTCCAGTAGCACTGTATGGTTGTGAGAGTTGGACTGTAAGGAAAGCTGAGTGCAGCAGAATTGACACTTTTGAATTATGGTGCTGGAGAAGACTTTTGAGAGTCCCTTGTATATAGGAAGGAGATCATATCAATCAATACTTCAAAAGTTTAATTCAAACTATTCACTGGAAGGTCAAATACTGAAGCTGAAGCCTAAATACTTTGGCCCAATAATGAGAAGATGGGATTCATTTGAAAAGACCCTGATGTTGGGAAAGATTGAAGGCAAAAGGAAAAGGGGATGGCAGAGGATGAGATACATAGTATCATGGAAGCAACAAATATGAGTTTGGACAGACTTTGGGAGGTAATAGAAGGATAAAGGGTCTTGGCGTGCTATGGTCCATGATGTCAAACCATCATCTATGTTCCACACACTTTGCTAAGCAAATAGGGTCATTTGGGGTCTTCTTGGCAAAGATACTGGTTTGCCATTTCCTTCTGCAGCTCATTTTATAGAAGAGGAAACTGAGGCAAACAGGGTTAAACGACTTGCCCAGGATCACACAGCTTGTAAGTGTCTGAAGCCAGAATTGAACTCAGGGGGATGAGTCTTCCTGATTCCAAGCCCAGTCCTCTATCCACTTCACCACCTAGCTGCCCCAGCAAGGGCTGTAGCAGTCAACTAATACAGTCCATATGGGAAAAAGAATCCCCCTACAGCATGTCCATGAAGTGGTCATCCACCCTCTACTTAAAGACCTCCAGGGAGGGGAAATCCAATGTTTCCTAAGGCAGTTAATTCCAGTTATGAGAATCATAATTATCAAAATTTCCCATTTTATAAATGAGGAAACTAAAATTCAGAAACATTAAGTGATTTGTCCAGTATTGTACTCTTAGTAAGTGTCAAGAGTTAGGATTTAAGCCCAGATCTCTTTTGACTCCAAGACCAGTGCCTGACCTATTTGACCTCTTCATCACCTACCACAGAGAGATAAATATTGATCTGCCAATGGATCAGTTGATGGTTAAGCATAGGACAGGCAAGGAGGGAGGTTAATACTTGACCTGGATTCACACAGTATCCAGTATTTAACGTTAATAGAAAAGGATCTTAGAAATCATCTGATTCAACCCCTTCATTTTACAGATGAGAAAACTGTTACCAAAGAAGCTAAATAACTTACTCAAGGTCATACAGTCAATCAAATAAGCATTTGTTAAATGACTGCTGAGGATACAAAGATAAAATTAAATAATCCCTGCCTTCAATGAGTTTCTGTTTTATCATGCAGACAAAATGAACTCGGGCCCATTGAACCCAAATCCTATGTTCTTTTCACATCATATTTATCCTTCTCGGTGCCTCGATTTCTTCACTATATCATTTTGCACAAGTTTTCCCATAAATCTCTAAATTCTTTATTCTTTATAGCACAATTATATCCAATTATATCCAAGCCACAGTGTTTATTCAGCCACTCCTGGATTGTTGAGCATATGGGGTTTCTTGACCTTTTGCTCTTACAAATAGTGAGTGCTGTGATGAATATTTCTTTCTAGGTAGGTCTTTTCTTCCTTTCAAGAAAGTAATTTTCCAATTTATATTTTATAATTTATAGAATTTTTACATCCATTATCTTTTTTGATCCTCACAATAGTCCTCTGAGGTAGGGAGAGTGCAGATGAGGATTTCCACTTTGACATAAGGAAATTGAGGCTCAGACACATAGGATGACTTGCTCGAGGTAACACAGGAACATTTGAAGCAAAGTCAGAACTAGAACACAGCAGCCCTGACTCCCAGTTGGGGCTCATTCCACTGTTCTAAATCCAATCACAAAGTCTGTGAGGCAATCCCATCTTTTCTGAGAGGAAGCAGAGTTCCCTTCTAGACCTCTGACCTCTCTATTAATCACTGTACATCTAGGACCACCCACACTCTGCAGGGAGTATAAAAAAGGAAATAGTTTTGTTCTGGTAACAGGGAATTCATTTCTATATCATTACATCCTAGATGCATGAGCAAGAGTAAATCACTTAATTTCTCTAAATCTCAGTTTCTTTATCTATAAAATGGGAATAATAAAACTCATGGTATCTACTTCATGAAACTGTTGTCAGTCTCAAATGAGATGATACATAAATATATATATGAAGCAATAATAAATGACAATTTTTACTGTTATTATTTGCTATAATTAGACCAATCACCATGCCCTAGACTCCATGTTCAAACTACTTCCATGCCTTTGCTTGTGCAAAAATGTCATACTACTAGAAGTTCTCTTCAGTCAAACCTCCCTATTTTTGAAAGGTTCAATTTAAGTGCAGTCATTTTCATGAAGACATCTCTGACCATTCTGGTCCAACTTTTCTGGCTTCCTATAGCACTTAATTTTACTGCATATTTCAGTACTTGTCATATGCTGCCTTGAACTATCATCTAATTGTTTAATGTGAATCTTACTTTTTGCAGAGCCTTTAGAAGGAATTTTTGCACCTAGGGCAAGGGGAAGGAAAGGGATACAAAGATCCCTGGGCATCTTTTTTGATAATCTGGTAGTTTAGAAATAGTTGGGTTGTTTTTCAATCATGTCTAACTCTTTATGACCCCATTTGGGTTTTCCTGGCAAAGAACTGGAATGGTTTGCCACTTCCTTCTCTAGTTCATTTTACAAATGAGGAAATTGAAGCAAGCAAGGTTAGGTGAGATTTTAACTCAGAATGATGAGTCTTCTTGACTCTAGTCCTGGTGCTCTAATCATTGAGCCACCTAGCTGTCCTAGCTTATAAATACAGTCCTATCCAATTCGATCCAATCCACCAAATATTAAAGTACCTACAATGTGTAAAGGTACTGTGCTAGGTACTAGAGACACAAAGATAAAACTGAAAATCAGACCTTTCTATCAGGAAGCATTGTGGGATGGGGATACAATACGTACACATATTACCTAAGTACAAGATAATTTGAGGAGGGAGAGAGCCCTAATAGCACAGTGCCTGGCACATAGTAATTGCTTAATGAATGCTCTAGCTAGCTAAGAGTCATGTCTCAGCTATCACATTCTGGAAAGGCAGCATTGGAGCCACAAAGAACTGAGTTCAAATTTCACCCCTGACACTTACTGGCTGTGTGACTCTGGACAAATCACTTAACCCCTTTGATCCTAGGTTTACTCATCTATAGAATACATAGATAGCTATACCTCGCTTTCAGGATTATTGCCAGGCTCTAATGAAATAATTTATTCAAAATTCTTTCCTAACTCTAAAGCCCTGTATAGAAATTAATTATTAAATACCCTCTGAGTCTTGTTTTCCTCCATGCTAAACATTCCTAGTTTTTAAAATGGATAGCTCAATGGCAGGTCCCCAATCCCCTCACCATCATAGTCCCCTTCTCTGGATACAATATAACATGTCACTGTCTTTCCTAAAATATGGCACCCATAATTGAATACAATACTCCAGATGTGGTCTGATGAGGTATCTAACCAAGAGTTCACTCACTCTTATTTTTGTTTCTAATTTGAAAATAATGGGCAGACTCGCTTGCAAATCTCCAAAGCATTTATTAGTGACAAAAATATAAACAAACAAATATGCATAGACATCTATAGCTACAGCTACATCTTGAGGCTTATAATAAAACATGTGTTGCTCTCCTGCTCTCTTTATGCCAGGTTCCCTTCACTCTGGCAGGCCACCTCCCTCCCTGGGATACTGGACCCCTGATTGGCAAGATTTCACCCTGTCTTGCCAAGATCCAGACCCAGCATTCTGCTCTCCAGCCATCTTCAAATGAAATCCATATTCCATTCCTGGCTAGGATATCCCAAACAATTGTTCTATCATTCTAATGCCAATCTCTCTGACTTCCCTATCAAAAGTACTTTTCTTCCCGGCTACCACTCCCGTGTGTATGTGTTGTTGCTCAGTTTCAGGTGTGTCCAACTATTCATAATCCCATTTGGGATTTTCTTGGCAGAGATACTGAAGTAGTATGCCATTTCCTCCTCCAGCTATGTAGTCTTCCTTATTAGAATACATACTCCTTGAGGGCAGGGGCTGTCTTGCTTACCTGTATTTTAATCCCCAGTATTTAGTATAGCCTGGCACAAACTAAGTGCTTTTGATTTAATTAGCCTGCCCATTCATTTGGTGCTGAAAAGCTTCACTTGTTTTTTGTTTTTTAAAGGCTATAGCGAAACAAGTGTACAACATTTGTGCAACTGAGAAGTTCTTGATCTTTAGAGGCTATAGGAAAACAAACATACATTCATGAGGTATTGAGAAGCTTTTTATACAAAGAGGGATGCAATCAGTTTTAGTGACATTGGAAAGATACAGTTCATAGTGTAAAGTAGGGGCTCTTGCCACTGGGCTGACGGTCTTTTTATCTCATAAAGCTCTTGGAAGAATTCTTCTCCAGACATTCTGGACTCTAGCTCACAAATTTCTGGAGGTGCAGTTAGCATGGGACTGGACAGATTTTAAGGCCAGGCATTACAAAAGCTAGTGATATCTTGGTGAATGGTTACCTCATTACTCTATGGAACTGAGTCTTAAAGTTTTCCTAGTGCCAAGGCAATAACAGATTGGACCTTCGCTTATTTGTTGATATAGTTCAACCTTTCTTTGTCAATCAGGTGACTGAATTCTCAAAGGCAGGTGTTGGCTAATTAATTTGGAACAAATCCCTACATGGAATTTTCCCTATAGGTCAAATGAATATTTGAAAGTTATAGACACACTCCGTGCCCTCTGGAGCATCCAGCTCACTACCTAGCGCTCACTCTCTGCTCTCCCTGTGAAATGGGTCCCTTCTACCTGGCCCTGAGAGGGGAAACCTGCCCTCACAGAGCCAGCTTCAGAGAGGGAGACGGAGACCCCTCAGAGGCTGCCACAGTCACGCCCAACAATAAAGGTAAGGGAGGTTAAAAAAAAACAGGTGCAGAGGAAAGAACGAAAATGAATCTGAAAAAAAAGAGTTTGTCATCAAGGAAGATGAACAGGAATATATGCTCAGATGATCAAAATGCTGGGAAATGGATGATTAGAAACAATGTGTTTTTTGATGGTGTGAAGAGGCTATATCACATCATAAGAAAATTAAGAAAAAAAGTTTGGATAAATACATCAGAGGTTACATTGGTGGATTTCTAGGACTACCAGCATAACAAAGCTGATGTCACACTAAAGTACAATGCAGATGAAGCAAGAAGTTTAAAGGCATATGGGGAACTTCAAGAGCATGCTGAAATCAATGAAGTAGACACCTTTGGTCCTAGAGATGACGATGAAATGCGGTTTGATGATACTGGAGATGATGATGAAGATATTGAGGTTATCTAAATTGAATTCTACATTTACATTCTGATTTTCTGAGGACTGTTCCACTTTGATATTTTCATTTGAATTTTTGGCTAAGTTCCAGCCTGTTAAGAAGAATGAAATTTCATTAGCTTGAGTACAGCTTGTTCAACCTGACTGATTTATTTTCAATGTTTTTTAAAAATATTTATATTTCTTTAAAAACTGATGATGCTGAATTATCTTAAGCAAAATGTTAAGCCCATTTTGTCTCTGATGAATTAGATCTTCAAAGTTTAGGTAAAGACCCATAACATCTATTTGGTTAGTTGGTTGGTGTTATTCTTGTTTTTTTTAAATGCATTACTGCCTTTCCTATTTTGACCATCTCACTTCCAGCAAATTGATGTTTTGAATAAATTGTTTGCCTTATGATTATCATAGATTATAATTTTTAAAAAAAGAAAGTTATAAGCATTATAGCAATAGAATATACGTGATAAGTGTTGAGAATATTACAGTCTCTGTTCATTTACCTACTCAATATACCAGGAAAAAATACAATAAGATAATCACCTTCCTTATCTGGTTACTATATTTCTAACATTTCAGACCAAGATCATATTGTTTTTTTTGGCTGCTACATCATATTTTTATTGACTTATATTGAACTTTTAGTTCATTACTCTTAACCTTGCTCTGTTTTTTATATGAAGCCATATCTTTCCCATTCTGTACTTATACAGTTGATTTTTGAACCCAAGTGCAAGACTACATTTATCTTTATTAAATATCATCTGATTCGATCCATTATTTTAGCTTTTCAAGATAATTTTTGGACCCCAATTCTTTCATCAACCATGCTTCGTTATCCTTCCCATCTTTGTATTTGCTATAAATTTGATAAGTACACCATCTATGCTTTTATACAAGTGAAAAAGTGTTCAACAAAACAGGGCAAAGGATAGATCCCTGGGATATTCCATTAGAGACTGGTTGAAATTTCTTTATTAGTCACTTACTCTTTGGGTTTAATCCTTCAGTTAGGTCCGAACCCACTTAACTATACTGTTATCTAGCCCACATTTGACATTGTTAAATGACTCAATGAAATCCAAATTGACTCTGAGGATATATTCTCTATGACATTTTAGTCTAGTAACCATGTCAAAAGGGGTAATGAAGTTTGGTATGACTTGTTCTTAATAAGTTCCTAGTGATTACTAATTCCCTTCCCCAGTATTCAAAAATTATTGTATTGTATAATGTTTTCAGGAATCATAATGAAGCTTGATGGGCTATCATTTGAAAAATCCACCTCATTTTTTGAATATCAGGGCATTTGCCTATGTGATGGTACTGGGACCTTCCTCCTCTCCTGTTCACAAAATGGCACTAAAGGAACAGGAAAATTCCGTCATTCGCATTTTCCATATTAGGTAAAGCTAGTAACAGTTGAAAATGATTTGAATAATCTCACCTCCTTGGTTCAGACGGATTGTTTGGAATTTAAGAGAGAGATTTAGGGAGGAAATGGGAAGCTTTATAAGCTCTCAGCTAAGCAGGTAGTAAGTTCTCAGGTAGGGAGCTCCCTTCTCACGAGTCAGAAAAAGAAAGGACACTGGTATTTTTAGTTACTATATTTCAACCTGGAGCTGCTGACTGGTACTCTTAAAGAGACGGAAAATAGCAAAGCCTTGCTCCCTTCTTTAGGAGAACATGATTGATTCCAGAGTTCACCAAGGTTAGTGGAAAAAGGGAGATAGCCTCAAATGGGCAAATCTCTAGTTTTCCATCTTATCCCTTGCAACAAGGGAAAACTGTATCTCCTATAGGAGACTAAAAACTGGGGAAGTCTTCCCTTCTGTGTTGACAAAGACTGCATTCAATAAGAGTGAAAGATTTGTTCCAGCATAGGGTTTGTCTTTGCCTGAGAGCAAAATAGTGAGGAATTATCCACCTAACTTATTTTTCTTTTTAGTGTCTTAAGTCATAGGGTCCTATCTATTTTTTATCTGAACGCTTTAAAATGTTTTTCTAAAGTCATGGACGTGTATCTGACTATGACCATTATTGACATGTAGGATAGTTACATCTAGGCATCCTTCAATTCGTTGCTTCTTCTACCTTCTGAATAATGAAATTATTTTTAGCAAGTCAAATCAATAATCATTCCGCTGCTCTTTTGTTAACACAGTCACCCAGCAGATAGCCTGCAACACGTTTGGTTTCTTATCATTTAAATAGAGTATACATATTCAGCACAATTCTTACAAATCATCTATTTCATTTTTTCTAGAAAGTCCATTTTAATGGAATAAACTTAGTCCTGTCTGCCCCATAAACATGGGATGTCACTGCAGTGATTCTGTAAATCAGCAAGATGAATGAGTCTTTCTACCTTTGAAGTCTCTTCTCTAGCCAGAGAAAATATGCAAATCCAATGAACCTTGCTTTACCTTTTGCTGGGCTCTGTGCCCTGAATCTCCCTAACTTCATATTTGGGGCTAATGAAACTCAGTCTATAGGTTTGGCTCTGGTTTAAGCTCTTAGACACAAGCCTTAGGCTTCTTGCTATTAGCTGAAGCAAAGCTTTTAATAAATGGGAATCAGACTGAGCAGTACAAGTTTCAGATCTGCTCTACACTACCCCCTTGCCATAGCCTGTATACCTTGTGTCCAGGTCATGAACCAGCGCAGAGTTCATGGTTGAAGGACAACCTGGGCCAAGGCCCAGGAATGACAACAATCAGCACACAGCAATGTGACGTTGTTAAAAGGGCACTGAATTTAGACTCAGAGCACCTGGGTTTAATCCAGGCTTTGCTGCTAACTACCTGAGTGACCTTGGGCAAATCACTTCATGTCTCTTGGCCTCAGTTTTCTCATTTGTGAAGTAAGAGGATTGAAGTTGAGGACCCTTCCAGGTCCAGTTCAACTTAAACACTTTATATATTGTTCTACATCTAAAGTCTCTTCCTTCCAAAACCCTGTTCCATTCCCTTCTTACCTCTGTTTCTGACTTTCTGAACTTTGACATCATGGCCTACATGTCTTCCCCAATTAGAATGCAAACTCCTGGAGGGCAGGGACTATCTTCTTTTTGCTTGCATTTGTAACCCAAGCAGTTAGCACAGTGCTTGGCACAGAGTATAATCTTAATAAATGCCTGTTGCCTTGCTTTGCCTTGCTTTTCCAGGACAAAGGCCTAGAACCCTGGGCTCTTTGTTTTTATTATTCTGTGTTGTAAGATCCCTTCCATATCTACTGCCCAGATGATGGCACCCATGTTCCTGGCCAAATCTTACTAATAAGAAAGAAATTTTTTAAGGGATTTTTTCTAGGGATTCCAAAGGCTGCCCTCACCTATATTATTTTAATTGTAAACCTGTTGACTTACGAATTAAGAGTTCTACAGGATGAAGCAATGCTAATATGACTAATAAATCCCTCTTATATCAGATATGGCCAGCAGAGCTACTTTTTGACTTTGGCTTGTTTGATTCATGTATTTTGAGGATCATGGGAAAACATTCATTGTAAGAGATGGTCACATTCCATCATCTATCATCTCGTTGCTGGTGAGGATACAGTTTTCAAGACACACAGCATATTATAGCAGGTCACTAATAAGCAGCTCACTCCTATCATGTTATGTCATGTCACACATTGACAGTTAAAAAAAAACCACATTGTGGAAATAATCCTTTAATTGGGTGGTATCAAACTCAAATAGAAACAGGAGACAATAAACTGTATGTAAGGATCCCTGCCAGATGCATATTGATGTAGAAAGCCACATATTAACATTATCTATGTTTTATTGTATTTAAAATTATTTTGTTAAATATTTCCCATTTGCATTTTAATCTGGTTCATAGCACTTGCGCTGTATGCAGCTAGCAGGTTTGACAGCACTACTTTAATTCATATGGTACCTAGAGATAACTAGGTGATGTAGTGGATAGACCTGGACTCAGGCAGACTAGTTCAAATCTAGCCTTAGATGCTTATTGGCTATATGAACCTGGGCAAGTAATTTAATCCCTGTCTGCCTCAGTTTTATCATCTGTAAAATGGGGATAATAATAGCACATACTTCCAAGAATTGTTGTGAAGATCACATGAAATACTATTTGTCAAGTGCTTAGCACAGTGCCTAGCACATAGTAAGTGATTAATAAATTCTTCCTTCCTTCCTCCCTCTAAAAAGTAAAAAAAATATTTTGTAGGTCTTATCCAATTAATTTGTGAGGAAGAGAGGATAACAGTTCAAATGACTCTTATTTCACAGATGAGGAAATAGACACCCATAGATGTTAAATGATATACACATGATCAATAGAACCATACTTTGTAGAACTAGAAGGAATCTCAAGAAATCTACCCCTCCTCCTATTTAGACATGTAAATTATAATGATCTATTAGGGATGCCCAGGGAATTATCAACAGGAGAGTATGATAGCAAACCACAGATACCGGAAGGTTATTCATTTCAGTTTAGAGGAATTTCAGGAATTTCAGTTTAGAGGAATGGCCTAGAAGTAGCAGGTGATTGAAGACTGGTTATCTCAGAAGCCACAAAATCATGTCAAGCCTAGTTTATGGTCTGTTACCACTGTCCCTGAGCCATATGAATGTGAAATCCCATCTTTAATATATATACAAAAATTGGTGGTGAAATATAATTCCAGATGCCTGAGACCAATACTGTTTGGAGTCAATACTGTGCAACCATAACAATAAAAACAATACATAATAATTGGTATTTATATTGCTCTTTAAGGTTTATAAAATGTTTCATGGGCAGCACCTCAAGAGAAGAGAGCTCAGATTTAGGAGGATCTGGGTCGGACACACAGTGGCTCTGTGACCCTAGGCAAAGTCACTTCACTTCTCAGTGGCTAACTCTGTAAAACTATAAATTGCAGAACTGTTACCATTTGGCATATGGAGAGGAATTTTTCTTATTGCAATTCTTTATGGCAGTGAAATCATCAATCTGGACCCTTCCCCTCAAACTTCATTTTACCCTCACAACAGCCATGAGAGGTAGATATCACACATGTCATCTTCTCTGTTTCATAGATGATGAAACGGAGGCCACGAGAGGTTAAATGATTTTCCCAAAGCCACACACCTGGGAAGTATCAGAGGTTTTAAAGCCAGCATTCTAACTCCAGTATTCTTTCTATAATGGAGGAAGAGTCACTGGTCGGGAGCTATACCTGTGCCTCCATTTCTTTTTCAATTCTCCCATAATGCTTAAAAGCGATGAGCATACAGTAGATGCATACTCAGTAAATGATGATTCAATTCGTCTGCTGGGGCGAAGCACAATCCCTCATGGCCCTCTTAATGTGTCAGAGGAGTTTCTACGATACCCCTAATGCCTTCAGACAGCCAACAGGTCCCTATGGTAATGGCTCATGGCAAGTCATCGGGCTTTTATTAAGTACCTTCTATGTGCTAGGCACTGTGCTAATAGATGAGAATATGCTTTTCTGTTTTCTTCTGAGTTTGTGTTTTGATCTTCCCTGTCACCAGAGTAAATTTCAGGTTCTTTTGCTGTTGTTGTTGTTTGCTTATTTTCCCAGCCTATTCCTTGACTTTTAACTTGATGTTAAATTTGGGCTTTGCTCCCAGGGTAGAAAGGGCACTGTCCCAAGCTTCACATTTTTGGTGCTGCTGTATTCAGAACTAGTTCTGGGTGGCTGTAAGTTTTTAGTTCTTCCAAGATGGTATTATCTTAGGAGAGGTGTGCTCACTGCTCTCCTGGCCTGTGTTATGGTCTATGAGGGACAACAAGCATTCTTTTCCTCCCTGGAACTGTGACCAAGGTCCTTGCTTCCCTATGACTACATGCTCTAGTGTGCTGGTGTTCCTCCTTGCAACCCTGAACTGTATATAGACAATATAACAGAGTTGAGCACCTGATGCCAGCAAGGGGTCCCTTATAATCTCCTTCTGACCAGTTATCTGACGCCCTTACCCTCTCTGTGCTGAGAGTTCTGGAAGCTGCTGCTGCTGATTCAGGCCTGCTGCTGGCTTGGCTGTATAGGGACTCCACTGGACTGTGCTCGGCCTTCTTGCCTACCTTCTAGGTTGTCTTGGACTGGAAATTTGTTTCACCCCATCTTTTTGTTGGTTTGGCTGCATGAGAATTTATTTTAAGGCATTTAAGTTGTTTGGAGGACGTTTTGGGAGAGCGCAAGCAGGTGTCTTTCTTTATTCTGCCATCTTGGCTCCCCTCCCCACCATTTATGGGAATATAAAGAAAGGCAAAACCATCAGGATCAGAACTGAGTACCTTAATGACCACATACTTGTGTTCTCTTTCCTAGCCAGAAGGTCTCCCATGAGTTCACATGGTTTTGGTAACATGGCTAAAGGGCCTATGTCAGGTCCTAGAAAATAGGAATTGTTTCATTCTTTGAATTTTATATCCTACAGGAAGCCTTTCCCAATCTGCCTAATGCTAGGGCCTTCCAAGCTCTCTTGATTATCTCTAATTTATCCTGCATATAGCTTGTTCTTACAGAGTAGTGTGTATATTGTCTCCCCCATTAGACTGTGAACTCCTTGAGAGAAGGGACTTCTTACTTTCTTTGTATCTCTGATACTTAGCACAATGCCTGGCATATAGTAGGTGTTTAATAAATATTTGCTGACTTACAGACTGATTGATCCAATGTGTAGCACAGCCCTTGTCACATGCTAGGTACTAAATGCTTGTTGATTGATTGATGTCCTCTATTCACTTGTTTCTCTTCAGATCCATCCTCCTAGGTTTTAGCCTGGCTGAACAGTAGGATAACCTTTCCCCCAATGACATCAGAACTATGGATAGAAGAGGAGATAAAAAAGTTTTATATCAGGATCTTTAAAATAATATTTTTGTCTGATTCATTTGTTGTTAGATTGTAAGCGCCTTGAGGCTTCTTTTTGCTTCTTTTTGTATCCTCAGAGTGTAGCATAGTGCCTGGCACATAGCTTAATACATTTTTATTGAATTAAATGGGTTCTGATTCAGCCTAAGTCCTAAAAGCCTTAGGCACCTTCTTGAGCACCTGCCTTCCCATAAAATCAGATTCATTCATTCATTCACTCACTCAACAAACATATATTAAATGTCTACTGTACTTAGATCCCTCTGCTGGTTGATAAGAGAGATATAGAACTCAAGTAAGACTCAGTTCCTGACCTTAGAGAGTTTATAGTCCAGTCTAGTAGGGGAATGAGATACAAATGCAGATTAAATTCAGCAAACATTCAGAAGTGTAATATTACATTATAAATATGGTAGGGAGGTGCACAACAAAAGTGCTATACATATAAGATCTGAGAAGAGAGACCATTACTGGCAAGAGGTATCAGAGAAGGTCTCATGTAGAAAGACACAGAAACAGAGACCTGATTTGTAGTCAGAAGACCCTAGTCTTCTGCTATGTACTACCTATATGACCTTGACTTAACCTCTCCAGGCCTTAATTTCTTTATATATAGGACCTACGGACAGCCTCCAACACATAAGGGTCCATCAGACAAAGACATCTAGGTTCAGAAAACTATAACTCATGCATGAGCCTTTGACGCTTTGTCCCTTGGATCAGTCAAGCAACTCTGAGCAGCAGCCATGTGATGTCAGCAGGAAGCAACTCAGTCCAACAGAGACTACACATCCATATGCCCCATTTGTGACCAGTGGGAACCAGGCCCAATGGGAGCAGCAAAATAACAGACTCAGAAGGGAGCAGCTGTGAAAGTAATGAGGCATGAGTTGCCTCCTCCATACATGCATTCTGATGATCTGTGTTCACTCCTTGTATCTACTTTTCCCACTATAGTATCTGTATTTATGGAAGAATTTACCCCAGTTTTATTGGAGAAACTGTTTGTTGCTATGCTTTTTGGTAAAATAATTAATTATTCAGTTATAATAATGAATAACAATAATATAATAATTAAATTATTTGACCTAGTTGTATCCCCAGAGGGCAAAATCATTGTCTCTCTCTTTTCTAACTGCATTCCTGGCCTTGCATATTTATATAAACAAAGGTTCTGATGTCAGTCTCCCAAAAGAGATGTCCCCAGAGAACAACTACCATTCCTCCCCTCCAGGGTCTAAGAGACCTGAGGCCCTGGGGAGAGGGGGAAAGGAGCAAGTAGCTTTCTAATGACTGTAAGCTTGTACTGGTGTTTCCCTCCATTGATTATTGCTGTTATTGAGTCATTTCAGTCATGTCCGACTCTTGGTGACCCCATTTGGGGTTTTCTTGGCAAAGATACCAAAGTGGTTTGCCATTTCCTTCTGAATTATTTCCATTGATTATTATTATTTGATACAATTAGCCAGCCAAACTTAATTTGCATTTATAAATGGGTATTTACTAAGGTGGTATAATAAGACTAGTTGGTACAAGCACCCCTACAAACCAGGGACACTCTGTTATAAATATATAGAAAGTCTAGGGGAAAGTGGGCTTAGGCTTAGAGAGCACATATGGTAATGGAGCTAACACACAGCTCCTGGAAGTCTTTTTGTTGGAATTCTCAAGGTATTCCCCCGTAGGCATGGTGTGGCTTTCTGCTGGACTCCTTGTAGTATTCTGAAGCTGCCTTTGCTCAGTGTATTTGCCATGTCATTGGCCAGAAACAGGCACCACTGCCAAGTCACAGCTGTTCCTGGGATGATGCTAGGATCGTGATGATAATCTTCTGACTCATAGTGGGGAGGGGAAAACATGATCTACTCTCTACCTAAACACCCCCCCCCCAAAAAGTGATTCCCTTTCAGGAGTTTGTCAGGACTGCTCTCTTCTACAGGTTGCTAGGCACTTGGATGCTTAGGTTCTGTAATGGCTTGATATGAGACCCATGGAGTATCACTGTCTTCAGCCAATACACACATCTCCCAACCTGCTGCATCACTTCACTCAGTCAGTCCTTCCAAAATGGTTAACTAGGTTCTTCGGTTTAGTTTAACGCCTCTGATCGATTGATTCAACAGAGATGTTCTAATCAGATAAAGATACCAGCCTAGAGTATTTTGTTAGTTCCTTTATGTGAAGTAGGGTAATGGGTTGATTTATTTAACGTATCTCTCCCCTTGCATTTTTATTTATAATCAAATCCTTTTTTCAGGCTTTTATGGTCCCTTGCCTACAAATTGAAAAATGAGCTAGATAGATGATCCCTGAAGTTCTACCAGCTCTAAATCTATTATCCCATGGTCTCCAAATGAAAGGAAATGAATTTGAGTGTGGGCCCTAAAGGAGAGTTGAAATTCAGCAGGTAAAGTGGTCAAGGGAACACACTTATGGCATAGAAAATGGTCCGGGCAAATGGAGGTTGGAAAAATATAGCAACAACAGCTTCAGAGCCAGGGTCTTTTCCCCAAGGAAAGTCAGGTATTTTATAAACTTATTCCCATTGATCATCACAACCTTTTTAGGGCACAGGGCTGTTCTTTCGTTTTGTTTTGTATTTTTCATTTGAAAGGTCAGAAAGTATCTACATTGAAGTAGAATAACAGACCTGCGCTCACCTAGTAAATTGGATTTAGGACTTGAGTGCCTTAAAAAAGATTTCTACCTTTCATTATAGTGCATTATGGATGGCCTGTAGACATCTCAAACTCAACATATTGAAAACAGAACTTGTAATTGTTCCCCCTAAACTGGGTTTCAGCTGTTTATTTCTTGTGCTTGTAATGCTTTGTCCTCTCATGACTGACTCAGTGTCCCTGACAGCTCAAATTCCACCTTTTACAGCCTTCCCCAGTCCTTCCCTTCCTACCCCCAGCTTCTAAATAATACTTTCCCCTTACAGATTATCTTTATTTGTTCTCTCTCTCTCTGTATATATATATATATGTATATATATATGTACACACACAGACACACACACATATACTTTAATGGGAGGCAATATGTAAATAATGATATATAGAAGTTTTATATATATATGTATTTTTAATACAGGAGTTATATATAATGTTTAAACACAATGTAATACATGTACTATACATAATTATATTATTTATTTTCTATATCTATATCTCTCTATATCTATGTATATATACATATACAATATATGTACACATATACAATATATGTACATATGTGTATAATATATATGTATGTATATATGTGTGTATATGTACACATATATAGATATATACATATATACATAGATATATACATATATGCATATATACTTTATATATATATATACATATATATATGACTTCTATAGTTATTTACATATTGTCTGTCCCAATGTGTGCTCCTTGAGTCAGTGGCTGGGTTTTTTGCCTTTCTTTGTATCCTAAAAATGTCTTTTGACTGACCGCCTACCTAGTCTGATGTCCATAATTAAACATGGTAAAGTACTGCAATGCAGGCACACATGCTAATAGAGGCTGCACCAGCTAATACAAAAGGTAAGCATCCTTGCAGATCTCAGGCTACAGGGAAATTGAGGACCAGGGGCAATATATACGTGGTGCTGAGGAAGTTGTGCTTGTTTTTCTGCAGGTGAAAACCAAATATGCCAGGTTACTGTTGTTTAACTGTTAAAACAGGGGGTAACTGCAGGTATTTATAGAAATAGGTAAATATTTCATGATAGGAATATAATGAAAGAATTTTTTACCTACAAACTGATTTTCTCACAAGTTTCCTTTAATGGCCATCCCCCCAGTACCTTTCAATGTTTGCTGCATGAGATTTAGCCTGGTATAGGGGCAAAATCCATGGATCTGGCCTTGAACCTTAGCTCTGACACTGAATCTCAGGGCAAATTACTTCACCTCTGCTATCTCAGCTATAAAATAGGCAATTATGATATCTGCATTACCTCCTTCATAGATTTGTTATGGAGAAAATGCTTTGTAAACCTAAAGTTCTATAGAAATGTGAGCTACCATTATTGAGAAGCAGGAATCCAAAGGGTTACAAAAATCTGCCAGCTGAAGATTTTTTCTAAAGATGCATTTCTAAATGCATGTCTTAAATGATAATGATGTCAGTGGGGAGAGAATAATATCCATATGTATAGGGCTTTTAACCTTTCAAAGTAATTTTACCTACATTATCTCTTTCTGTCTTTGTAAAATTCCTCCGAGGTATGGCGGGTGATACTATTATCCCTATTTAACACATGAGGAAACTGAGGCCTTGAGCAGTAAAAATGGTTTGTAAATGGTGAAAGGAAGCCCAATGGTAAGTAGCCAAAAGCTTTCAAAAACCCAAACTCCTGAGCTGAATTCTCTTGGGAAGTGACTTTTTCAACTTTACAATTCACTGGATTCAAAAATCAAACAGGATGTGAAGGGTGGCTTTTGGCATTTTTAGTTTTGTGCTTTCTTAAAAGACTGGAGGGAATGCAAATTCATGTCTCCTCATCCTTAATGCTTCTGGCCTACATTGGTTGCTATGCTTTGCCTTCTGGATGTCACCCAACACAGACCCACATGTCACTTGCTAACCAGCTGCTTTGGGGACTTCTTTGCTGTGGACATCCCTCTGGGCTTTTCCCCTTTCGCGTCTGCTACACTCCTGAGCCTAAATTTATAACCTCCTACATGGTACGTGACCAACTGCATGCACCCAATAGATGGCACCCGACAGGAGACGCAGCACCAATGAAACCATCAGCATAGAATCACAGACCCTCTAACCTTGAGGACACCTCAGAGGTCATCTTGTCCAACCCATTCCTGAACACAGGCATCCTCTCCGTAACAACCTGGACAAGCGGTCATTTAACTTTTACTTGGAGCCCAGTAATGGGGAATTCATCATGTTTCAAGGTGACTCATTCTACTTTTGGAGAATTCTGAGAAAGGTTTTTCTTCACATAAAGCCTAAATCTGATTCTCCATAACTTTCATCCACTATCCTTTGTTATACCCCCCGGGAGCAGGCAAAACTAATCTGATCCCTCTTCTATTAGAGTCCCATTAAACTTGGAAGACAACTATAATGGCACTCCTTGTCTTTTACTTTACCTCTCCTCCTTCCTCCTCCCCTCCAAAAAGGAAATTATCAGTGTAATGAGTGGCACGTGCCCAGATCACCCCCAGGGGAGATGCCAGACAGAAGGACTGGTGCAAGCATGGACATTATTGGCCATCATGCAGTTGGGCTACCATATAAGTTCCTTGTATGTGGTGTCTAATAAATGTTTGTTCAGTGAATGATGAATGAAAGGAAAGGAAAAAAGAGTATCAGATTCTCTGCTTTTAGTAGAGAGTGCTCCAATATGTCTGAATGGTAGCTGTTTCTCATCATAAGGATGTCCTATCTCTGTACCAGCCTTGTAGTCTGTGTCATGAACTTAATACTATTTCTATTTCCTTTATTTAGCCAAACAGTCTGGAGTATATTCCCTAAATATATGAGTTTATTTTTCTCTGTTTTGAACCTTACCCAAATGTTTTCTACCATACTTTTCCCTCAGTTTCATTATTTCCAAGGTTTGCTTGTCTTCATGACCAACAGTGCTAATCTGTCCTCTTGCCCCATTAGAAATCTACTTTTTTTGAATGAGTTATTCTTCTCATCTCATAGAGATTTAATAACACATTGTAAGTCCTACCATCATTAAGTTAAACCTAAATTTCATTTTTCACCCATCCTTTGTATGTAGACACCTGATTTCCATAACTATCATTTCTCCTAAACTTATCTTCAATCTTGACCTTTCTTTGAAGGGTCATACTAGTATTTCCAACTACCAAGAAGAATAGAAGCTCCTTGAGAGCAGGGTTTATATAATTTTATCATCATATCTCTAGCTTCTATCAAAGTTCCTTGCACAAGTATCACAGAATCTTCATTAGAAGGGATTTCAGAGGCCATCCAATCTGTTCTACAACGTACTCAACAAGTGATCAGTAAGTCTTTGCTTGTAGTGCTAGTAAGATTGAACTCACTACCACCAGAGGCAGTTCCTGTTACCTTAGGATAAATCTGTCAGGAAATTTTCCTCTTACCTAAAGAGGAAATTTGCCTGTTCACAATCTCCACCTACTGCTCCCATTACCCCAAGCAGAACTTCCTTGAAGGGGTAGGTTGGGACTGTCCTTTCCTATCTTTTCTTTCAAATATCCTCAATCTTTATAATTGTGCAACACTCACTTTTTATTTTTTTGTGTGGCTGTTCTTTCCATTCAAATTGTTGTAGTTCTTATGTGTATTGTTTCCTCAGCTCTGCCTCCTTGGCTTTGAATCAGTTCATGCAAAGCTTTCCATGCATCACTGTATTCATCATTTCTTACAGTAAAATACTATTCTTTTACATTCATGTACAATTTGTTTAGCCATTCTCCAATTGATGGGCATCTACTTTATTTCCAATGCCTTGCTATCACAAAAAGTGCTGCCCTAAATATTTTGGTGTTTATGGGGACTTTCATTTTCTAATGTCTTCCTTAGGGTATGAGCCTAGTAACGGAATCCAGAATCAAAGAGAATGGACATTTTAGTCACTTTATTTGCATAATTCCAAATTGCTTTTTAAAATGGTTGTACAATTCACCAACAATGCATCAGTGAGTCTATCATCTCACAACCTCTCCAACATTGACTAGTGACATTTTTTTGTCATCTTTGCCAATTTGCAGGATATGAAGTAAAACTTTGGGGTCTTTTTGGTTTCTATTTCTCTTATTGTTAGTGATTTGGAGCATTCTTTCATATGGTTGTTAATACTTTGCAATTCTTCTTTTGAAAACTGTTTATATCCTTTGACCATTTATCTTTTGGGGAATGGTTATTAGTCTTATGTATTTGTTTTTGTTTCTCTCTCTCTTTCTTTCTTTCTTGGCTAGGCAATGGGGTTAAGTGACTTGCCCAGAGTCACACAGCTAGTAAGTGTTATGTATCTGAGGCCGGATTTGAACTCAGGTTCTCCTGACTTCAGGGCCAGTGCTCTATCCACTGCGCCACCTAGCTGCCCCATCTTATGTATTTGTTAATTGTTTCTATATCATTGATATTAAACCCTTCTCAGAGAAATTTGATAGAAAATTTTTTTCCTATTTGACCACTATCCTTCTTATCTTAGGTATATTAATTTTGTCTTTGTAAAAGCTTTTCAGTTTCATGTAATCAAAGTTGTTTATCTTATCTTTTGTAATTATCTCTATTCGTGTTTGATTGGGAATTCATCTCCTGCACATAGCTGTGAAAAGTATGTGATCTGTTTCTCTTCTATTTATTTTTAAATAGTAAGATTTTTAATATTAAGGTCACAAATACATTTAAAATGTATTAGGTAATGTGGTGTAACGTGTTGATCTATGCCTGATTTCTGAGAGACTACTTTCCTATGCATTAGGGTTTTTTGTTTATTTGTTTGTTTGTTTGTTTTTTGGGTTGTTTTATGAAACTGTTAAAATTTATTTTAACTTGTAATTTTCAAAACTTTTGTTGGGCAACCCTATGTCTAGTCATAGACATAATTATGCTAATGAATGTTGGTGGAACTGAATTAACATACCTTCCTAGACATCCAATTGGCACCTCCAAAATCAACATGACCAAAGCCTAATTTATTACCTGTCCCTCCAAATACACTTTTTCTTGTGACATATTTCTGGCATTTTAGAAAACACTATTTTGACTATTGAAAAGGAAACAAAAAGTATTTGATTCTTCTTTCTCCCTTATTTCTATTAGCTCATCAGTTGCTATAATATTGAATCCACTTTTGAGATATGTTCCTTATTTGATTCTTTCTCTGTATTCCACAGTCATGCTCCTAGTATTACCATCCACCTAGACTCTTGGAATAACCTCCTTTGAGGTTTTCCTACCTTCATTCTCTCCCTTTTCCAAATAATTTTTCATATATTTCCATACTAATCATCCCTATGCATAGATCTAGTCATGTTACTCTTCAGCTAAGAAATCTTAAGTGGGTCCTCTTTTGATTATTGAATAAAGTTACAATTCCTTTGCCTACCATTCAAAATCTTTCACAATCTGGTGCTACCCTAATTTTTTAACCTTTTCTTCTCCCTCCTCAAAATCTATATTCTTACCACACTGTCCTACTCACAATTCCCTGAATATGCCTTTCATTTTCCTAAGCCTCTGACTTTACTTAGACACAATGTGGAAGACAGCATAGAATGCTGGACTTAGCAAGGCTTGGTTTCAGATCCCACTTCTGACACTTAATAGTTGTATAATGCCATTTGTTTTATCTCTGTGTATCAAGCAGCTCCCTAGCAATCATCTTCTGAGTGTTAGGGGGTTGCTATGTTGGTAGAGAAAGTTCCCACACTACGAACTGACAAAAATCACAAAATCTTTGGATATATCCGTGACTTTGCTAACAACATTCCCTATACTTAGAATGCTGTCTATCCCTAAAAGGTGTCAAGGAGCTGGGGAGAACTTAGTAGTCTTCTCTACCATTTAGCATAGCAACAAATGCTCTCAGAATGGGTGATTTAGGGGTAACCCAGCAGCTATACCAGAAAAATGAAAACAACCCACATGTAAAATGTGTGTATCTGAAGCTAAATTTATTGGTACAAAATTTTATGGTATAGTCATTAGGCTCTTGATCTCATATTCACATGGTACAAGAATGTGGTTACTGGAAAATAGGCCCTTGAGACATTTTCAATTTGGGGTGTAATCTACAAAAATCTCTGGCTTTGCCATTTGGAGCTATGCCCAGAAAGTTACCAAACTGTGCATAGCTTTTGACTCAGTTATACTCAGTTGGGCTTTTACCTGAAAGAAATCAAAGAAAGAGAGGACCTAACTATCCAAAAATATTTATGTCAACTCTTTTCATGGTAGCCAAAAATTAGAATCTAAGGGGGTATTTTTTCTTTTGGGGAATGACTAAACAAATTGTGGCATAGGAATGTAAAGGAATGTTACTTTTTCATAACAAATAATGAAATAGACAGTTTCAGAGAATACTGGCAAGGCCTCTGTGAATTAATGCAAGGCAAAATGAGCAGCACTAGGAGAACAATTTAAACAATGATATTATACAAAAAAACAACTATGAAAGACTTCAGACACTCGTCAATGAAATGAGAAACTATGAATCCAAAAAAAAAAATGAAGATGAAACATGGTACTTGCCTCTTGACAGAGAGGTAATGAACTGTTTTTTTTTTTAGTTTAAAATTTTTCTTTTTTTTCTTTTTTTAATGTTAATTTTTATTTATTTTTTTGTTTTCAACATTTACTTCCACAAGATTTTGAGTTCCAAATTTTCACCCCATCTCGCCCCTCCCCCCACCCCAAGATGGCATGCATTCTAAATACCCCTTCCCCTAGTCTGCCTTCCTTTCTATCTCTGCCCCCCTTCTCTTATCCCCTTCCCCTTCAATTTTCCTGTAGGGAAGGATGGATTTCTGTACCCCATTTCCTGTATTTCTTATTTCCCAGTTGCATGTGAAAACATTTTTTTTAAACATGTGTTTTTAAAACTTTGGGTTCCAAATTTTCTCTCTTCCTCCCTCCCCACCCACCCTCATTGATAAGGCAAGCAACTAAACATAGGTTATATATGTGCAGTTATGCAAAACACTTCCATAGTAGACATGCTGTGAAAAACTAACTCTATTTCCCTTAATCCTATTCCACCCACCCCCATTTATTCTATTCTTTCTTTTGACCCTGTCCCTTCTCAGAAGTATTTGCTTCTGATTACTCCCTTTTCCAATCTGCCCTCCTCTCTATCATTCCCCTACTCTCTTGTCCCCTTCCCCCCCCATTTTCCTATAGGGTAAGAGAGATTTCCACACCCAATTGAGTGTGTATGTTATTCCCTCCTTAAGTCAAATCCTATGAGAATAAGATTCACTCATTCCCTCTCACCTTCCCCCGTTTCCCTTCCACTGTAAGAGCCTTCTCTTTTCTGGTTTGGTTTTTTTTTTTTGTGGGATAATTTACCCTGTTCTACCTCTCCCTTTCTCCTTCTCCTAGTATATTCCTCTTTCACCCCTTAATTTTATTTTCCAGATATGACCCCTTCATTTTCAACTCACCCTGTGCCCTCTATCTATATCTATATATACATACATATAATTTTTTCCCCTCCAACTATCCTAATACTGACAAAGGTCTCATGAGTTACAAATATCATCTTTCCCTGCAGGAATGTAAACAGTTCAACCTTAATAAGTCTCTTATGATTTTCTCTTTCCTGTTTACCTCTTCATGTTCCACTCGAGTCTTGTATTTGAAAATCAAATTTTCTATTCAACTCTGGTCTTTTCATCAAGAATGATTGAAAGTCCTCTATTTCACTGAATGACCATTTTTTCCCCTGCTGGATTATACCTAGTTTTGCTGGGTAGGTGATTCTTGGTTGTAATCCTATCTCCTTTGCTCTCCAGAATATCATATGCCATGTCCTGCGGTGCCTTAATGTAGAAGCAGCTAAATCTTGTGTTATCCTGATTGTGTTTCTACAATACTTGAATTGTTTCTTTCTGGCTGCTTGTAATATTTTCTCCTTGACCTGGGAACCCTGGAATTTGGCTACAATATTCCTAGGAGTTTTCCTTTGGGGATCTCTTTCAGGAGGAGATCAGTGGATTCTTTCAATTTCTATTTTACCCTCTGATTGTAAAATATCAGGACAGTTTTCCTTGATAATTTCTTGAAAGATGATGTCTAGGCTCGTTTTTTGATCATGGCTTTCAAATAGTCCAATAATTTTGGATCTATTTGGATCTCCTAGATCTATTTTCCAGGTCAGCTGTTTTTCCAATGAGATATTTCACATTGTTTTCTAATTTTTCATTCTTTTAGATTTGTTTTACAGTGTCTTGATTTCTCATAAAGTCACTAGCTTCTAATTGCTCTATTCTAATTTTTAAGGAAGTATTTTCTTCAGTAATCTTTTGGACTTCCTTTTCCATTTGTCCAGTTTTGCTTTTTAGGGCATTCTTTTCTTCGTTGGCTTTTTGGACCTCTTTTGCCATTTGGACCTCTTCTGTTAGGCTATTTTTTAAGGTGTTATTTTCTTCAGTATTTTTTGGGGTCTCCTTTAGCAAGCTGTTGACTTGTTTTTCATGATTTTCTTGCATCATTCTCAGTTTTTCCTCTACTTCTCTTACTTGCTTCTCAAAATCCCTTTTGAGGTCTTCCAAGACCTGGGACTGATTCATATTCTTCTTGGAGGCTTTGGATGTAGGTGCTTTGGCTTTGTTGTCTTCTTCTGGTTGTATGTTTTGATCTTCTTTGTCACCAAAGTAAGATAATATAGTCTGACTCTTTTTGCGCTGCTTACTCATGATCCCGGCCAATTACTTGAGTTTTAAACTCTTTGTTAAGGTAAAAGTCTGCTTCCAATGTGAAGAGTGTACTGTCCCAAGCTTTGGGGGTTTGTCCAGCTGTTTTCAAAGGTACTTCTAGGGACCTGTAAATTTTCAGTTCTTCCAAGGTGCTATGATAAGGGGCAAGGTGTTTCCTCTCCACAGCCACAACAAGCTCCACCCCACCAGCATTCCTCCTTGCCTCAGGACTGCCCCTCAGAACTGTGACCCAGATCCAAGCACTGGTAAAGCAAGAGATTCCTGCCTCAGCACTGGCAAAGAGATCCCTGCAATCCCCCTCTGATCAGCCACTTGATTCCCCCTCAGTCTGTGGGCCGGAAGCTCAGAAAAAAGCCATGGCCCCAGGCTACACTCAAGAGTTGCAGGGCTGAGACCTAACTCCTCTCTCACCGCAGTCACAGACTTTTCCCACTGACCTTCTAAGTTGTCTTTGGCGTTTGTGGGGTGAGAAGTCTGGAAACCACCATAGCTGCCCGTGATTCAGTCCTCCGAGGCCTGCTCCAGGGTCGCTTGTGACCTGTGTGCCCACACCAAACTGTGCTATTCTCCCTGCCTGGCGCGATATACCTTTCTGATCAACCATCCAGGCTGTCTTTGGCTGGAAATTTGTTTCACTCTGTCTTTTTGTGGGTTCTGCTGCTTTAGAATTTGTTTAGAGCCATTTTTTTAGGTATTTGGAGGGCTTTGGGAGAGAGCTCAAGACAGTCACTGCTTTCCCTCCGCCATCTTGGCTCCACCCTCAAGTTTAGGTAATGAACTTAAAATGCAGAAAGAGACTTACATGGCTAATGCCAAACTATGCAGTTATATATTGAGGGCTTTCTTTTTCTTTCATTCTTTTCTTTTCTTTTTTTTCCAATTTGCTCAATGGTTAAGGGGGTGGGAGATAGTAGAAGAGACAACTTAATTTTTAAAATGCTTGTTAATTGAAAAAATAAAAAATAGTAATCTTTTAAAAAAGAAACAAATGTGATATAAAAATAAAAAAGCAATAAAATAAGAAAATTATTTTTTTAAAAGAAAGGAAAAAATATTAAACTAAAAAAAGTTTCTAGTGAGAGCTGATTTCACCTAAGTGCCACAAGCTAGGACACAGGTCCATGAGGTAGAACTCTAAAAAGGTGGAGGCTTCTGGTCTTTTATGTATACAAGAAACCTTGGTTCCTTATACTATGACAGTCTTTTTTTTTTCCAACTAAATTCAATTTAATTATCTTTATATTATTTTCACGTCATGAATTACAACTATGAGTTTAATGCACCATCCATATATACCCAGCAACACTTGCTGCAGGAATATTTCTTGCTTCTTACCCCCAGCACTGAAATTGCTAGTTCAACTTTACTTAGCAGTTCTCTGATATTTCTTTTTTTTAATTTAATTTTTTCAATATATTTTTATTTATTTCATCAAATATTTTCCAGTTACACATCAAGTTTTTTTAAATATCCATTTTTAAAAATATTTGAGTTCCAAATTTCCACCCTTTCTCTCCCCTTTCTCTGAGAAGCCAAGCAATTTGATATCAATTATACACGTGAAGTCATACATAATATATTTTCATATTAGCCATGTTGAAAAAGAAAACACAAACAAAAAAAGAAAGTTAAGAAAAGGTATGTTTCAATCTACATTCAGAGTTTATTAGTACTCTCACTGGAGGTGGACAGCATTTTTCTATCATAGATTCTTTGGAACTGTCTTGGATCATATATTGATCAGAGTAGCTGTCTTTCATAGTTGATCATCTTTATAGCAGTGCTCAAACTGTGTAGAATGTTCTCATGATTCTGCTCACTTCCCAGGTTTTTATGAAAGCATCCTGTTCATCATTTCTTATAGCACAATAGTATTCCATCACAATCAGCCATTCCCCAATTGATGGATATTCCCTCAATTTCCAATTCTTTGGTGCTACAAAAAGAAGCTGCTATAAATATATTTCTTTTTACAAATTTTTCCCTTCCCCTCAGCCTCCCTTTTTTTTATCTCTTTGGGATACAGACCTAGTAGTGGTATTTCTAGGTCAGGGGTACGCACGTTTTATAGCCCTTTGAGTGTAGTTCCAAATTGTTCTCCAGAATGGTTGGACTAGTTCACAACTCCACTAACAAAGCATTAGTGTCCCAATTTTTCCACATCCCCTTCAGCATTTGTCATTTTCCTTTTGTGTCATGTTGCCCAATCTAATAAGTATGAGGTTGTATCTCAGAGTTGTTTTAAATTGCATTTCTCTAATCAGTAGCGATTTAGAAATTTTTTTCATGTGACTATTAGGAACTTTGTTTTCTTCTTCTGAAAACTGCCTGTTCATATCCTTTAACCATTTATCAATTAAGGAATGGCTCTTTTTTTTTTTCTAAATAAGTTTGGCTCAGTCCCCTATATATTTGAATGAGGCTTTTATCAGAGAAATTTGTTGTAAAATTTTCCCCCAGTTTCCTGTTTTCCTTCTAATTTTGCCTGCATTAGTTTTGCTTGTGGAGATGCTTTTTAATTTCATGTAATCAAAATTATCCATTTTAATTCCCATGATCCTCTCTCTTATTTGGTCACAAACTCTTCTCTTTTCCATAGATCTGACAAGTACTTTTTTCTGTGTTCCCCTAATTTACTTTATGTCTAAATCATTCTTCTATTTGGACTTTATTTTGGTATATGGTGTGCAACATTGGTCTATGCCCAGTTTCTTCCAAACTGCTATCCACTTTTCCCAGCAATTTTTGTCAAATAATGGATTCTTACCCCAAAAGCTGGGATCTTCACATTTATCAAACACTAGATTACTATGGTCATTTACTACTAAGTATTGTGTGCCTAAACTATTCCACTGATCCATCCCTCTATTTTTAAGTTAGTACTGGATTGTTTTGATGATTATCATTTTGTAATGTAATTTGAAATCTGGTACTGCTAGACTACTTCCTTCGCATTTTTTTTTTATTGATTCCTTTGATAGGCTTGACTATTTATTCTTCCAGATGCATTTTATTATTATTTTTTCTAGCTCTATAAAATAATTCTTTGGTAGTTTGATTGGTATGGCACTAAATAAGTAAATTAATTTAGGTAGAATTATCATTTTTATTATATTGGCTCAGCCTACCCATGAGCAATTAATATTTCTCCAGTTCTTTAGATGTTTCTTTATTTATGTGAAGTGTTTTGTAATTGTGTTTATATAATTCCTGGGTTTGTCTTGGCGGGTAAATTCCTAAATATTTTATATTGTCTGCAGTTATTTCAAATAGAATTTGTCTTTCCATCTTGTTGCTGGGTTTTGTTGGTAGTATACAGAAGTGCTGATGATTTATGTGGGTTTATTTTATGTCCTGCAACTTTGCTAACATTTCAACTAGTTTTTTAGTTGATTCTCTAGGATTCTTTAAGTACACTATCTATCATTTGCAAAGAGAGATAGTTTTGTTAACTAGTATTTTTATTCCTTCAATTTCTTTTTCTTGTGTTATTACTATAGCTAGCATTTCTAGTACAATATTGAATAATAATGGTGATAATGGACTTCCTTGTTTCACCCCTGATCTTATTGGGAAGGCTTCAAGTTTTCTCTATTACAGATAATGCTTACTCTTGGTTTTAGACAGATACAACTTATAATTTTAAGAAAGGCTCTACTTATTCCTATGCTTTCTAGTATTTTTAAGAGGAATGGGTACTGTATTTTGTCAAAAGTCATTTCTGCATCCATCGATATAATCATATGATTTTTGTTGGTTTTGTTATTGATATGATCGAGTATGCCTATAGTTTTCCTGATATTGAACTAGCCCTGTATTCCTGGTATAAATCCCACTTGGTCACACTATGAAAGTCTTAATAGTATTTCCTACCTCTTGATCTAGTTTTGAATTTTCTAACTTAACATTTCAACCAGTAAAGAGATAAGGTACTGTTGTCTCCATTCTCAAATCTGCATTTTGGGATCTTTATGAATTAAAATTGATTGAAAGTTCAAATAATGGAAAAAAGAAAATGAGTAGTGGTGGTAGTGGTGGTGGTGGTGATTTGCTTCATCCTATGGCCTTGAAATAGAGTCACTCCTATCTTTTTATTAGCATAGGGCAATAGGAATTTTCCTGATGGTTGCCCTGTCTATGGGCACATAACTTTTAGGGAAAAGAATTGTCTTAGAAATACAGGCTAATGGTGAATAAAGGACCATGGGGGCATTAAAAAAAAACAGAAGGAGAGTATTCATACACATTCACCCATAAATATACATATTTTTTTCATTCTAATACAAATGGTTTACTAATGAAAATCAAAGTGAAGAACACATATATACAGAAGGTATAGCACTTTGTAAGAAGTTTGTTTTTCTATTTCAACAATCTCAACTGATAACAAGTCAGCGTAATGAATCATGGTTTTTCTTGCTGGGACTATTTTTCCCCCTGCAGGTAATTGTCTCAGTGGGGAATAGGGGGAAGGCAGCTCAAAGTTTAATAAGCAAAGGAAAATGGGACTGGGATAGTTGCCTTTTTATCCAAATGTTTCAGATGAGTACAAAGCATGAAAACACATACCTTTTATAAAATATACCTTTCAGTACTACCCTTAGAAAGACAGTTTTTAAAAAAAATTATTAAGGGATGAGAGAGGAATGTACTGGGAGAAAGAGAAAGGGAGAGGTAGAATGGGGTAAATTACCTCACATAAAAGAGGCAAGAAAAAGCTTTTACAGTGGAAGGGAAGAGAGGGAGGTGAGGGGAAGTGAGTGAATCTTACTTTTATCAGAATTGGCTCAGAGAGGAAATAACATACACAAGCAATTGGGTATAGAAATCTATCTTACCCTACAGGAAAGTAGGAGGGGAAAGGTATAAAAGGAGGGCAGATTAGGGGAGGGAGTAGTCAGAAGCAAAACACTTTTGAGACGGGACAGGGTAAAAGGAGAGAGAGAATAGAATAAATGGGGGGAATAGGATGTAGGGAAATACAATTAGCAATAGTAACTGAAAAAAATTTGAAGCAAGTTTCTCTAATAAAGGCCTCATTTCTCAAATATATAGAGAATTGAGTCAAATTTATAAAAATAAGAGTCATTCCACAATTGATAATAATTAAAAGATATGATCAATTCTTAGATAAAACAATCAAAGCTATCTATAGCCATATAAAAATACTCTACACACTATTGATTGGAGAAATGCAAATGAAAATAGTTCTGAGATACTACCTCATACCTATTAGATTGACTAATAGGACAGAAAAGGTAAATGACAAATGTTGGGGGGGATGTGGAAAAATGAGACATTAATGCACTGTTGGTGGAGTTGTGAACTGATTCAACCTCTCTATAGAGCAATTGGGAATTATGCCCAAAGGGCTATAAAACCATGTATACCCTTTGATATAACAATGCCACTTCTGGGTCTGTATCCCAAAAGAGATAAAAAACAAAAGGGAAAGGGATCTATATGTGAAAGATCATTTATAGCAGCTCTTTTCTGGTAAAGAATTGGAAAGTAAGGGGATGCCCATCAACTGGGGAATGGCTGAACAAGTTGTGGTATGTGATTATGATGGAATACTATTGTACTATAGGAAATGATGAGCAGGATGCTGTCAGAAAAACCTGGAAAGAAATGCATGGGTTGATACAAAGTGAAATGTACTTTGTATAAAGTAATAACAATATTGTAAGATGATCAGCTATCAATGACTTAGCTATTCTGAACAATACAACTATCCAAGACAACTCTGAAGGACTTATGATGAAAAAATGCTATCCATCCCCAGAGAAAGAACAGATGGTATCTGAATACAGATTAAAGCATATTTTTTTTTTACTTTCTTTTTCTTGAGGTTTTTTTTTTTGGTGTATGTTTTATTTCACATGACTGTTACGGATATGTTTTGCATGACTACATATGTATAACCTATATTGAAATGCTTGCCTTCTCAATGAGGAGGGGGTGGGAAGGGAGGAAGGGAGAGAATTTGGAACTCAAAATTTTTAAAACGTATGTTAAAAATTGTTTTACGTGCAACTGGGGAAAAATAAAATACTAAATAAAAGCTAAAAAAAAGAAAAGACAAGCAGGTAGATTTCAGAAAAACCTGGAAAGACTTAAATGAATTGATACAAAGTGAAGTGAACAGAACCAGGAGAACATTGTACATAGTAACAGGAACATTGTGCAATGATCAAATATAACTGACAGCTTTTCTCAGCAATACAATGATCCAAGACAATTTCAAGGGACTCAAGATGGAAAATTCTATACACATCCAGAGAAAGAACTGATGGAGTCTGAATGCAGATCAAAGCATACTATTTTAACTTTATTTTTTTCATGTTTTTTTTCCTTTTGTTCTGTCTCTTCTTTCACACCATGACTAATATAGAAATATGTTTTAGGTGATTGCACATATATAATCCATATCAAATTGTTTACCATCTTAGGCAGGGGGAGGGGAGGGAGACGGAGAAAATTTGGAACTTTTTTTTTTATAAAAAATGAATGTTAAAACCTGGTACATGTAATTGGAAAAATAGATTTTTTTTAAATTTTAAAAAGGACAATTTTTTTCTTTTCCTGCAGCTGTTTATATGACTTTTAGAATACTTATTCAATTATAGTTTTGAGGTCCCTATGTAATATTCTACTCCCCCTCAAATCTGGAATATTAAAGAAGGTGAGTAATTTTGGAGAAAGTAGAAGGATTCATAGCTTGCAGCTAGAAGAAAACATAAACTGGGATAAGTGGAGGGTGAAATGTATTATTGACCAATAATTTTTTCTTCTTGTATAGTAGGCCATAGACCAGAAAAACAAACCCTGAACTCCAAGAACATCTTCTCAGATAGCTGGTCATTTCTAACATTGTTCTTCCTCTTAAAAAAAAAAAAAGCACATGCCTTCAATCATCAACAATGATGAAAAACACAATCTGTGCCCACAAGTCCTTTAATTTCCTGTTCAGGACTTCTTAATCCCTAGAGGGTTTTCTCAGGTTTCTCCTGCATATCACTGTCCCCATCATAACTCCTGAGGAGCTAGTGCTTTAGGTCTCAAAGTACACGGAGGACGAAACAGGATCTTGTTCAACTTGTAAAGGTCTTTCGTGAAGTGTTGTCTGTTTGGTAAATCAAATATAAAGTTATAAAGAGAAAATCGGACTTGTAACTCAGTGGAGGTTTTCTTTTCTTTTCTTTTCTTTTGTTTTTGCAAGGCAATGGGGTTAAGTGACTTGCCCAGGGTC
Organism: Vombatus ursinus; assembly: GCF_900497805.2. Classification (NCBI taxonomy): domain Eukaryota; kingdom Metazoa; phylum Chordata; class Mammalia; order Diprotodontia; family Vombatidae; genus Vombatus; species Vombatus ursinus. The sequence goes on from NW_020954556.1 coordinate 17,154,452, forward strand.
ACACAACTAGTAAGTGTTATGTGTCTGAGGCTGGATTTGAACTCAGGTCCTCCTGAATCCAGGGCTGGTGCTCTATCCACTGCGCCACTTAGCTGCCCCAAAATAGACACACCCTTCCTTCGAGTCAGTGGAGGTTTTAAGGTCATCGAAAGGGAAGTCACTAAGTAGGGCTACTGTGTCTGGGTCAGCCATCAGAAAGGGATACTGAACTTACACTGTGGGCTTGGTTGCTTACTAGTGCGAGGTAGTGCCATAGTGCACAGAGTGCTGGGCCTGGAATCAAGAAGATCCTGAGTTCAAATTTGACCTCAGACACTCATTAGCTATGTGACCCTGGACAAGTCAATTTAACATCTTTCAACCTCAGTTTCCTCAATAATATGGGGATAATAATAGCATCTACCTTGCAGGGTTTTTGTGAGGATCAAAAGACATAACATTGTAAAGCTCTTTGCAAACCTTAAAGCAGCGTGTAAATGCTAGCTACTATTATTGTTGCTATTATTGTTATTGCATAGTTATAGTTATTACCCCTGGAGGCATTGAGGTGTATGCCAGCCTTTAACTGTGTTTGCCCAGGTATTACATGGAAGAACTTCTGTGTCTGTTAGGCTAGTGGCCAGAGTCCCCACATGAATCAACTACGTCAATTCAATTTCATTCAAACAAAAATAATTAAGTGCCCGATATCTGCCTAATTGTACTATGACGAGATAAAATGGCTATGAGTCTCTGCACTCACATTAGGAACTAGCAATTAGAGCTATCCCAAAGTTGAATGAAGATCTCTAAACAATGGCTGGGTACTTGTAAGTTAGTATAAAAAAGATCCCCTGTCAGGAATGGTTCTTCCAAATCTGGATTTCTGCAATTCTGTAAAGTTCCTTCTTACCTCCTTAGGAAGATAAGACATGTACAACTGAAATGAAGGGAAAATAAAACAAGGAAAAATAAAAAAGATAGAATAAGTGTTAAATTGAATACAATCAAGTATCAAAATACTATGGGTATCAGGGAAGAGAGAGATCTTTGTTGTCTGGAGACATTTGTAGGCTTTATTTGGGGGTAGAATTTCAATTGGCTTGAGAATGATAATGATAATAATAATAATAATAACTCCTCATATTTCTATAGTACTTAGGCCAAGAATTGATCAGGAGGAGAGCAGGCAGGGTTGCCCTTGGGAACCTGCAAAGTTCTTTTAATGTCTTCTAAGCTTCCTGAAATGAAATTCCATCTTTTTAATTCCAATGTTCTTCTTCTGGTGTTATTGTATAGATGCAAATGATGGAACATAACAACCTCTGAAGAACTGAAATGGACAATCACCCAAAGGAGAATGGAAAAGTACATCGTAGGTTTGAACAAGCAGAAGTACAACATGAGTTCATCATAGGAGATTATGGATAAGAATGACATAGATGGGTTGCAATCTACATCGTTGGTAGGAAAAGCCACATATGTGAGATCAGAGGTCTGTTTGAATATATGAGTATTTAAGGCTTATAAAAGTGCTTTCCTCCCAACAACTCTGCGAGGTAGGTAATACAGATATTCTTTCCACTCTACAGATTGGGAGAAATAAGGCTTTTAAAGAGGCGAAGTGTCTTGCCCATGGTCTTCTACCTAGTAAGTACTGGAGCTGGGATTTTATATAGGCAGATAACAGAAGAAAGCATTGCCTCCTTGCAGGTCAGTCCTAGGTTCCCTTGCAAGGCAACTGGACAAGACTCTTGGATGGGGCTCAAGCTGATAAGTGAGTGACCAATCTCAAAAGGAACTCAGCCCTTTGCACTATATATATATTTCTGATCCCAGGGTAACATAAACTTGGATTCCTGTCTCACCTTAACATTTTGGTAGACCTGTGATTTCCTTGGTGATTGCCTTTCCTATTTTCTCCATAGACACAGGTCATAACCTTTCTGTGCCTTCCCAACCTGTGTGATTCTTATCTATGCTTTCCCATAAATCTTCCATAGAGGATTTACCCAGTTTGCTAGAACTTTCCTCTGGGTTTTTTAATATTTCAAGAATACTAATATAGCAATTGGGTTGTCTATTCATCTGTTATCTTTTCCTGTTGGTATATGATCAGTAACATTTTTTTTTCCTGTCACTGTTTATTTGTATGATGGCAAGATGCATTAGTCTGTTTATGCCCAGCATGCATTTTTCCATTGTGTTATTTATTTAATTTTGTGAGATCATAGAGTTCCATGATTCATAGGTGATTTTTCCATTTCAATGATGATGGAACTTAGTTGCATTGTTCCTATGTGATAATTACAATAATTTATAAATAGTAGGGTTTAAGTATTATAATTATTATTATTACTATTACTATTTACATATCAAGAAGTCTGAGCACACAACTAAATAGAAGCACATAACTAAATAAAAGTAACCATTGAAATTGCAACTTGAATTAAAGAAAGGTAGAAATTTCTAAATATTATCTTTGCCTATTCTGAATCCACAGGTTGGCATTTGGATGAACGAGATGAAGAGTACAAGGTGTTATAACTCATTCAGTAATAAGTGAAGTTGGCTGTTGCCTATGTGATATAATTTTAAGGTTTCCAGGAAGGTTCTTTTCCCACAAATCTTTCCCACCAATGTGTCCCATGATTGAAATTTTACCATTAGAGATATATTCCTTTGTGTTTAGCATTGCTCCCTCCAGGCTTATTTTTAAGCTAAATAAACATTATTAAGTGCCTCCTTTCTACATAGCACATAGGGACAGAAAAAAAGAAAGGGCCTTAGAGATGATCTACACCCTTATTTAAGAGATGAGACAACATGACAAAGGGTGGGAGGAGCAGAGGAAGGATTTTCAGTAGGGTCCCCTGCCTGATTAAAAAAGTAATGTTCTTAGTACCTCTAAGGTAAGACATGGTTCCTGTTTTCAAGGAGCTTACAATCTAGTTGGGCAATAAGATGCAAAGGCAGAAAACTATGCTGTACAACATTACATGACCAGTCTATTAGAAAGTTGCAAAGAACAATGCCATGGGAAGGAAGATTCCTTGGAGAGGGTGGTGTTCAAATTGCTCTTTAAAGGATGAACAGGGGGCAGCTAGGTGGTGCAGTGGATAGAGCACTGGCCCCGAAGTCAGGAGGACCTGAGTTCAGATCCGGCCTCAGACCAAACACTTGACACTTACTAGCTGTGTGACCCTGGACAAGTCACTTAACCCCAATTGCCTAAAAAAAAAAAAAAAAGGATGAACAGGCATTCAGCTGGTGTTAGAGGAAGGAAAGTATTACAACCATAAGGAAAGTGTGATTAAAGATGCATGGGTTTTTAAAATATAAATGGTCCTAGAGGTGTGTGAGTGAACATTCCTCTTCAAAAGGAATTAGCAATGGCAGCCATACCCAGTTCTCCTGGATCTAAATTTTTTACTTTGATCTAGCCTCAGAAACTTAATAGCTATATGACCCCAGGCAAGTCACTTAACCTCTCTTTTTGCCTCAGTTTCTTCAACTACAAAATGAGGGTAATAATAACACCTGCCTCCCAGAGTTGTCATGGGGACCAAATGAGAAAATGTTTGTAAAATGCTTAGTACCATGCCTGACACATAGTAGGTGCTATATAAATGCTAGTTATTATTATTATTTTAAAAATCATTACTATTATCTCATAACGTTCCCCTGGCTCTGTCCAGGGAAATAAGAAAATTGCGAATCCTGGTTTCTAGGGGTGTTCTGACCACCTAACTATTTTGACCTTAATTTAGACAAGTCCCTGGTTCCCTTAGTTAGTGAAAGACAAAGCTGATTTTTCCCCTCCAAGGAATAGTCAAGTCAAGTCAGCATGCATTTATTATGCCTTTACAATATTCCAGGCAATATGTTAAGTGCTGGGAACACAAATCAAGAAGAAAGAATGACTGTCCAAGCCTTCAGGGAGATTACATTCTAACAGGGAGACAATATGCTCATATATAGATAGGTATAAAAAACATACAAAGCAGATTCATGGTAGTCATGGTTGAGGGGAAGGCATTAGCAGCTGGGCCTCCAGCAAAAGATGGTCAGTGAGCAGAGTCCTGCAGGGATTACAAGAAGTGAGGAACAAGAGCATTCCAGGCCTGGGGGACAGCTAGATGCAGTGTGAGGAAGAGCAAGGAGGCCAGTTTGGCATTACTGCAAATTATGTAGTAGCCAACAAGAAGATTATTTCAATAGTCCAGCTGTGAGATGGGGAAGGCACATGGGAATAGTGAGATGTATTCAGCATACGTAGCAAGGTGGAAATGGCAACACTTGGCAGATTGGCTATGTGAGGCGGGTGCAAGAAAGGAGTCAGAGATGACACCAAGGTTTCAAGCATGGGTGACTGTAAGGATGATGGCATTCTCAATGGAAAAAGGGAAGCTTGGAGAAAGAAAGAATTTTAGGGGAAATACAAAGACTTCTGTTTTGGATATGATGAGTTTGAGAGGCCTACAGAATATCCAGTTCGAGATGTCCTCAAGGCAGTTGGTGATGCAAGACTGGAGCATAAAAGAGAGCTTAATGCTGGATATAGAGATTGGGAAAGCACCTACATAGAGATGATAGAACCCAGCATGGCCAGGCCTGAGCTTAGGATAATCACTTTGACAGCCAAGTGGAGGATGGATTGAATCTGCATTGGCAAGGGGAATTTCCACACCAGAGATCTTGCCAAAGATATTGTTGATCTAGAAAAAAAAAGTTTATTGTAGAAAAATAATTTATATACACAGTAATGATGATAATTCCCCCCAAATGGTAAGAGAACCTGCCCTACTTTCAAGGAATAATATATTAAGTTCTGAGTGCTTTAGTGTGGATAAGTTTATCAGCCCTTTTCTTTCTGGTGGACCAGGTTTTGCAGGAGTATACTGGATATCTAGGGGGAATGTACGTGGAGCAAAAAGAGCCCTGAAGTGGGGACAAAAGGGGAAGCCATGAACAAAAGGGAGGGAGGGAGCATAAAAAGCAATCATTTTCCTACTTCATAGTGAAAATAGGCTCTGCACTCCACTACCTGAAAGGCAGTGATAACCCGAGGCCCCTGTGCTTTGGTTAGTTAAATTGAGCTCTAAAGGAAACATCTTCCCATCCCAAGAATGCAGAACCCAGGAAGGGATTCCTACAGTGCAGAGCAAGGGCAGCAGAAGAGAAATTAGCTTTGGTAAAACCAACTGTCTTAGTCCCCTCCTTCCAAAACTCCCCTCTCTGGGAGCCTGAAATAGTATATTCCAGAGGACATGCACAGCTGCACGTTTCACCAGTCTAACAAATTGAGGGCATTGAGGAGACTGATCTAGCCCTGTTTTGGAACCTTAATGCCAGTGGAACCAAAGCCAGTTATGTAAGATATTATGAAACCTCAGAGATGCTTCTTAAAGCTGAAACAGCCTACATAGCCTGACCCAGCAAAAAGGCCATACATACAAAGTGCAGGATGCAATGCCAGTTTGATCAGCAAGAAATTTGTTTCTGAGAAAACATGTTCAGACATCACTCAGCAGGAGGCCGTGGATGCAGCCCCAGATGGGTTAGAGGAAAATGTCAGTGCTGCATATACCAGGGCTTTTCAAAGTGTGTTCCATGGAAACTTTCTTAGGATGTGGGGACTTTATTTCACAATTACATGAATTTTTCCTGAAATTAGAGGTTCTTCTTCCCTCATTATGTTTTAGGTTTATCTGAAAACAGAATTTCTGACTCTAATTCCCTTGCCTTCTCCAAATTACACTCTTATCCTTGCTCTATTGTGATGCATTTGTTCCCAGGTTCAGTCAAAGACCTTCCATAAAGCAAAAAGTCTAAGTGTTGCCACCTAATAAACAGAAGAGGGAAATTCAGAGAACCTTAAAGTTGCTCTGTAACAAAAACAACATCTACCTTATTTGCATCTATGTACATATATATATATACATATATATACTCACATGCATATGAATTAAGCTTATTACTTGATCAATGGCCCATTAATTTATATATCATATATGCATGTATCATATATTCATATATTATGTATACATTAAGATGCAACATGACATAGTACACAGGCCCTGTGGTTAGAGTTGGGACAATCTGAGCTCTGATTCTGCCTCTGACACAGTTACTAAGCTGTGTAATATTGGGAAAATCATTATTACCTTTGTGTGTCTGAGACAACTCCCTGGGGCTTCTCTACTAAATAAAAAAATCTATGTTGGTGGAAAGAATTTCTCCCCATACTGACAGAATCACAGATGCTGTTCATAATTTTATCCCTGTCCCTTTCTCTCTGTCTCTTTCTCTAACATTTTGTCTGTTCTCTCTATTCCCCCCCCCCAAAAAAAAGTTGCTGGAGAAGTAGTGATTTGGGGAACTAGTCTATCTATCTATCTACATATCCATCTGTATTTATAAACAAAACACATGTACATGTATAAAGTGATTTGTATTCATTGCCCCTACTTTATTGTTTTTATTCAGTCATGTCTAACTCTTTGTGATGCCATTTGGGGTTTTCTTGGCAAAGCTACTAGAGTGGTTTGCCATTTCCTTCTCCAGCTCATTTTACAGATGAGGAAACTGAGGCTAAGTGACTTGCCCAGGGTCACACAGTCAGTAATGTTTGAGGCTGGATTTGAACTCAGGAAGAAGAATCTTCCAGCTTCCAGGGTCCAGTGCTCTATTCACTGCACCACCTAGCTGCCTCCACTTACTATCTACCTATTCCTTAAACTTACAATTTGCCTTTTGACTCCAACACTTTATTGAAACTGCTGTCTCAGAAGTTGCCAGTGACCTCTCAATTGCTAAAACTGACAGGCTTTTGTATTACTCCGTATCTTCAGACTTTTCTGTAACTTCCAACACTGCTCGTCACCTTTCTTCCTGTACACTTTCTCCTTTCCTGGCTTCACACCGCTTCGCCCTCCCTGTTCCCTTACCTGTTTGACAGCTTCTTCTCAGTCTTCTTGGTTGGTTCATCATTCATTTCCTGCCCCTTAAGCAAGGGTGCCACGCCAAACTGTCCGAGGCCTTCTTTTCTCTCTGTTGCTACCTCCTTTGGTGATCTCATCTGCTACCATGGGTTAAATGACCTCAACATAGGTGACTCACAACTCTCAATCTCTGCCCTAATAATTTTTTTTTAATCTTGATTCATGTTCCATGTATCTACTCGCTTGTTCATTATCTCACACCAGGATGTCATGCCAGTATCTCAATCACAGCATGTCCCGAAGGGAATTAATTCTCTTTTCCCCTAAACCTGCCCTTTGTCTTAATTTTTCTATTTCCATGAAGGGAATCACCATCCTCCCAGTTACCGAAGTTCATTAACTGAGATTCATCCTTCACTTTTCCTTCTTCCTCCCTTCCTCATTCCCCCATATCTTATCATTTGCCAAACCCAATAGATTCTACCTCAATCATATCTCTCAATCCATTTCATCCTTTCCATTTACATGAACACCATCCTCATTTGAACCTTCATCAGGACTCACCTAACAAGCTCCCTACTTGACTTCCTTGCCTCCAGTTTCTCCCCTCTCCACTCCATCCTTCACAGAGATGATAAACAAAACATACTTAAGATAAAAGTCTAACCATTGCTTCCCTGCTCAGAAACCTTCAGGGGCTCCCCCTAGGATAAAAATGCAAACTCCTTAGTTTAGCATTAAGGACTACAAAGTCTAGCTCAACCCTACCTTTCCAGCCATATCTCACTCTACTTTTTTCACATACTGTACATTCTAACCAACATGGACTACTAGCTGTCCCAAACTTGGTATGCTAAATCTCACCTCTATAAGTTTGCACAGCCTGTCTCTACATGTAATCCCTCATCATCACTAACCTTCAGAATCTTTGTTGTCTTTCAATCCTTTCATGAGCAGCATAGCTTAGTTAAAAAAAGTGATAAACTAGGAGTAATGAAAGCCTGTGTCTAAAACTTGTCTCAACATTTGCTAACTCTGTGACTTTAGGCAAGGCACTCAACCTTTATGAGCTTCAGTTTCCCCATCTGTAAAGTGGGTATAATAAGAGTCCCTACCTGACAGGGTTGTAAGGATCAAATGATCAAATGCATCACTATGGCACCTTGCTGCAAAGCTACTCACCCAGAATCATTTGAGGTAGGCTACAGCTCTGAGGAGTATGACCTCTGGCAGCAAAGAGAGACAATCCAGACCACTGTAAATTGAGCTTTATTTGTTTGTTTTTTCCCTTACTAGGCAATTGGGTTAAGTGACTTGTCCAGGGTCACACAGCTAGTGTTATGTGTCTGAGGCTGGATTTGAACTCAGGTCCTCCTGACTCCAAGGCCAGAGCTCTATCCACTGCACCACCTAGCTGCCCCATAAGTTGAGCTTTGGACAGAAACAGGCCCAGAGCCAGCTGGGACACCTGACCAGGACAAAGAATGTGCCTGGGAAAAGAACACTGAGGCCTTGCAGGGCTGGAGGTGTGTTTTGTCTTGGCTGCCCATGTTATACAAGTGGGCGTCCTCTACTAGCTTACTCTGTGTGGGTTCACTCTTCTCATTGATGCTTTGTATGGTTGTGGAAGAATATACACCCAGTTAAATGGTTTATTACTATTGTTCTTATGCTGCCATCTGAATAAATGACTTGCTTTGAGTTAATTGTGTCCTCTGGCTGACTGTTAAAGGCAAACATGCCAGGGGGACTTGTGAGCTATAGCTTCAGAACCCAATGTAGCTGGCCTCCAGGGGACCCAGGCTGCAAGGACGAGTTGCAGAGCATCTCAAAGGGACATTACTTACTTATCTGTCTGGGAACTGGATATATGATTTCATGGGTATAGAATCATACAATCATAGACTTAGAGCTGGAAGGAACCTCAGAGGTCATTTACGCCAGCCCTTCATTTTACAAAAGGAAAAAAAGAGAGAGAAACTGAGGCACATAAGGGTTAAATGACTTGACCATGGAGTTACTCCCTCCAATTGAAAGAGATTGATTTCTTAACCTCTGTGATTTTTGCCCAGGTTTTCTCATATATTTTCCATTCTGGTCATACATATAAGATTCTTTGATCCTAAATCATCAATACTATGTTATATACCACTTCTATGTAAGGTGTAGTTTTAACATGTAGTAATAATAATAATAACAATAATAACTAGCATTTCTATAACACTTTAAGATTGGCAAAGAGCTTTACAAATATATCATTTTATCCTCACAACAACTTTGAAAGGTAAGTGCTATTATGATTCCCATTTTGCAGGTGATGAAATTGAGGAAAACAGAGGTTAAGTGACTTGCCCAAGGTCACATAGTAAGTGCCTAAGGTTGGATTTGAACTCAGGTCTTCTTGATTCCAGGTCCAGCGCTCTATCCACTGTGCCATCTAGCTGCTATATATCCATCATGCATCTTTCTATTGCTCTTCAGATTATTTTAAATTTTAATTCTTCTAAGATCATGGTATTTCATGATTCACAGCCATGTAGCATCACCAGAATATTGGTGTTAAAGAGATAGGTTTCTATTGCAATGAGATTTTTGGTGCCTTCCAAAGCATTGTGCAATTTCCCAAGTATGACTTGATCTAATCTTCTAGGCAATTTCGTACCCAGTTTATTATTCAAAAAGTAATACGTATGCAAAATATACATATTGATGGATTATTTAAGTGGATTTCCCAGTTTCATGATATAAGGAAATAGATACATGTTTTTTTAACCACTTTCATTTTCCAGTGTGGATAACTAGACCAGTTTCCTTCACATTGCTAAGGAAGAGATTCCTGGGGCTTTATTAAGTCATAGTGGCCAAGTGATTAAATTGATTGGAAGGCTGGTGTGAGCAAGGAAGGGTTTGGGCAATAACAATAACAGGCTTAGCTCCAAAGATATAAAGTCTTGTAATGTACCTGATGGCTTAAGATAAGATACTATAACTATTCTGTTACCTCCTCTACTCTTGCTTGGAAGGGCATATAGCAACATTCCAGAGATTGATTACTCATTATTTGGGATGAAGGCAGTTTCAGTTAGTGAAAAGATGGCTGCACAGAAGCAGTTCTTTCATAATTCTTTCATAAGAATTATACCAAAGAAGGATCATCACTACTACTAAAAGATAGAGGGAAGTTGGGTTCCAAAGGAATATTGAGGAGGACGATTGAAGTATAAATACTTGGCATATGGTTTGTATTTAGCCCATGAGTGATAGTTTTGGAGACAGGTTCAGGGACCAGAATAAGGTGCAGTAGGGAGTTGTACCAGAGGAGAGCTATAGCAGAGACCATGGAGAGAGCAAAAAGGGGGCTGAAACGAGGGAGGGGGAATAGCAGGTTTTAATATTGGTATTGGTATTGGTATGGAGAGAAGTACTGGTATAATGCTCTGGTATACCATGGAAAGCTTTGGCCAAAGGAGAAACTTTGCTAATGTGGAAAGCTCCACATGAATAAACAACTTTTAGTAGTATAGCACGGTTAGTCAAGTTATTTGTAAGGTAGTCTAAAATTGTAACAATGGATGATGGTGATAAAAGGTTACATGTGAAAGGTTCAAAATTCAAAATTCAAACAAAGAAAAGTTTGAAAATGTCTGTTTGGCTGAATCAAATTGTCAAGTCACGGTGTTTCCTTAAATCTAATTTCACCACCTAGTCCAAATTCCCTCAACATCATCTCTGACAACTGGCTACTCAGCCATTGTTTGAAGACCACCAGTGATGGGACATTTGCTACCACCTGCAGCATCACATCACATTCCACTCTTGTACTGCTCTAATTGTTAGGAAGTTTTCTCTTATATCAAGCTCCAATTGACTTCTCTGCAACATCTACCCATTCCTACTTATGCCTTCTGGGGCAGTTTTTCTATGTGCACAGTGTTTGGCACATAGTAAGTGCTTAATAAACGCTTTTAAAAATTAATTTCTAGGTCATTGATTCATTCACAGACAATCCTTCAAATAAATGTCTGAGAAGTGATCATGTCTTATCTTGTCTTCTTCAATCATTCTTAGTTCCTTTAACTGATCTTCTGTGGCATAAACTTTTTCTACTGAACTCTTATGCCTAGGGGATAAGCCCCATGTAGCCCTCTCCTATAGATCTGAATTTAGCAATATTAGAACCACTGACCCCTCATTGGAAACCCTTATGTTTGCCTTCATGTTGAAGAGTTCCTTGGGTTCTCAAAGTGAAAGAATGCAGGAGGTAGATGGGGAGGGTAACATGAGAGATTATCAAATGCTTTGAGATTCTCTTCAATCTTTCCCTTATCTTCTCGTTACAATGGAGAGATGATTTAGAGGCTTCTTGCCCTTATCTTATGGTGTAGTCTCAACAAACCAAGACAAGTATAATCTATGTAAGCCACCAAAGTTATGTCAGTAAATGGTGTTGGAAGAAAGAATAGAACCCTGGTCTCTTGATATTTAGGAATCGAGTTAGTTTTACCATGGAAATATTTAATGCCCCCAACTAGACTATAGAGGACAGAAGGTATATACTTCGGCATATATAAGATGCACAAATATAAAAAGGCATGACTGTATGGGAAACAGGATGATGCAGTCCTAAGCCTTACCACTACTAGGATCACAGTGTGATCCTCATCCTGGTGATGTCATGGGGATAGGGAAGTAAGAGGAACCCTTGGGAGAAAGTGATCATGCTAAATTGGAAGTTGTAGTAGCCATGGTAGGGGATGCCCAATATTAACCCTAGACTTTGGAAGAGTGGAGTTCAAAACATGAGGGTTAATTCTGATAAGATGGATTTGGCTCAAATAAAATTAATTTAAGTTACTGAGACCAATTAACTTTTAAATCACTTTCTGGTATAATACATATGCATATTTTCTATATAAAATCTATATAAAATCACCAATCCTGTGATTGACAATGAAAGTCATCACCTTTTCTGCAGCTTATAATCTTAGAGGTTAAGTAACTTACCCAGAATTACACAGCCAGTATGTGTCAGAGAAAGAATTGGAACCCAAGTTTTCCTGACCCCAAGACCAGTTCTGCATCTATCCTATTCCTGTGCCATGATGCCTTTTGTATAACCTAACACATATTGTTCACATCTTGGGAATAGTAGCTCTGAACAAAAGTTCCCTTCCAATGCCTTATTTTGGAATAAAAGGAAACTAGAAACTGTACCAGAAACCCTGGCAATTTGTACCAAGCTGGTCAGACTTTGATTACAAGCCGTGTCTGCTGCCAGGAACAGTTCAACCAAGCACAAAGAGACTCACCCCAGGAAGTTGGCCACCAAGTAGTTAATTATTTTGGCCATGGTGACCAGTGAAGCAGATAAAAATACAAAATGATTTGTAACGCATTGCTACTTCTTCCCCTGGAAAGGGAGCCCAGGAATCATACAGCTATTCAACTGTTTACATTTGTTTACTATTGGTACTCTTGAGATATGATTTCTGTCCGATGATAAGCAAATTGATATACCACTAGAGGAAAACACCTGTAATTGATACTTTCAGTACAAATGAAACTAGATGACATAAAGAATTGCAGATGAATTAAAAGATAGTCCATAGATTCTCAGCAATACAAATAGGGTAGCTGATAGAGTTGATTTTATTGTGTCCTCCAAGGCAATCAGAAGTGAGCTTTCAGAACAATTTGTTATCTCTTTGTAGTGATAACTATGAATATGAGCAAAGATATTAATGTGAAGACAATTGTAGCAGATGCTCCAAACTCTGTTGCCAAGGAAAAAGACAAATTCATGAATTTTTGACAATATCTTTCAGTTGAAGTCAACAAATACCTTGATTCTAAGCAATTACTGGGCAAACCTAGACCTAGGTAGTATGGGGAAGGAGCATTGGATTTGGCATTAGGACTTGGTTCGAATACAGGCTCTGTACTTGTCATCTACACAACTCTGAGCAAGTTACTTCAGCACTTTCATCCTCAATCTTCTTGACTATAAAATAAGGGAGTTAGATTTAGATGATCTCTGAGGGTCCTTTCAGCTCTAAGTCTAAGATTCTATGAGCCTACTAACGATTCCATGACTTAAGACTCTAAAAACAGAGACAGCTCTAAAAAGAATGGGCAGATTTTCCAAATAAAATACTAACAAAATGGTCACAAATAATCCCAATTCAATTCAACATTCATTAGGCATCTATGTGAGGAATGTAGTGCATGTGTGTGTGTTGGGGGGGGTTGGCCAATGAGGGCCCAGTCCTAAAATCATGCCTAGATTTGCCCTTCCTGAAGGGTTATAGAGTAGATATAAAGATATTCCCTGCTTGTTTCCAGTCCAACATGTGGAACTTTGGGGAACCAATTTCTAGTCATGCCTAACTGAGGGGGTGTTACTATGTTGTGATAGGACGACTATCTTAGGGTTCCCCCTCTGCCTTCAACATGGGATTAGGCTATTCTTACTCTCAAAGGCATCAAAACTGTCCCTGGACTTGATTGGCCCAGTGGTCTCTTGGTCAACTAAGAGCATAAAAAAGCTCACCCAACTGAAGTCAGTGTCTTTCAAACTTGGTTTGGCTTATCATCATACCTGGCCCTGCTTACTAGACAAGCTTCCATATGGAGATGTGGGGGGTAGGGGTGGCAAGGGTCTGCCACTGAAACTAAGTGCTATCACATCCTTTTTGAATTTCTTGCTAAGTAAACCTCTTTTTCTTTGTTTCATGTCACTGTCAAAAACCAGGTTATATATAGGCTTAAAAAGCACACCCACCACATATGTGATGACAAAAAAGCCTTCTAATTGGCTAGGGAACTAAAAAGATTTGTGACTTAAGAGGTTCTGAGCCAGAACTGTATTCACATACAAAAGAGATGATAGGCTGATCTCATTCATTTTCTACTTGGCTCTGAATGAGGCAAGAACTCTTTTGAACTGCCAAGTGAGAGAAAGGAAGCTTGCCCTGTCTCCCATCCAACCTCCATATATCCTGGGGGGAGACAGAAAGACAAAAAAAACCCAAAACTAAATATGGCTCCTTTCCTCATGAAATTTATAATTTAGTAGGGGGTGGTACATTTGTACAAATACTTATAATACAAAATGAAATATACGTATAAACAAAGTGCCATGTGACATCTAAGGTAAGACAAAGAGTTTCCTACTGAAGGTGTCACAAAGAAGGTGACATTTGACTGAATCTTAAAGAATAGGCAGGATTTTAACTGGTCTAGAGTAAGAGGAACTGAGCTCAAAACCCACCTCTGGCACTTACTACCTATGAGGCATTGGGCCAGCAAATTAATCTCTCTGGGCATCAGTTTCCACATCTATAAAATGAAGGAGTTAGAATAGGGGACCTGTGAGCTCCCTTCCAGTAGTATAACTATGATGTTCTTCTAGAACTAAAGTTGGGAATCAGAAAAGAGAGTGTTCTAAGTACAGGAAATAGTGTGAACAAAAGTCCAGAGGCGGAAAATGATTTTAAAAAGGATTTGGAAATGGCAGGTGATCCAATTGTCCTGAAGCAGAGAATATCTGGAAAAGGATAGCATGAGAGAAGGATGGAAACTTAGCACTAGATGGTGGTGGAAGGCACAGTTTTCTGTCTTCTAGCCTAGATTGTATCTCAGTAAATAAAGAAATTGTAGGTGTGATTGCAAAACCACTATATGTGTGCTTTAAGAAATCATGCACAGGAGTCAGAAGACCAAAGATAGGCAAATACCCCCAATTTTTTATTTTAATTTTTGCTTTTTTTGGTGAGGCAATTAGGGTAAAGTGACTTGCCCAGGGTCACACAGCTAGTAAGTGTCAAGTATCTGAGGCCGGATTTGAACTCAGGTCCTCCTGACTCCAAGGCCAGAACTCTATCCACTACGCCATCTAGCTGCCCCTCCAATTTTTTATTAGGAAGAATGGATGTATTCCAGATCCTTGACAAAATTCTAAGACAGATTATTACTATGGTTTGTAGGCTTCTTACAAAACAAAGGGATGTTCCCTGATAAACCAGATACATTCACCACAAACAAAACCTTAGCAGTTTAGTCCCAACCTCCCTTTCCAACCTCTTTTACCACGGTGGTCAGTGACTCTTCACTCATGTGAAGAGTAGCAAGAATCATGAAGGTGGAAAGTCCTCACAATTGATAACTTTCTCTTTCTTTACAAGACCCTATTAAAATCAAGAGCAGGTACAGCCCAGGACTGTTCTTATTGAGCTACTTACCTTCACTCACTCCATGCAAGTTACTACTGAGAAAGGTTGGTGGGGTCGTGAATAGGAGCACTGGCAAGACCATTAGACAGAGCCAGGTGCCTCTCTCCGAAGTATTGCAAGATCTCCCCCTATCACCTGCTTGTATGAGTCAGTGAGGCTTCCTCATAACCTGTGCGTTTGTGTCTGAGTCTAGACAGGGTCTCATCTTAATGTTTCCTAAGATAGCAAGATCCCTAACAGGGAATTGGTTTGTCTTCCTAAAGGCAGCAGGATAGAATTGTCAAGCTGTTCTCACTGAATCAGATTAAGAGGGAAGTTGTCCCTCCTTAAACTTGGCTGGTTTGGTTCTTTTCTTCAAAGGTAGTCCTAAAGTACCCTGTACTTCAGGTACTCCATTAGGTATATCACCTGGGGTGGGGCAGAAACAAACAGAAAACAAAACAAAAAAAAGACCCTAAGTATCTTTTCAACTATGCCTCCTCAAAAACCTTTTGCTCACCTCAATCCGGTCTGTTTGGAATTTCTCAAAATGAATTATTCACATATTCATTTCTTGCCTTCGATCATACCACTCCTGCCTGAAATGACCTGATACCTTCTCTTCACTTACATGAATCTTTTGAATCTCATTTTAAAATCTACATTTTTCTTTTTCCTTCTCTGAACACCTACAAGCCCATCTTTATCACTCATTTGGCACGTTATAAATGCCCTTGTGTTGTTATCCATCTTTTTACATGCATATCATCTTCTTAGTTAGATTGTACACTCCTAGAAAGCAGATTCTGTCTTATATCCTTTATAAGCACCCAAGTACAATGCTTTGCATGGAGGAAGCACTCCATCAATGTCTGTGGACTGACTGATTGGGAAGCAGCATGATATAGCAGAGAAATGTATTGGATTTAGGGGCAGCTAGGTGGCGCAGTGGATAGAGTACCAGCCTTGAAGTCAGGAGGACCTGAGTTCAAATCTGGTCTCAGACCAGATACTTGACACTTAGTAGCTGTGTGACCCTGGGCAAGTCACTTAACCCCAATTGCCTCGCAAAAAAAAAAAAAAAAAAGAAATTCCTGTGGGAATTTGGGCAAGTTGCTTAACCTCTCTGGGCCTCAGTTTCTTCTTCTGTAACATGACAGGGTTGTATTGCTAAGGTTCTTTTCCATGCTAAATCTGTGATCCTTGACTTGCAATTTTCCCTTCCCCTTGTCTCAATTTCACTATGTTGAAAAAATTTAGGGAGAATAAGTTATCTGATATTGCCACTAACTTGCTTTGTAACCTTAGGCATTTGCCTTCCTTCTTTCTCTTATTTTTAACTTTTTACCTAGAAAAATGGTGAAGAATGCACAGTGAAGAGGCCTTTCAGCTCTTTCAAGGAGAAAGATGAAAAATATGAAATTTCCTCCTATTTTTAGACAACTCTAGCAACAGGATTGGCTCCATATAAGTCGTGTGATTAGTGGCCAAAGGGCCCACAATACACAAAAGGTTGAGAATCTCTGCTTTGTATGATGCCTCAAAACATTTCTTCTCTTTCCTCTAGTGAGACTGGTGATTCAAGGTTGGCTCAAGTCAGAGGAGCTCAATCAGCTAATTTAGTGGGAGGGTAGACAGGATAGGAGGAGAGTGTACACATGTGCAAATTCATTTTTTTTCTGATTTTAAATAATTCTTTTAGCCTTGTGTTTGCACCATAGCCACCTTTCTCAGTTGTGCATGACATTAAACAGAGACAACTCTGGATGCCTGGGTACAAATCTTCCTCCATTACAAGCCTCATGATGCCAGGTGTCAGCCAGGAAAAGGTCTTTGATATCTAATATCAGAGACCAGCAAAGCCCTCGAAGTGATGATGCCCTGGGCAGATGTCACCCTCTTTCCAAGGGAAGTACATTCATCTCTCCTAGGACAAGCTTCTATAAGCAACAGCCAGCCAACTGAGGACCTGAATTGTCTCCCTCAGTAGCCAATTTATGACCAGGTCACGATGTGATCAGTCATTGCCTGCATGCTTCTTCTCGAGCCAAGGCAGCCAAATGTTTTGGGACAGTTTATAGAGTGCTGAAATCATTCCAGAGGTGTCACTGAATCTCCATTTGTCCCTGTCTATCACATGCCCCAAAGCCAAAGTTAGTTTTATGACTAACAGAAGAGTCAATTTGGTACAGAGATTTCTTTACTAGTCCCCAGTCCCATTTGTGGCAATAATAGTTTCCAGGAAGTTTCCAACTTAAAAATTCACTGTGTTCCAAAAGCGTATTACTAGGTCTACCATTTGATTTCAGAATACATTCAGAATACATTTTCTAATATAAATACTAAGAATCACAGATTTAGACCTGGATGACTTTAAAAGTCATTTAGTCCAATTCTCTCATTTTACAAATAAGGAAACAATGTTATAGATAGTAGTTAAGTTTCCAGGCTAGCCCACCAAAAAAGTCTATTTAAAATACATGATGTTGCTGATCTGAGTTCTGGTTAGTGGGAATAGGGGGTCAAGCAGAACAGAAGAGAAGAAGAAAAATTTCCGTCCCCATTCCTGGGTACAGGGCAGACACTAGGCAGAAATTTGAGATAGTCAAAGTTTTCTTTATTATCTTACAACCTCCCTTTTTGCAACTTCTCCCCGTATGCCCACTGGCCTAATGTTTCTTTAGGTGCCCACTCAAGATCCTTTACCCACTCCTGCCCTACCTAGTCTTTAAGTATACCATGCTCCAGAATTATCCACCCCAACTAAGCCAAACTTCCATTTCCCTGGTGTTGAGATCAGATAAATATAAGGAACAAAGCAAACTTGAACTAATTCATACTAATGTCTGAATCACTTTTCAGAGATAATCGCATTTTTAAAAAAAGTTTATTTAATCCAAAATGGGCAGACCTTAAAGCTCTGTAAGCAACTGAAATGAAAAAAAAAATCCAGAATGTGGTTGGAAAAAGTATTTTTCATTGGAGGTGGTCATCCCATAATACCCATTTGCTCCCCTAAGTTGTTTTCCCCTAACAGAACATAAGCTTTTTTGCTGTTGTTGTTGCCTGAGGCCCTGGCACACAGTGGTTGCTTAATAAATGTTTATTGATTAGTTGATTGAAAAGATTCTTACTGAGGCAGGAGTAGGACTGGTGGGCTCTGAGGACCCTTTTAAGCTCTAAATCTATAATTCTATGATTAGCTTCTGTTTTTTCATAGCTCTTTCCTGACTTCACTTCTGAACCCACAGATTCTCTAACAATCCGAAATTTTTTTACAATGATTCCAATGGAAGGGGCATTCAGGGTCCAGCACACATATATTAGGTTTATATGTTGTATAACAGAGAGATGAGATGGCCTGCAGGCCAGAGTTGGCAGCAGCTATTTGTATATATGTCTCTTTTGTGAGTCCAGGATTATCTGTCCTCCATTTTTCCTGGGTTCATGGTGTTGCCATCTTGTATCCTATGTGCTAAAGCTCTAGATATCCACTGTTTTTTTTTATGAGAAGGCAGCATTATGTGTCCTCTCTCCCTGTCAACTTGCGTTAATGGGAAGTCTAGCATGAATGTGCAGGAGTGTCTAGTGAGGCAACAAGGCTAATCAAAAGGAAATTAAGAGAATTCAAGTCAGTTGGCAAACACTGCAGTGGAAAGCAATGAGGCACATGCTGCCTGCCCTAGAAAGTCAATGAGGTACAAAGTTCACCCTGAACTTCTAAGCTATGTGCACCCCATTGATATCTACCCTCTCCAGCCCTCTGCTGCACAGCCATGTCTCTTATTCTTTCTGCTTTCACGTGTGACCTAGAACAACTCCTCTAAGTTCTCTGGACCCCAGTTTTCTCCTTTGTAAAAGAAGGACATTTAAATGATCTCTAAGGCCTCTTCCAGATTTAGGACCTATGAACTTATGAATTCCTGCCTAATATAGACCTACACTCTGAGGCTAACTCTTCTATGGAACTTTGCCCAGTCAAGGCAGTGAAAAATGATTTCTCCCTTCTTTTCATGCATATAGGATTTTGTTGTTCAGACTGTAGCACAGTGAATAGTAATGGACCTGGAGTTAAGAGATCTGAGTTTGAATCCAGTCTCAAAGATTTTCTATCTATGATCACAGAGAAGTGACTTAATCTCTGTGCCTCAGTTTCCTTATCTTTAAAATGGGGCTAATACTTATTCTATTTAACCTCACAAGAATGTTTTGAGAAAAGCTCTTGAGGTGGAGCCAAGATGGTGTAGTGAAAGCAGTGACTTGCTTGAGCTCTCCCCCAAACCCCTCCAAATACCTACAAAAATGGCTCTAAACAAATTCTAAAGCAGCAGAACCCACAAAAAGACAGAGTGAAACAAATTTCCAGCCCAAGACAACCTGGATTGTTGATCAGAAAGGTATATCATGCAGGGTTGGGAGACGAACGCAGTTTGGTGTGGCCGCGCAGGCCACAGTGCCATTGGAGCAGGCCTCAGAGGACTGAATCGCGGGCAGCTGTGTCGGTTTCCAGACCTCTCAACCCATGAATGCCAAAGACAACTTAGAAGGTCAGTGGGAAAAGCCTGTTTCTTTGGTGAGAGAGGAGCATGGGGTCCCAGCCCCATTCCCCAAGCTTGGCTCCGGGGCAGCGGCTGCCTCCTGAGCTTCCAGCCCACAGACTGAGGGGAAATTGAGTGGCTGATCAGAGGGGGATTGCAGGGATCTGTTTGCCAGTGCTGAGGCAGGAATCTCTTGCTTTATCCATGCTTGGATCTGGGTCACAGTTCTGAGTGTCAGTCCTGGGACAAGGAGGACTGCTAGCATGGTGAGCTTGTAGTGGTGGTGGAGAGAGAATCCTCCTCACAGTTCCAAGACAGAAAAGAGTGCTTGTGGTCACTCATAGACCAGAGCACAGGCCAGGAAAGGACTAAACACCTTGTCTCTTATCATATCACCTTGCAAGAGCTGAAAATTTACAGGTCCCTATAAGTATCTTTGAAAACAGCTGTACAAACCCCTGAAGCTTGGGACAGTACATTCTCCATATTGGAAGCAGACCTCTACCATAATAAAGAGTTTATTATAACTCAAGTAATTGACTGGAATAATGAGCAAACCTCGCAAGAAGTGTCAGACCATAGAATCTTTTTTTGGTAACGAATAAGATCAAAACATACAACCAGAAGAAGACAGCAAAATCAAAGCTCTTACATCCAAAGCCTCCAAGAAAAATGTGAATCAGTCCCAGGCCTTGGAAGAGCTCAAAAAGGATTTTGAGAAGCAAGTAAGAGAAATAGAGGAAAAACTGAGAAAAGAAATGAGAGTGATGCAAGAAAATCATGATAAACAAGTCAACAGGTTGCTAAAGGAGACCCAAAAAAAGACTGAAGAAAATAACACCTTAAAAAATAGCCTAACCCAAATGGCAGAAGAGGTCCAAAAAGCCAATAAGGAGAAGAATGCCCTAAAAAAGCAAAATTGGAGAAAAGTTCTCGATTTAAAAAGGGAAATTATCATAATTCTTTCATTTATGTGTCTTAATTTTATCATTACATTTTATATTCTTAGGTACCAGAGCAGTGCTCCCCAAAGTGGAGACTGTGATATAATTTCAAGAGATACATGATCAAGTTTTCGAAGGGTGGAAAAATAGACCACCATACCTCTCCTCCCTTCCCCCCTAGTCAATCATAGGTTTATCTCCAATACAGCATCATCTATTTTTTATCCACTGGCCAATATTCATTCCCCCAACTCTTCTTCCCCAATGCTGTGCAAACTTCTAACCTGCCTCGTCTCAGGAATTGGGCCCTTGGGACAGTTATAACCGGATTTCAATAGGGCCCTCAAATCAGCAGCTGTCCAGGTAACCTCTGGAAGGCAGGCTATGTGTACCAGGGCAGGGATGGATGAGTAAGAGTCTCATCTTCTTCTCACCGCTCACCCCTTTTTCATTTTGAGTGGGACGGAAGTAGGCATGGATGGGTTTCAACCTGCATCACAGATCTTATTACATTATCTATTCCTTCAAGCCTGCTTTTCTTTCAAACATTCCACTTTCATTTGAGAGGACCATGGCCGTTGAAGTTATTCTGGTTTGTAACCGATTTCATCCATGACTTCTCACCTTCACTCCCCTCACGCAGTCAAACTGTTGCCAAATCTTGTCGTTGCTCACTCCAGAGCGTGTGTCGGATACATCCCATTCCCTCCATTCACACAGCTATCACCCTAGTTCAGACCCTCGTCAAATCTCACCTAAACAATTCCAATGGCCTCATTGGTTTCCCTATCTTAAATCTCGTCCCCTTCCAATCCCAATTCCATAGGCTTTCCAAAGCGATCTTTTCCCTTAAAGTGCAAGAGTGACCATGTTATCTGTCTTACTCAAAAAATTCTAATAACTAACTCTCTATTCATTTTAAGACAAAATGTAAACTCTTCCACTTGGCATTCAAAGCCCTTCCCACTCTGACCCAAAGTGCTGGGCTTGGCTACTCCACTGATGCTGAGCTGGGTTACTCCTCTGCTAGTCTGAGGTAATTTGCTACTGGGGTAGTTGCTTCATTCTTTCAGAACAGACAGACCCTCAGCCTTACAGACTTACAGAAGCTCCTCCAGTTTTGCCCCCTTGACTGGACTCTGAAGAGTTTTCACCTCCAAGGCAGCGTGTGACAGAACAGAGAGATATAACCTTTCTTACACCAGACTCTTAAGGTCTTTTCTTAGATTGTTTCCTGATTCCTCAATGAAAGGCCTCACTCTAGCTCAGAGGTTTAACCTTTTTTGTAAACTCCTTTGGCCAGCTGCTGAAAACTATCTACCTCTTCTCAGGATGTTTTAAAATACATAAAATAAAATACATAGGGTTACCAAGGGAATCAATTACATTAAAATAATTACATGTGTGTGTGTATATATTATATGCATACACATATAATACACACACACACACTCCCAGGTTAAGATCCTCTGCTCTAGCTTGCGGTGATTAACCAGTTTGTTTTTATTAAACCCTCAACTCTGAAAGCTAAGCCATAGCCAGGCAATGTCCACAATCACAAAACAGTGCTGGATTTCCCCAGTTATGAACTCCAAAGTTTTCCTGTCGGTCAGGAAAAGCAGCTGGGAAACAAGGTACTGAGGTACTTAGCCCTGTGTTAGTGTGTTGTCTTTGAGGGCTCCTTTCTTAGTGTTCCTTCACATGCAAGTTATGTTTGTCTTTGTCTTTGTTCCTTTCTTTTTTTTAAAAAAAGGTTTTTTTTAAGTTTCTTTTTTATTTTACTCAATACAGTAAACATTTAAAAATGTTGGGTTTTTTTTTCCCACTTGATTCATTCATTCATTCTTACATGCATGTAAAAATTCCCTTTAATTCCTTTTAGAAAACTGATGCTAGTTGTTAGGATTAGGTTATTCCTATGGCCTCTGCCAACCAGGACCACAGAGAAATAACCACATCTTCCTGATTACCAACATAGAAATGATAGGTATTTCTTTACCTAGCCCAAAACAAGCCATCTTTCAGCACACGAACTTGGCCTGAGTTGTAGTCTGTGGCTTTTTGTAGCTCAAATGAGTCCCATTAATTTTTCTCTAGAAGTTCCATTCCATTCATGATAGGTATATGCCAGGGTGATCTCTCTTTGGTTGTTTTTGTACAGCTATGTGGCAATACTTGACTTTCTTCTTCAAGTGTCCTTAGGCTGGTGATGTCACTCAAGAGCCCTATTTGTGATCTCTTATAAAGCAGAGAGCCCTATGGTTACTCTAGGCCCTGTAGAGTCCACCATAATATTCCATGTGAATTAAAAGTCTGGGAGAGCTACTGATTATACATAAAAGGGCCCGATGGAGTTCAAAAGCTTTATTCTAAGGATCAAGGCTTCAAAATATTCTGTTTCTATTTTCTCTACTTTAGTAGTCCAAGAAGAATTCCAGTGTGCGTTAAGGATGCCAGCACTTCCTTGACATTCTCTGGTGGGCTAAACCTAAAGAATACTGGGGGGCTGGGGGTGGGATTTTGAATAGTGGTGTGTACCACCTCACCATCCTCATAACATGTGCACATGCACAATGTACACACAAATTTATCTAGTGAATTCACTCTTATTTTGGAGGGGAGTATGGCAGGTGTAACTTCTCAGAAGTTTACCTTTCCTTAATTTTTGCATTGACTATCATTTTTCCTCAAAACATTTCAGACCAGGACAACCTCTTTCCTTTTTCCTCAAAACATTTCAGACCAGGAAACCTCATCTTGGCCACAGTATTTTTTTAAGAAATTTTAATTAATTTATTTTGAATGATCAACAATCACTTTCATAAGCTTTTGAGTTTTACATTTTTCTCCCCCTCCCTCCCAACCTCTCTCCACAAGACTGCGTGCAATCTGATATACGCTATACATATATATTCTTATTAAACACATTTTCACATTAGTGATGTTGTAGGTAAGAATTAGAACCAATAGGAGCAACCACCAGAAAGAGGAAACAAAACACAACAGAGAAAAAAAAATAGCAAATAGTATGCTTCGATCTGTATTCAAACTCCATAGTTCTTTCTTTGGATGTGGACAGCATTTTCAACATGAAGCCTTTGGAGATGTCTTAGATATCTGTATTGCTGAGAAGTGTTAAGTCTATCAATATTAGTCATCACACAACATAGCTGTTACTGTGTACAACATTCTCCTAGTTCTGCTCATTTCATTCAGTATCAGTTCATACAAGTCTTTCCAGGTTTTTCTGAAGTCAGCCTGTTCATCATTTCTTATAGCACAATAGTATTCCATTACATTCATATACCACAACTTGTTCAGCCATTCCCCAATTGATGGGCATCCTCTCAATTTCCAATTCTTTGCCACCACAAAAAGAGCTCCTATAAATATTTTTGTACATGTAGGTCCTTTTCCCATTTGCATGATCTCTCTGGGATATGGCCCTAGAAGTGCTATTGCTGGGTCAAAGGGTATGTACATTTTTATAGCCCTTTGGGCATAGTTCCAAATTGCTCTCCAAAATAGTTGGATCATTTTGTAACTCCACCAACAATGCATTAGTGTTCCAATTTTCCCACATCTTCTCCAGCATTTATCATTTTCCTGTTTTGTCATGTTGGCCAATCTGATAGGTGTGATGTGGTACCTCGGAGTTGTTTTGATTTGCATTTCTCTAATCAGTAGTGATTTAGAGTATTTTTTCATATGACTATAGATGGCTTTAATTTCTTCATCTGGGAACTGTCTGTTCATATCCTTTGACCATTTATCAACTTGAGGTTTTTGTTCCTTTCAATCAGTAAAACTGTGAAAGTATGAAAAGGGCATTTTGTTCTATCACCATTCATTAAAAGGAGAACTATGTTTAAAAAAAATGAAAGGATTTACACTGAAAATTTTTCTTCTGAGTTGAATTCAGAAAGGATTCTGTTTTGCTATTTTGCTTATCATATTTGTGTTGTATATGGTAAATACCTATACAAGGAAACATGATTCTTTCTGAAAGCTGTCATGTTCACTGTATTATAATGTGTCGTATGTCTTACAATTAAGAAGTATCTTTAAAAAAAAGAAATTAAGCTGCTTAGCTACCTATATTGATCAAATTAACTAAATTATTAATTACTAGCAGTTGTTAATTATAGAACTACCCTGTCTTCTAGGACATACACAGAATTAAAAAACAAACAAATTCAATTACATTGCTCTCATTAAAATATGCTATTATTAATGATAATTTTAGTGAGAATGGGATTGATAAATAATATTCTAAAATACTATTTATTTCTTCTTTATCATATTTTTCTATTTTGTGCACATTTCATGATGTATACATCAGTAAAGTAGTATATGTATAATTTATAAATAACAAATATACACATATAACATATATGTGTGTATATATATACATATACATATATATATTCACACACAGACACATGCACTTATATAAATAAATAACAAATATGCCCCTAAACCCCTAAGATTTGGCAACTGGTCCAAATACTTCTGGATATTTAGAGGGAGAAGAAATGGAAGCAGTGTCAGATTTTATATTCTTGGGCTCAAAGATCACGGCAGATGGCTATTGTAGCCATGAAATTAAAAGTTGCTTTCTTCTTGGAAGGAAAACTATGACAAATCTGGGCAGCATATGAAAAAGCAGAGAGAGCATATTGGTGACAAAGGCCCATATAGTCAAAGCTATGGTTTTTTCCAGTAGTAACGTATGGCTGTGAGAGTTGCAGAATCAATGCTTTCAAATTACAGTGCTGGAGAAGACTTATGAGCGTCCTTGGACAGCAAGGAGATAAAATCAGTCAATACTTAAAGAAATTAATTCAGACTATTCACTGGAAGGTTAAATACTAAAGCTGAAGCTTAAATACTTTGGCCACATAATGAGAAGATAGGACTCATTGGAAAACACCCTCACTGGGAAAAATTTAAGGTAAAAGGAAAAGGTGATGGCAGAGGATGAGATGGATAGATCGTATCATGGAAGCAATGAGTATGAGCCTGGACAGACTGGGAGGTAATAGAGGGATAGAGGGTCTTGGTGTGCTATGGTCTATGTGGTTGCAAAGAGTCAGACACGACTGAACAACTAAACAACAACATACATATATCGGGAGTACATGCTCAAAACCTTTTCACTGATGGGATACCTGATCAAAAAAGTTTGGCGATCACTGTTCTAGAGGACAGGGATTGTTTTTCCTTCTTTGTACCCTCCACAACATCTAATATGTCTTTCATGCGGTAGTGAAAACAGCCCTGGACAGAGAATCTACGTCCTGGATCTTGGTCTTAGTCCTAAGATTTAGAGTTTGGAGGAATCTTATGGACTATCTGGTCCTGTCCCTTGGTTGTACAGAAAAGGAAACTGAAGACCAGAAGCACAATGGCTTGCCCAATGCCACACCAGTATGTGAACCCCGATCCTCTGACTCCAAACCCAGAACTCTTTTATGGTGCTACTTACTAGCCGTGTGACCTTGAACAAATCACTTGACCTTTCTGAGCCCCAGGTTTCCTTTCTATAACAATAACAGTGCTTGTACTACCTATCTCACAGTTTAAAAAAAAGTCAAATGAGATATATGTGAAAGTCCCTTATAATTATAATATAAATGAATCTCAGTTTTAATAGTAGAGGTCAATGGATAAATTTATATCCACTCTCAACTTCAGAACTATATTTACTCTATGGCAATAGAGGCTCTGTTGGTCCAGATCTAACAGGATAGATAGCTATGAAGAGAAAATTATCAAAGGGTAGGGGGAAAATGAACAGAAAATTGGATAGAAAATAAATAGGAGCAAACAGATGGAGGGGCCTTGGGGGTTAGAGGGGAAAGGGACAGTATTGGAAAAGGAGTAACAAATTCTAGCATGGACAAGAATTGTGGTGTGGGGTCAAAACTCTGTTTTTACTGGTAGTGGAAATTGTTGTTTATTGATTATTTTATGTGTAAGTATTTTGCATTATGTGTAAGCATTTTTCTTTTGCTAACCTGTAATAAAAATGGTACCGGGGAAAAAGGAGGAGGATTATAGGATCCTATCTCTAGAGCTAAAAGGAATCATAAGGAACCTGTAACCCAATCTTCTCATTTTACAGATGAGGAAACTGAGTCCCAAGGAGGTTAAGTGACTTGCCAAAGTTCACAAAGGTAGTTAAGTGTTAGAAGCAGGGATTGAAATCTAGTTTCTCTGACTGCATGGTACCACAGTGCTTTCTAGGACAATGATAATTAATAGTAACAGTATTTATATAACACTTGGAGATTTGCAAAGTACTTTAGATTTGTTAACTCATTTGAACTATCATAATCTGAGACTCTAAGTCCCATACTCTATGCACTTTGCCACCTAGCTTGCCTAGGAAGGCAAGAAGGAAACAAACATTTAAAGTACTTACTATGTGCCAGGCACCGTGCCAAATGCTTTATAAATATTCTCTTATTTAAAGCTCACAACAACCCGAGAAGTAGGTGCTATCATTTTTCCCATTTTCCAAAACTGAGGCAGAAAGATGTCAAATGACTTACCCAGGGTCACACAGTTAATATATGTGCGAGGCCAGACTTGAATTCAGATGTCCTTGACTCCAGGCCCAGAGCTCTAAGCATCTAAGGGCAAGACCCAAGAGGGTGTGGGAGAAGTAAGTACAGTCATTACCCAGAAAGGGAAAGGAAGTTAATATAAGGTCAGGGCCAGTCAAGCTAATATAAGAGGGCTGGAAACCAAGAAGAAACCAAATTTGGAGACCACATAAGGTAAACTCTTTCTTGTCCTGACATTCCAGGGATAAGACAGACCTTCAAAATGCTCCAAAATCTTTGAAACTTTCCAGGAGGTTACGGGTCGTGATTTATTTTCAGGATAGCCTGAAATCCATGGGAGTAATATTTGGTAAGGCTAGACTTCTGCAAATCAGGAATTCTATACCTAGAGATAAAATTAAGGAATAAGCTCTAGAAGAACCTTGAAGCCAAGCAACCTTTGAATTCATATCTAAATCTTCCTCCAACTAGGAGATTAGTAGTTAATTCAAGTCGCATTGAGTTTGGCTTGTTGCAAAGAAGAAAGTGGCTAAGATAAGGAAAGAAAGAGATGTGGGGTGGAACTACACAAGGTAGGTCTATTTGTCTCTACACTATCATGGGAGATATGAGCCTTAAAATGTTATATAAATATGAGTTTTTATGGTTAACTTTTAACTGACTTTGTAACTTACCCTTTTCTCTGTCATATTAACCCTTATGTGTCTTGGGGACGCGGGTGGGGGTGGGGAGGTTAGGAGTGAAAACCCTTACAAAATCTAAACGTGTGTGTGTGTGTGTGTGTGTGTGTGTGTGTGTGTGTGTGTTCTTATTTCAGACACATGAAGGCAGGGGAGTAGTAGAAACCTGTATCCCTTTCTGCAGAAGAGAACCCGGCAGGAGCAAAAAAAACAACCAAAATGATCAAGAAAGGGTAGTGGCAATGAAAGACCAATATGGCGAGGGGGGAGGAGGCAAGTCAAACCCTGGCCCTTGCTGGTCATTCATTCATTTATTTATTCAACAAACAGTTTTTAGCTCTACTTTGTGCAATGCATCATACTAGGTGCTGGAAGCCCAAAGCTAAGACATAGAATTTTTTTTAAAGTTACATATGGAATTTATTATATTTTATTATTTATTAAGTTTTAAAAGAAACCAAGCCATATATCATAAACACTACTAATATAGTATATAATCCTTTTTTCTATACAGAAATGCTCATTTTATTTGACATTTAATAAAGAATAAAATAAGAAACTAAGAAAAATAGCTTCTGAAAAATAATAATAACTAAAACCAGCAAACACTGAACTTTGAGTCAAGGATGGGAGTCTCTCTCCAACAGGAGCTCAGAAAGAGTTGGTTTGAGGCAAAATTATGATGCAGGGATAAGGGATTATGTCTTCTTTTCTCCTATTCTTGGTTGTCAATCTTTATTCCCTTTTCCTAGTCCAAGACCAAGCCTCGCCATTCCCAGTGGAGTTATCCAGTCCAGGAGTGTGCTGGAACCAGCTCTAATCAGCTGGTGAGAGCCCATCACTTTATTGCCCTATAAACATTGTTTGAGCTCATCAGGAATGCGGTAGAAGGCTCTGAGACTGAATTCATCGCCACCCTAGAGGAGCCTGGTGACTAGGCAAATAAAAACAGCAACAATAATAACTGGCATTTTATATAGAATTGTAAGGTCTGGAAAGTGTTTTCATACATTATCTCACATGAGCTTCACAACATCCCTATCAGTATCTTCACGTTGGATAAAAATTGGCTTTTAAAAATTTGCTTCATTCACACTGAGGTCTAAATAACTAATGATAGATTTGCATTTTAACAAAGGATGGTTAATAGAGCTTATGGAATGAATTAATTCTTTAAAGGGATGAAGCTTAATGATGGGATTTCAGGTACCCACCAGTGATCAGAAAAGACTTTTTTTTCTTTTTCTTTTATAGTGCCTTTTTGGTTCTAAAATAACATGTGTAGTAGGATCAATGGATTCATCTATCATTCTTAGTTTTCATGTTAGGCAATGGACTAAAGTGACTGAAAATGGTATCCTAGTTGAAATGGAGCTTATTTCCCTACTAAGTCCCTAATCTCTTGGGCCCCACGAGAAACTCAATTTATGATTTTCTAGCAAATTACTTCTTCTTGATGACTTATCTACAAAATTAGATTAGGCTCGAGATGCTCGTAATTGATTGGTTATATCTACTGGGCACATGGCTGTATCTCAGAGATCATGACCTACTTTATATGAAGGTGATGAAACTACCATCCATTAAACAATTTGGAATTATACTAAAAAAGTCATTGAAAGCAACATACACTTTGTACTATGACTAGTGGTACCATTGTACAGTGGGAGAGCCCAAGGTAGCCAGAGAAAGAGGCACTTCCTCCAAGGGTACAAATACACACACACACACACACACACACACACACATATATACACACAATTTTTTTTTTTAGCAGTACTCAGCACTAGCAAAGAACTAGAAAGAGAATTAGAGGCCATAGATTGTAGTGTTACTGAACACACTGTGACATACAACTATAACAGGAACAACAAAACAAACCAAAGTAATATTTAAATATCAAAAATTGAGTGCATATGATACCATAAGGAATGGCAAATAGAATCTTAACTTAAGGGTTGGGAGGGCTGTTAACGATTTTCTAGTCCAGGTTGGGGAACCTGTGGCCTCAAGGTCACATGTTACCCTCTAGGTCCTCAAGTGCAGCCCTTTGACTGAATCCAAACTTCACAGAAGAAATCCCCTTAATAAAAAGATTTGTTCTGTCAAACTTGGACTCAGTCAAAAGGCCACACTTGAGGACCTAGAAGACCACAGATTCCACACCCCTGACTAGTCCAACCTTCTAGTTTTATAGATGATGAGATTGAGGCCAAAGAGGTTCATCCTGGGCAATCCTAGAGCCTCTCTGGCAGTTGGAACATAGGAATTGTGTTTTTCAATCTAAAAATGGCTCAGGAGTCATAGTGATGGGTGTACTTTTGGGGACATATAGAACAGACTTATATCAAAGGGTCATTTTTCTCTCTGCAGTTCACACTGGGGGAAGACGCAAGTAACTCTTGTTCGAGGCTTCTGGCCTTTTGAGGATTACAGGATTCCCAGGGCACGAAGGCCCATTCTGAAACACTCTGAGGGCAAAACCCTGTCTGTTTAGTCTACTTCAGTTTCACACTTATCTCTTTATTTTTGGAACAGAAACTGTTTTTTCCTCTTGGGACTTTTCATTTTGGCCTTGTTGTTGATTCCAGAGAGGGAACATTGGGAGGATTACAAGTTCATGTTACAGCATCTTTTAATCACAGTCCCTTCCTGGAAGCTCAGAGATTAATGTTCCATCTAGGGACTCTGTGAAATGCTTTCCAGCTTGGGCCGCTAAAGGTTTGAGGTGGTGGGGGAGGAGGAGAGGGATAGAGATGGAGAAGGATGCGGTCAGCACTGACCAGCTTCTCAGTACCCAGGGATCTCTCCCTCCTCTGAATTCCTGCAGCTCACTTCTTAATCATTCATTTGTCATTTACCACAGTACCATCCTGAATCATTACTTAACTGGTTCATATGCTATTTCTTTTCTTCTTAACTGTCTGAAAGGCACACACTGTGCTCCTAACATGGTGTAATATGGGTGCTTAATAAAAATTCTTGCATAAGTGAATTCACTCATAATGTTATTACAGGTTAGACCTAGATTAGATGTCCTTTGTGGTCAATAATGATAATAATAAACTTATCTTTATACTTTGCTTTAAGATTTAAAAAGCATTTTACACATGTTAACTCATTTCATCCTCACAACAACGCTAGACGGTAACTGCTATTATTTGACAGATCTACATTTGACAGATGAGGAAACTGTGGCACAGAGAAATTGTGACTTTCCCAGGGTCACACAGCTAGTAAGTGCCTGTGGCAGGATTTGAACTCAGGTTTTTCTGACTCCAAATCCTACATTCTATCCACTATGGGACATTAATATTTGGGAGAAGGGAAAAATCTAATTTCTCCCCCTATATCTTACCCCCAGATTATAGGAACATAGAATTGAGAACTGGAAGGGACCATAGAGCACATTAGTGCAAACCCTTTGTCGATCTGAATTTTAAAAAAGGTAGCTAATATGGCAAAATTGAGGTCTTTAATCAGAGTAAGGGAATTGCAGCTGGAAGTGCCACATAGTAAATGCTGGGGTACTGAAGAGGGTTCTGGCAACAGGGTTTATATAGGGAAAGGTTTAGGCAGAGATTATGGCTAGGATGCAGGTGGGAGGAGTTAGGGGCATTTTGACTTGCTAAGTTGTTTGGCATAATAAGCAAAAGTCCTTAGAGAAAGCTTGGAAATCTAGGGAGGAGAGAGTTTGGGACATTTACAAAATTAGTGAGAGGCTAAGAGTAATAATATCTGACCAGTCTCAGGCAATTCATGGAGCTGGGAATGTGGACAAGATCAGATTCAGTCAGTTGAGTTTGACACCACTCATATTGCAGGTAAGGAAAATAACGCCTAAAAAAGTTAAGGGACTTGTCCAAAGTCTCAATGAACTAGGATTTAACCCTGGTTTTTTAAGTCCACTATACCAAGAGGTATACTTTATAACTTTCCATAGGAATTTGTTTGTGCTTCCAAATAAAGTTAACTCTTACTTTTTTTTTCTCTCTCTGGAGATAAAAGAGTGAATGCCCCTGCTTTACACTTGGGTATTTCAAAGGAGCTGATTTCATCATCTCTGCTAACCAACTTCCCCACCCTAGCAGACCACTCAAGAAGGAGAAGAGCACAATAGTTCCCCACCCCACCCTCTCATCCCCATCTTGAGCTTCCAGAAGACCAAATTGTAAAGTGACATGGTCAGATCTTCACTTAAGCACAATCACTTTGGCAGCTGTAGGGTGGCTAAACTTTAGTCTATCAGTGGGGAGAGACCTGAGGAAGGGAGACTGATTGGTGAGTCTAGACAAGAGGTGATGAAGGCTTGAACTACTCTTAGCTATATGAATAAGAGAAATGAATAAGAAAAAGAGAGAAAGGCTGTGGAGGTAGAAATGGTTAAGATTTGGCAACTAATTGAATATTAAGGTGATGTGATTAAGACATCACTGCTAACTCTGAAGAGAGTAATTTCAAATGAGTGATGAGGTCAAAGGCTACAATGCAAAAGGTTGAGGAGTTGATGAATACATAGCTTTTTCTATCAGTTTTTCTGAGAAAGGGAAGAGAGTTATAGAATGATAATCTGAGGGTATTGGTAGGGTCTAATGAAAGGGTATTTTTTCTTTTTTAAGGATGGTGGATACTCAGGCATGTTTGAAGGCTGTAGGGAAGGAATCAGTAGAGAGGTTGAAGTTAACAGAGAATGGGTTGCAATCCACTACAGTAGAGGTATCAAACACACTGCTGGAGGGCAGAGCAGTAAAGGGGTATGGCCTGAACCAGATTAAAATTTAAATGGGAAATATTTAAAACAATAAATAAAAAATACAGCAAACACATGGTTTTCAAAATCAATATGTGGCCTGCCGGGATCCTTATGTAGGGCTTAGTGGCCTCAGTTTCTATTTGAGTTTGATGCTACTGTGCTAAATAATACAAGTGCACGTGTAAAGGGGTTGGCCTTGGCAAGCAGGGCCATCTCAATGTCAGAGACTGGGAGAAAGGAAAACAGAGTTGGGGAGGAGGTCAAAGGGTTCTGAGATGAAGAGAACAGGAGAAGAGTGAGCTCATATGACAGGGCCTCAATTTTCTCATGGCAGGAGGCAAGTCCTTAGTTTAGGGAGGTTGTAGCGGGGAGAGGAGACGTGGGAGGTTTAAGAAGAGAAAACTTAGAAAAGCTTTTTGTGGAATGTGAGATAGGGAATCAGGGAAGAATAAAAAATATGGCCCTGTGGCAAGGAAGGTCACATTGAAATTAGATAATATGAATTTATATTGTATTCAATCATCACCGTTTTGATTCTTTTTGGGATAGGTACCATAACTCCATCAACTTGACTCTTAGTGGTGTAGGGACTTCCCTAAAATGGTAAGTTGCCAACTTGCATTGGTGGAAGGAGTTTCCTCATCTGGGAATTCTCTATACCAATGAAATCATGAGTCTAATACCTATCCTATCCCTGCCTCATAGGGTTGTTGTGAGAAAATGTAGGGGATGTGTTTTGTAAACCTTTAAGAGCTCAATGGTATAAATATCAGCTGTTATTATTAGCAACTAGACTGGTCATTGGACAAAAGAAACCTGGGCTGTCACTAGGCCTACACTAAATTAAATTCAGTACCTACCATATATGAGATATCATGGCAGGTGTTGGGGATACACAGATAGAGATGACATAGAACCTCTTCTTTAAAAGGGGTCAGGGTGGGGAAGACATGTACATAAATAAACATGATGTGAGCATGTATGATATTTGCAAAGGGGAGATCCAGGAAAACTTATGAGAAGTTGGAGGAAGACTTTATTACTTTCAATTGGGAGAAGGAAGAAGGAGGCCAGGTAAGACTTTACAGAATAAGCAGCATCTAACTTGGACCTCAAAGGAAGTGAAGGGCTCCAACAGTCAAAGACTGGGGTAGGAAGTCCTTATGGGGGAATGACATAAGCAAGGGAGAGAGGGAGAGAGAGGAAGAGAGAGAGAGAGAGAGAGAGTGTAAGAGAGAGAGAGAGAGAACGAGGGCACAGGACCCCTGAGACAGTGGAAATAGCACTAGATTTGGAGCCAGGATACCCAGATTTTAATCTTGATTATGTTTATTAGGGGCATGACCTTTGGCAAGTCTCTTAAACTTTCTGAACATCAATTTCTTCATCTGTAAAATGACAGGCTAGATGGTCCCATCCTGTTCTAAATTCTCTGAGAACTGGGGATGGAGAAAAGTTCAATTTTTCTACAACATAGTGTTTATATAGGTGAACAGTATAAGGTAAACCTGGAAAGGCAGGATGGAATCAAATTATAGTGGGCCTTAATTGTGAGGATCAAAAATTTCTATGTTATTCAGTAGGCAATTTAAGATAATTTGTTGTTGGTTGTTCTTTTTTCTCAAAGAAGATCAATGACGTCACAAAGATGATGTCTTGACTTTCATATGAATTGGATTTGAGTGAGGCAGAGCTAGGCCATCATCAGCCTCCTTCTCGCCTCCAGAGTCATCGAAGTCCAGTGACAAGACTTAAGTCAAGATGACTGGTGATGGCCCAGGACAGTGAGTGGGTGACCTTGGTCTTTTTAAATAAAGGTCTTTCCCAGGTCTCAGTTTGTCTGAGGTAACGCCCATTCAATAACTAAGGACTAAGAATTGAGACAAAAGTTGGCCTAATTTATCATCACAAAATTATCAATGTGGGAAAAGAAGACTCTTAGACTTTCAGGCCACAACAGAAAACAATTGCTATTTATACTAAGTCATCAAATCTTAAACAATGAGCCATAAAGGCTTGGGTTAGGGGCTATTATTGGCCACTCAATGAGAACCAGAGTGATTTGGGTATAAAGGCTTAGTTAAGTAGCTTCATTTTAAACACAATTTTTTTTCCAGAGGGATATTTAAAGAAATCATAAATGAAAACTATACAGGACAAGAAGTAAATTGTCCCACCTTTTTGAAAATGAAAAAAAAGTGAACACATAAAATATAAAACTTTCTTAAAAATCTAGGCCCTTAACCCCAATTAATCACACAAATGTCACACCAATGTCATGGAAATGCCAGGCCAAATTACACATAAATGTCACATGCCAATTACACACCAAGATCACAGAATCACCATGCCATTTACATGCCAATATCTCATCAATTACACACTAATAGCCATGCTGATATTAAAGATAATGGCAAAACCACACAAACATCATGATATTGTCATGCTAAAACCAATATCACATGATCATCCTGCTAACACCACAACGCCATGCAAACATCATGCCAATGCCACAACACATAGCACCATCATGCTAATACCACACAAACATCATGCCAACACGGAAAACATTACACAATGCCATGCAATTATCATGCCAATGTCACACCAATATCATTCAAACATCATGCCAGTTATATTAATATCACTAAACACACCAACATCATGCCAACCACACAATATTAAAACTCATGCCAGTGTCACACCAGAATACTATGCCAATGTCATGCAAATATCACAGCAATATCATGCCAATATCACACCAATTTTTTGTAGAGTAAACAGAAGAGAATAAGGTGGTTGGGCTATAAAGGGCTTTAAAAACAGTCAAATGGTAGATTTTATATTTGATCCTAGAGGTAATAGTGAGCCAGTGGAGTCTATTTGAATGGACGTGCTTGACTTACACTTTAGGAAAATCAATTAGAGAGCTGAACTGAGGAAGGAGTAGAGTGGAGAGAGACTTGAGTCAGGGAGATCAACCAGCAGGCTATTGAGCTAAGGGCTTGCACCAGTTTGGTGAGGATATACTAGAGATGTTATGAAGGCAAAATCAACTGAACTTGGTAACAAATTGTGTTGTGTGGGGTGAGAGAGAGGAAGGAGTCAAGGATGACACTACATTTGAGAACCTGGGTGACTGGGAGGATGGCAATGCCCTTGACAGTAACAGGGAAGTTTGGTAGAGAGGAGGGTTTGAGAGGAAAGATGATGAGTTTAGTTATGGACATGTTGAGTTTAAGATGTCTGCAGGACATCCAGGTCAAGATGTCTGACAGATAAGCAGGATTGGAGGTCAGGAGAAAGGTGAGGACTGGACAATTAAATCTGAGTGTCATCTGCATAGAGACCATAACTGAAACCATGGGAATTGATAAGATCTCCAAGTGATCTCCTTCATCTCCAGAGGCAGAAGAGGACCCTTGACAGAGCCTTGGGGGACACCTAAAGTTAGCAAGCATGACATGGATGAAGATTCAACAACGGAAACGGAGAAGGAGCAATCAAACAGGTAGGAGAATCAGGAGAGAACAGAATCAGGAAAAGCAATAGAGAAGAGAGTGTCAAGGAGAAGGGGTGACAGTGTTAAAGGCTACAGAGAGATTAAGAAGGATGAAGGACGGAGTATCGGATTCACTACTTACTGCATAAGTGATTTTAGACTAGTCACTTAATTTATCTGGACTCCAAATCCTTGACTCTGTGGATAGAATAGATGTTATACTGGGGCAGGTAGATGTTGCAATGGATAAAGTACAGGGCCTGGAGTCAGGAAGACCTGACTTCATATCCACCCTTTGATACTTATTGGCTGTGTGATCCTGGGTAAGTCACTTAACTTCTGTTTGCCTCAGTTTCCCCATCTGTAAAATGAGGATAATATTAGCACCTACCTCTCAGGGTTGTTGTAAGGATAAATGAGATAATAATTATAAAGCACCTAGCAGAGTGCCTGGCACACAGTAAATGATATATAAATGTTAGCTGTTAATATTATTATTATTATTATTACTGATGCCTGCCTACATTGACTATTCTATAAGACAGGATTGCTCGAATTTCACATCTCATTAGTTTACTTTGCATAATTAAAGATCACATTACTTTTCCAGATCAATTCTTGAAATTGGCTTAATTGTGAGTAAATAAGCAAACAGCCCTTCCTCCAGACTTAACATTTTGTTTAAAATTTAGACTCTATATCTGTAGTTACATATTTTGGCCACAAGATGGTACTCACATAGGCAAAATAGAATTTAGTTTGTTATGGTGTGTTTTTGTTTGTTTTTAATTTTTGGTGGAGGAAAGAGGCTTGAGGATCTGGGGAAGTTAGGAAGGTAAAAGTAGAAACTGATCAATGAACAGATTAAGACAGGGAAAAGCAAAAGACAGGCACACCTCCACCTAACACCAATTGGTTTACAAAAACAAGTTCCAATGAAACAATGGGGCCTGTGGAAGTAGGCAATTAAGATCACAGAAACATATATTTAGAGCTGGAAGGCACCCTGAATGTCAGATAGTCCAGCCATCTAACTTTAAAGATCAAGAAATTGCTCCTGTTTCTTGCTTATGTTCACATAACATCTACTGCTCTTTCCATCGGCTACTAAGGAAAAAAT
Organism: Vombatus ursinus; assembly: GCF_900497805.2. Classification (NCBI taxonomy): domain Eukaryota; kingdom Metazoa; phylum Chordata; class Mammalia; order Diprotodontia; family Vombatidae; genus Vombatus; species Vombatus ursinus. Next base: position 17,191,694 of record NW_020954556.1, read on the forward strand.
TTAATTAGTGATTAGTTTGCAGAATGACTTTGTAAAATGAGTTGGTTACTGTGTATAAATGATATTATTGAGAAATGAAGTTAAGTCAAGGTAATTGTATACTGGAGAGGCAATGTAGTACAGTGAAAGGAACCTTGGATTTGTAGTCCACCGGCACAGTTTTAAATTCACTTGCCACTGAATAAAATTATGATCATAGATTTAAAATTGGAATAGGCCTTGAATTCATCTTATTCTTCCCCTGCCTTTTACAGAAGGAGAAACTGAAACCCCTCATTAATAAGAGTAGTAAAAGGCAGAGAGGCAGGATTTGAACCTAGGTCCATGATTCCAAATGACAAAAGGTAAAAAGTGAGAAGGGCAGCTAGGTGGTGCAGTGGATAGAGTTCTGGGCCTGGAGTCAGGAGGATCTGAGTTCAACTTCAGCCTCAGACACTATCTGTGTGACCCTGGGCAAGTCACTTAACTCTGTTTGCCTCAGTTTCCTCATCTGTAAAATGAGCTGGAGAAGGAAATGGCAAACCACTTTATCTTTTTTTAATCTGTTTATCTTTGCCACAAAACCCCAAATGGGGCCATAAAGAGTTGGATACAACTGAAAAATGACAAAACAACAAAAAGTGAGAACTTCCTATGGATAATTCTCAGGCTTTAAAGAAATGTTTTGTTTTTTATTTAAAGATGGAGTTTACTCAGTTGACTAAATTTAATCTCCATTCCAAAAGGGAAATAGTTGGCTTCTGCCTCGGTTGTGACTCACTTGGACAATCATACCCCTAGAAACTGGAATATAGGATCTCTGGGTCTTCAATTGAAAGTCCTCACTTCTCAGGGAGAATCCAGAACATCAAACAGACAATCCATTTACTCAAGAAAAATGTGTGTAGATATCCAGGAAGTCCATTCCTTTCCCTTCTTTAAGTGTCTGTATGATTTTACACTTTCAATGTCATGAGTCAGCTGGGAGCACAGCAGGATTTTAATCCCTGGCCTGCCATTAGCTTGGAACAGTATGGCCTTGTCAAGTCAGTTAACCTATCTGGGTCCTAGTTTCTTCATCTACAAAGCAGAGATATTAATAACTGCCCTACATGCTTCATGGGGTTGTTTTAATTGTAAAATTTGTAGGATAAAATTTCTTGAGAGCACATGGCTTCCTGGACATGCTGTGAGGCTACTATCTAGAGGCCAAATCTAATGGCAAACATTAACCTCGACTTAAGCTATCATCCCCAAGGCCATCTCTAATGTTGTATCAGTGCCTTACACAAAGTTATTCTCAGGGAAGATTTTCATGCCACTAAAGAGACTTTATCAATGCCACAGCAAAGTTTTAAATGTTGTCCCTGGGGATGTTCTTATCTTCTGTGGAAAGTTTATTCTCAATACCAGGAAAAAAAGCCTTATCCTTTATGTTTGTTAATTGTGACCTGGTTCCACCTTGGTCATACTCTTTTCACCAGAAGTTACTAACCTGGGATATACATACCCTCATTGGACTATATTCTGATAAACATTAAACAACTTTATAATACCAAAAAAAGTTATGTACCAAATACAGTATTTTAATGAAAAATAATTGCTTTATTTATTATGTGCATGTGCATGGTAATTACTATAAATTAACTTCTTTTCATATTGAATAGAAGGAATGGGGAAAGTTTGCTGAAAGCCTATGCATATGAGAACAAAAAAAGTTTGGGAATCCCTTTTCTACATAGATAATAAAGGTAAAAGCACTTTGAACAAACAGAGCAAGTGCTGCAAGATGTGAGGTACAAAAATAATGATAATTTCAAAAGATTTGTAATTTCTTTAATGGGGTTACCCTTAACACTGTAGTAACCAGCATCATTTTGCAATAGCACCTCTAATGGTATAGTCATGTTAGTTCAATTGTTCATTTATGACATTGTTTTCATGAGACTAATTTTGTACTTATAATAATAGCTAGCATTTACATAATATTTTAAGGTTTGTAAAATGACTTCCTTAGTGAAATCTTAGCAGAGAGTTTCACAAGGTGCTGTGGCTGAAATGACAAAAAACAATAGAAGTCACCTTGCAGCTAACCCTCTGGAGATGAGGCTTCTCTTTGCTAGGCTGGGCTTTGGACAAAGGACACTGAATCTGTCAGCAGGGTCCTACTCAAAGCCTCACAATCCTAGGAGAATTGGCTAATATTTGTAGACAGTTGCAATAGCCTTTGAGATCCCAGAATCATTTTCATGCAATGTTGACATAAGGCATCAGAATATGACTTTAATGAAGAATTATTAATAATAAAACACTGAAGTAGCATTTTTTTTCTTTCTCCAGATGGAAGATGATTTGGTAATTATGAGCAGATTCCAGGAACACTTAATGAGTAGAGGGAGACAATTCATATGTTCAGCTTCCCAATCTCATGATGTCCTATGATTTGTGCTTCTATCAGGTCCCCACATCAGAGAATATTGAGATAATTGTAGATGAGAAGCATATAATTTTTTTAAATGAATAAATTTATTTTTTGTTTTCAACATTCACTTGTATAAAATTTTGAGTTCCAAATTTTTTCCCTCTTTCTCCTCTCCAAGACTGCATGCAATCTGATATAAGCTGTACATGTATAATCATATTAAACATATTTCCACATTAATCATATTGTGAAAGAAAAATCAGAATCACATTTTCTTTCTTTCTTTCTTTTTTTTTGGCTAGACAATGGGGTTAAGTGACTTGGCCCAGGGTCACACAACTGGTAAGTGTTAAGTGTCTGAGGCCGAATTTGAACTCGGGTCCTCCTGACTCCAAGGTCAGAGCTCTATCCACTGCACCACCTAGCTGGCCCAGAAGCACATAATTCTTTTTTTTTTTAAACTTTATTAATTTATTTTGATTTATCAACAATCACTTCCACAAGCTTTTGAGTTTTAAATTTTTCTTCCCCTCCCTCCCCACATCCCTCCCCAAGATGGCATGCAATCTGATATAGGCTATACATATACATTCCTATTAAACATATTTTCACATTAGTGATGTTGTAAGTAAGAATTGGAACCAATAGCAGGAACCACCAGAAAGAGGAAACAAAACAAAAGCACATAATTCTTAAAGCTAGAAGGGACTATTTAATAAATGGAAAAAATGTTGCCTCAAGAGGTTAAGTAGCTTGTCAAAGGTTACACAAATAGTTAGTGGCAGAGTTAGGCTAGGACCCAGGTATTCTGACTCCCAAACTAGTTCCATTTCATCTATACTATTAAGTACTTGTCTAGTTGTCAGACATCCTGGCTACATAGAGTCTGCTCCAGGAGACGGGCAAAAATAGTCAAGGAGTTGCCAGATAGTGAAAATTTTTGATTATATTATTTTGATTTGTGTATATATTATGTCCTTTATGTGTCTTCTATGGTAAATTTTGAAACTGAAGATGGCTTCTCCTTCTTACCCAACATATTTCAACAGTGCCTCCTGCTGTCAGCTAGTGTTTGCTCAGGGAAAGAAAACTAATTTAATATTGCAGAATCATAAAATCTCAGAGATCCTAGAGCTCAGGTAGTCTACCCTTTCCCCGGGTGGGAAGCTCCTCTATAAAATCCCCAAACAATTATCTAGTCTCTCCTTAAAGCCCTCCAGCAATGGAAACCTGTCCAAGGGAGAATAGTCCACCACTGGACATTCTAATTGTGGTGAAGTTATCACTCAAATTGAGCCTAAATCAGTATCTTTCTAACTTCTATCCACTATTCCTAGTTTGCCTGCTAGAATCAAGCAGGACACAGCTAATCTCTTTTATGTAATAAATATTTCGTTGAAATGAATTCTATACCAAAGACCTTCACATTTAGAAGACATGTTATCATCCCCCATCACCCTGCACTTTTCCTCAAGTTTAAACTCACCTAGTCCCTTTGACCAACCTTTCTATGACAAGATCCCTGGGCTTCTTAACCCTTCTCTGGATATGTGCCAATTTGCCAACAGCATGTTCCTCATAATTCCATACAAACTTCATTTAATATGATATAGCTATAACAGAAATGTTTCAAAGCCAAAGATAAAGGCAGTGCTGTATATTGCAAAGAGACCTGGCTTTTAATCCCATATCTGCTATTAACTAACTGAATTACCTTCAGCAAGTCATTTAACCTCTCTGGTCCTCAATAAAATAGTGAGGTTGGAGATTACCTCTAAGACCCCTCTAAGCATTAAAAGCCCATGAGCAAGAAATGATTTTTTGGATTACATTATCTAACTTACTGTTTCCTTCTATTTGTACGGATAATTGAGAGTTTACTATAATTGTGTAATGTCAGTCTCTAAGGACATCATCCTTCGTTAAGCCATATTTGGCTAATCAACACCAGCAAATACCTATTAATGTCCATGCATATATTGTACTATCCAGGATCCAATACAAAGACTTTTTTTTTAAAAGACTGTAACTGGTAGCTCATAAGAAAGTTAAATATAATTAACACATCTATTTCTTATCCAATTGCTCTTAATTGCCAAAGTCTAATTCTGACTTCCTGATTCATTTGACATTAGAATATTCAGAACCTCATCACATCATCCTACAAACCCAAGAAGGAGCAGAATGTTGATTATGTTCATTTTCCGCTGCGGCAGGAAGTGGAGAGGACAAGGGGAGAAGTAGGAGTGGGCAAAATGTTTCAGACTTGTAAGATGTGGATACTTATTTGCAAGGCCAACAATTGATTACCTAACCTTTTCTCTGGTTTATGAAGCTGAGTTGCAATGTGTGAGGGCAGCAAAGAAAGCTTCCAAGTCTTTGTATTTCCACAACAGTCAGCACCACGATGAGCACGCAGGTGGTGATAGATTAATAAATGCCTTCTGATTCGAACTGAATTTGTAGTCTGCAGATGTGAGGATCACGATGACCACAAATCTGATCAGTGCTGTTCTTAAAGCAATATGACACAATGTGTAGATATAAATGGAAAGTCTTCCTACTCAACCTTTCTCAGCTCTTTGTTAAGATAACAGTATATTTCTATGGGATTTTAAGGTTTGGAAAACACTTTTCTTACAAAGAAAGAGGTAGTACAAATGTTGTGATTCTCATCTTACAAATAAGGAAACTGAGGCTCATAGAGTGATTTATCCAGAACACACGATTTAGGGTTGGGATACAAACCTAGATCTCTCCTAACTCTACACCCAGCACCCTTTCCACTTTATCATGTTCTTTTTCAAAAAAGGTGGCATATTGGCTTCTTACACAGACTCACAGAATATCAAGAGATTGAAAGACTCTTAGGAGCCGTCTACTTCAATCCACATCTGCTAAAGAATCCTTTCTACAGTGTTGCCATCTGCTGGCCATTCAGCCTCTGGTAGGAAAACTTCATTGGGAACCACACAGAAGAGGGAATCCCCAATCTCTTGAGGTAGTCACTTTTACTCTATCAGACAACTCTAATTATTTCGAAGTTGTGTCTTACAATTTGGACAGCTAGGTGGTACAGTGGATACAGTGCTGGGCCTTAAGTCAGGAAGACCTGAGTTCAAACCCGGCCTCAAATATTTGCTAGCTGTGTGCCCCTGGGCAAGTCACTTAACCCTGTTTGCCTCAGTTTCCTCATCTGTAAAATGATAAACCACTCCAGTATCTTTGCCAAGAAAACCCCAAATGGGGTCATGCAAAGTTAGACATAACTGAAAAATGACTTGAACAACAACAACTTTGCCTTATATTAAATCTAAATCTGCCTCCACTACCCACCACTGATCCTAGTTCTTCTAGGATCTAATTTAATAAATGTATAATAATAATAATAATAATAAATAATAATATATTATATTTTCATATAATAAATACATGATAAATCTAATCCTCTTCCACATGACATTCCTTCAAACACTTGAAAACAATTGTCCCATCTCTCAAGTCTTTTCTTCTCCAGGCTAAACATCTTTGTATTACATGGTCTCTAGGCCCCTTCAAGACTAGCTGACCTCCTCTCAACAGCTTGTCAACATCCTTCTTTTTTTTTTTGGCAAGGCAATTGGGGTTAAGTGACTTGCCCAGGGTCACACAGCTAGTAAGTGTCAAGTGTCTGAGGCCAGATTTGAACTCAGGTCCTCCTGACTTCAGGGCTGGTGCTCTATCCACTGCACCGCCTACCTGCCCCTGTCAACATCCTTCTTAAAATGTGGTACCCATAACTAAACACAATACTCCAGATGTGGTCAGACTAGGGCAAAGGACAATAGGATTAGCAGCTCCCTTGTTCTAAACTCTATTCCTCTATTAATGAAGCCTAGGAAAGTGTTCTAGCTTCTGTTCTCACTACTCTACTGAAATCACTTTCCCCAATCCTTAGGAAAAGTGGGACTTTCTAAGTCCCAAATTGCATGGCTTTTTCTTACTCCTCATCCTCCTTGATGTTTCTTTAGAATTAAATACTGTGGACCATCCTCTACTACTGGATTTGCTCTCTTCCCTTGGCTTCTAGGAACTTATCTCCTGGTTGGCCTCCTACCTGCCTAACTATTCCTTCTTGGTTCCCAAAGATTCATCAATCTACATCTACTGTTTAGGTGAGGAGTCACCCTAGACTCACAGAATCACAAAAGCTGGAAGAGACCAGAGCAGCCATCTAGTGAAAACCATACACAGAGAGAATCCCTACTATAATATACCCAACAAATGAATGTTCAGCACTTCTTAAAGACCTTCAAGGAGTAGGTACCCACTACCTTTCAAGGCAGCCTTTTCCAATGTTGGAGAGCTCTGTTATGAAGTTTTTTTCTGACATCTGCCTCAATGCAGCTTCTGCTCATTGCTCCTGGTTCAGACCTAAAAAACTTGACTAAAATCTAGGTAAATTGTATCCAGACCATTCCCCTCATCTAATAGCTTAATAAATCTGTCCAAAAAATGAAATTAAGTTAATCTGGCATGACCTATTCTTGATGAAGCCTTTCTGGCTCTTTGTAATCACTGCTTCCCTTTCTAGATGTTTGCCAACCATCTCTTTAATGATATGTTCCAGAATTTTCCAGGAAAGCTCACTACAGGCTACTCACTTGGAGAGTTTGATCTCTTCATTTTTTAAATCAAGATATTTACCCTTTCCCAATCTTATGGTACCTTATCTGTTTCCATGATCCTTCAAATATACTGGCAGTGACTCATCAGTCACATCTGCTAGTTATTTCAGACCTAATGATGTAGTTCATCTGGGCAAGGTAAATTAAATTCATTGAGAATAACGGGGTACTCTCTTACTACCTCCTTATATATCTTGGGTATCAACTCGCTGTGAGTCATTTTTGTTTTGTCATTTGTAGTATAAATTTCATTCACCTCTGTAGAGAAAAACAAAGTACTACGGAAAAGGTGCTGTTTGACTTGGTCTATAAAGGTCGGATAGGTATTCAACAGGGAAAGATGGATAAGGAAAGCATTTCAGGTGTAGAAAACAGCACGGGCAAAGGTACAGAAGCATAGGAGCTTATAGTATATTCAAAGGACAAAAGGCTGTCCAGTTTGGGAGGATTGCAGAGTGCGTGAAGGTGGGACATAATATAAACCTGCAAAAGGAGAATAGTATCTGCTCATGGAAAGCCTTGAATGACTTGTCTTTACTTGGTAGGAAATAGAGTCACGTAATATTTTTGAACAGTAGAATGACATGACCATATCTATGTAGAAGAAATATTTATTTTGGTAGTTTTAGATCTGAAAAAGATCTAAAAAAGGGAGAAAATAGAAAAACTATAAGAAGTAGACACTAAAAAAAAAAGGACAGTGGTTTGGGACCAGTTAGTGCAGGAGTAAATACCTAACAAGTAAATGCTCACACATCTCAGTAGGCTCTAGGAGTCTAATTCTCTAATAGCACTAGAAAATAGCTGATGATTATTATGATGATCCTGAGTCATCAAGAAAATATGCTCTGTGTATTCAGTTTATGAAGTCAAGGAACTGTGAAATATGTTTAAACATTTACTTTTGAAATTATCACTTCAATATTTCTCCTTGTCTTCCTTGTATGCCTTTCCCTCATTTCTTTCATGTTTTGATTCTAGATATCCATTACATTTAGAAGTTTCCCTTTCCACTTTAAAAAATAATTTTCCTAATGCTATCCTTATCCAGAGAAAGAACTATGGAGTTTGAATGCAGATTGAAGCATACTATTTTCACCTTTTTTTTTTTTTGTTTTTTTGTTTTTCTTTCTCCTGTTTTTCCCTTTTCTTCTGATTCTTCTTTCACAATATGGCTAATGTGGAAATGTTTAGCATGATTGTATATGCATAACCTATATCAGATTGCTTGCTGTCTTGGGGAAGGAGAAAAATTTGGAACTCAAAATCTTAAAAAAATGAATGTTGAAAGCTATCTTTACATGTAATTAGAAAACTATTAAGTGGAAAAAAAATTCTTTTCCTTCCAACAAGTCAAATTCCATCTCTTCTGCTGAAGCTTTCCATATTAAGTAGGATCAATCAATCAACAAACATTTGTTAAAAGTCTACTTGGAAAACCTTTCAGCTATCTGGAAACCTTGGGTACGCAGAATGTTGTATTCATCCAAGTCTCTGCTTTAATGTTGGGAGCCCACTGCTTAAAAATTATCTCAATGTTAGATCATGGATTATCGTGTATAATTGTATATAGGGTTCAACAATATACATAGTTTTCACTATGAGTTTATTCTGTTGCTATGTAGTAGTAATAGTAATAATGACAATAATTAGCATTTATATAGAGGGCATCTAGGTGATGCAGTGAATAGAGTACCAGGCCTGGAGTCAGGAAGCTCTGAGTTCAAATTTAGCTTCAGATACTTACTTGCTGTGTGACTCCGGGCAAGTCATTTAACCCTTCTTTGCCTCAGTTCTTCATCTGTAAAATGGGGACACAACAGTGAAGGAGAGAAGTTCTAGTGGAAAGGTATTGTTGGTGCTCTGGACAGGCTGTTGGCCTCAGAGTTGAGAAATCTGTGTCCAGAAAATCTAGGATCATCGACTTAGAGCTGGAAAGATTTTCAAGGTTATCAAGTCCATCCCTTTTATTTCGCTAAAAAAGAAAACTAAGGCGTAGAGAGGTCAGTAAATCAGAACTGCTATTAATTATGCAGCAATGGGAAAATTACTTTAACTGCGTGAATTAACCTCAGCTTTCCTCATCTATGAAAGGATGGTCTTAAAGATCAAATAAGAAGGGGGCAGCTAGGTGGTGTAGTGGATAGAGCACCAGCCCTGGAGTCAGGAGGACCTGAGTTCAAATCCAGCCTCAGACACATAACATTTACTAGCTGTGTGACCCTGGGCAAGTCACTTAACCACATTGCCTAGCCAAAAAAAAAACCAAAACATCAAATAAGAAAACTAGTCAGACAATGTCTAGAGTGAGATAACTAGGATGGTGAGAGGACCATTCCTTATGGGGATTTCTTGAAGACACTGGGAATATTTAACCAGGAAAGAACAAGACTTAGGGAGAATATGACAGATGTCTTCTAGTCTCAGAAATAAAAAAAAAAATAATAATAATAATAATAATTTAGAAAATAAAGCTAATAATAATAATAACACCTACTATAAACCAGGCACTATGCTAAGCATTTTACAAATATCTCATTTGATCCTCACAGCAACTTTGGGAGGTAGGTATTATCATTCTTTCCAGATAAAGAAACTGAGGCAGACAAAGATTAAGTGACTTGATCAGCAGCTAAGAAGTGCCTGGGACTGGCCCTGAGCTCAGGACTTCCTGTCTCCAGGCCCAACACTCTATCCATTGCTCCACTTAGAAGAATAATTACATTTGGTCTGCTTAGCCCCAAGGGGAAGAAGTAGGAACGAGTGTTGGAAATTACAGAGAGGCGGTACTTAGACTCAATATAAAGAAAAGCTCCCTAACAATTCGTGCTGTCCAAAATGGAATGGTTTGTTGTCATGCGGTCATTTCAGTCACGTCTGACTCTTTGTGACCCCATTTGGGATCTTCTTAGCAAAGATACTGCAAGGGTTTGCTATTTCCTTCTCCAGTTCATTTTATAGATAAGGAAACTGAGGCAAACAAGGTTAAGTGACTTGCCCAAGGTTGCACAGCTAGTAAGTGTCTGAGGTCAGATTTGAACTCGGGAAGATGAGTCTTCCTGACTCCATCTACCCAATGGTCAGAACTTAGCTAAATCTATAGAGGGGTGTGAGGGAGAAGTATGGAATCAGGTAGTGGGTATATGTCTTGGGGAAAGGGAGGGAGGAAAAAAGGGAAAAAGCACCCTATGTAATCAATTGTACCTTCTCGTGAATTTATGGCCAGAAAAATTGCATCTGAAACGAGCAGCAATGCTCATTTTTAAAGGGGAATATCGCCCCCTGCTGTAAATGTTGCATTACTGCAGCTAGCAAAAATCTAAGGCCTGGAACCTCAAACTTCAATTCTGGATTATAGACCACTTTGGTCAAGAAAAAGAGCCTGTGAACCTCCTGCTTTCTTTGCCACTATGACCTCCCTTCTCATCTTCAAATCCATTAAAAAACAAGAACGACTCGGGAGAAATCAAGTTCTATTGATTTGAGTGCTTGGGACAATTAGATATGGGGGCGCTCTCACACCAACTGGGGAAACAGCCCCATGGCTAGTGTTTCAAAGTTGAGTGGTGCAGCGTCTTCAGGTTACTTAGGACACTGCTCTTTTAACTACTGGAGAACTTAGCAAATTAAATAAGAGAGGGGGATTTATGGAGGTTCAAAGAATGTTGTGTAATAGGAGCTCTGAGTGTACTGTTTTCTAGTTAGTAACTGCTTTTTTGGTTACACGGTAAGATGTTCATTTTGCGCTTCATAACAATTTTAATGCTGCACTTCTTTTAAAAAAACACAAAAAATGACATAGTTATTAAATGACCTGCATTTTGGACCAGGCTGAACACTATCTGGGGAACCCAAAAGCAATGCCAATCTCTAATGTAGTTGGAATCAAGTTAGGGCAACAAGCATTTGAGAAATTACTATGTGCAGGGTACCATGCTTACTGCTGCAGATACAAAGAAAGGCAAAAACAGTCCCTGTCCCTAGGGAGCTTATATTTTAATGGGATAGCTAACGTGTAAATAACTATGTATATACAAGATATATTACAGGGCAAATTGGAGGATGGGGTAGCTAAGATGGTGCAGTGGATAGAGAACTGGGCCTGGAGTTAGGAAGACTCCTGTTCCTGAATTCAAATTTGGCCTCAGACACTTACTAGTGAGGTGATCCTGGGCAAGTCACTTAACCCTATTTGCCTCAGTTTCCTCATCTGTAAAATGAACTGGAGAAGGAAATGGCAAACCACTCCAGTATCTTTGCCAAGAAAACCCCATACAGGGACACAAAGGGTTGAACACGATTGAACAACAAAACTGTTGGAGGGTACTCTTAGAAGGAGAGCGCTGCATCAAAGGTGGGATTTTAAATGAGACTTGAAGGAAGCCAGGGAATCTAGGAGGTGGAAACAAGGAGGGGATGTATTAGAGGACTAGAGGACAGTGAGTGAGTAAGTACATAGGGTGAGATTTTGAAACAATACATCACTCCCATCCAAGCCCCTCATATAAAATATTAAGCCAATGAATAAGAGAGAAAACTAACATTTTACTTGACAAATACAAAAAAAAATTTTTTCGGATACCTATGAACTAAAAACATGGACTTAAATTCCATTCTGGGCAATTCCACAACCTTTTATAAATTACTTACTATTTAGGTGTTTGCTAGGCACACTGGGAATGGAAAGAGGTGATGAGATCTTTTTTTTTCTTTTTGGTGAGGCAATTGGGGTTAAGTGACTAGCCCTGGGTCACACAGGTAGTAAGTGTCAAATGTTTAAGGCTGGATTTGAACTCAGGTCCTCCTGACTCCAAGGCCAGAGCTTTATCCACTGCACCACCTAGCTGTCCCTTAGAGGTGATGAGATCTTAAGTAAAAGTGGTTGGCTGTGTGAGCATGGAAATGAAAGAAGTGTGGTGCAGGTAGAGATGACAATATTTGGAAACTGATTGGCTGTGGGGGGTGAGGGAGCGTATGTTGGGAAACCACAAATTTGCAAGCTGCTTATATTCTAGAGCAATCTGCAAATTGGTATAATACTGGGTAAGTTGAAGATGTCAGAGACCTCAGGGATGACGCATCATTGGAAGTAGTGCTTCATTACTTCTCAAGATCTTTGATTTTGCTAGGGTCAGAATTCTCTCCTTCATACTTTACTACATGGATTCATGAATTTCTGTGGCCAAAACACTCATCACATGCTAGACATCTTCTGGCCATCACCTCTCCTGGGATGCACTTTTTGGTCCTAAGATTCCGATTTTACCAAGGCTGGTCTTTTGATAGTAATCCATCGCCAGGTCTGTACTGGCACCATTCTTGCTTGGTAAGCCCTGCCATGGATTGTATTCTCTTAGTATGGACTTTGGGAGTGAGGAGCATCACATCCTCTTCCTTTGCGAGAAATGCAAGGGGACTTCAAATTATTTTAATTTACAGCAAAGTGCAAATGACTAATGTTCTTTCCACAAGGGAAGGTTTTTATTGGGGAGAATGTGGCCAGGGGGTGTCGGGGAGAGAATCACACAACTAGTAAATGTCTGAGAACAGGTCTTTATGACTCCAAGCCCAGCACTTGATCTACTACGTCAAATTATCTCAAGAAGGAATCTCAGAGGAGGTCTTAGTTCAGCCAAAATGTGAGAAGGATATAATCACTCAGCTTTCATTTGAAGACCTCCTGGGATCTGAGGAACTAACCACCTCCTGAGACAGTTCAGTCTATTTTGGAGCATCTCTAATTATTAGGAGAATCTTTTTTATAGAGTGGAAATCTGCCTCTGAGAAATCTCTACCCAAAAGGCATATACTGAAGGTTGGATCTATCTGGAAGAGAAGATTGTACTGTATAAGCAGGACTATAGAACTGTAGGGCAGGAAATATAGATAGGGAGGCTGACTGGGGAGAATGAGAGCAGATCTGAGCTAAGCAGAAGCTTGTGGCCTTTTTGACTTGTGGCTCTTAACCCTGGGAGGAGGCGAGTAGAAGAGACAGGGCCCTTGAATCACCTCCTTTATGAGAGTCAGGGTGGCATAATGGATAAAGAGCTGGACTTAAATCCAGGAAGACCTGGGTTCAATTCCTGCTCCACACACATGCTGTATGATGAGCCTGGGTGAGTCGCTTGACTTCTTTCTCAGTTCTTTTGGCATCTCTCTAAGACTATAAGTTGCAGAGAAGGTGCCTACCTTCATTAATAGGAGTCCGTTCATCTAGGGAGCCCTCCATGCAAATGAAATCCACAGGTCTAGTCTATATCCACTATCCTCTGAGTAATTATAACAGTTAGGCAAAACCAGAATCCATAGAGAGCATTTATCCACCTAACAACAAATGCTTGTTCTGATGGAAAATCTTTTTTACAATTTGTGGGAAAAGAGTGCACAATCATCTAGCTTTTTTTCCCCTCCCCTTTTAGGCTGGTCCTTTCTGATACAGTAATCTTTCTGCATCAGGAAGCCTGTGATTTGTACATTGAAACTGGCCTGTAGTTGTGGTCCAATTGACCTAGGTCATAATCAAGCTCCCCCCTATTTACAATGGGCAAAAAGAGAACAATGGAGTTTCTCCCCAGATATTTGCACACTGCTAGAGGTATACATTATACATTCAAATACCTTGGAATATTACTACAGAGAGCCACAAAAACTCACAAAAGAGAATGACAATAATGAGACAGCACACCAAAACTTAACGGGATGCAGCAAAAGTGATCCTTAGTGGAAGTTTTGTATCTCTAAATGCTTACATGAATAAAATAAAGAAGAGATCAATGGATTGGGCATGCAACTAAAAAAGCTAAAAAAAGAACAAGTTAAAAATCCCCAATTAAATACCAAATTAGAAATTCTGAAAACCAAAGGAGAGATTAGTAAAACTGAAATTAAGAAAACTATTGAACTAATAAATAAAACTAAGAGCTGGTTTTATGAAAAACCAATAAAATAGATAACCCTTTGGTCAATTTGATTAAAAAAAAGAAAGAAGAAAACCAAATTACCAGCATCAAAAATGAAAATGAAAAGGAAAGAAGAAATCAAAACAATAATTAGGAGCTATTTTGCCCAACTGCATGTCAATAAGTTTGACGATCTTAGTGAAATGGATGAATATTTACAAAAATATAAATTGTCCAGATTAACGGACAATGAAATAAAATACCCCATTTCAGAAAAAGAAATTGAACAAGCCATCAATGAACTCCCTAAGAAAAAATCTCCAGGGCCAGATGGATTTACAAGTGAATTCTATCAAACATTTAAAGAACAAATTATTCCAATACTATATAAACTACTTGGGAAATTGGTGAAGAAGGAATCCTACCAAATTCTTTTTATGATACAAATATAGTGCCGATACCTAAACCGGGAAGAGCCAAAACAGAGAAAGAAAATCATAGACCAACTTCCCTGGTGAATATAGATGCAAAAATTTTAAATAAATTATTAGCAAAGAGATCACAACAACTTATCTTGAGGATAGTATACTATGACCAGGTAGGATTTATACCAGGAATGCAGGACTGGTTCAATATTAAGAAAACTATCAGCATAAGTGACCATATCAACAACAAAACTAACAGAAAAGCATTTGACAAAATACAACACCCATTCCTATTAAAAACACTAGAGAGCATATGAATAAATGGAGTCTTCCTTAAAATGAATAGATAGCAATCAAAAACCATCAGCAAGCATTATATGTAATGGGGATAAGCTAGAAGCAGTTCCAATAAGATGGGGGGGGGATGAAACAAGGATATCCATTATCACCACTGTTATTCAATAATGTGCTACAAATGTTAGCTGTACCAATCAGAGAAGAAAAAGAAATTGAAGGAATTAGAACAGGCAAAGAAACAAAGTTATCACTCTTTGCAGATGATATGATGGTATGCTTAGAGAATCCTAGAGAATCAAGTAAAAAATTACTTGAAATAATAAATACATTCAGCAAAACTACAGGATATAAAATAACACACAAATCATCGGCATTTCTATATATTACTAACAAAGCCCAACAGCAAGAGATAGAAAGAGAAATTCCATTTAAAATTACTGTAGACATTATAAAATATTTGAGAGTCTATCTGCCAAAACAAAACCAGGAACTATATGAACACAATTACAAAACACTTTTCACACAAAAAAGTCAGATCTAAATAATTGGAAAAAATATCAGTTGCTCATGGTAGGCAAAGCTAAATAATAAAAATGACAATTCTACCTAAATTAATTTACTTATTCAGTGCCATACCAATCAAACTACCAAAATTATTTTATAGAGCTAGAAAAAACAATAACTAAATTCATCTGGAAGAACAAAAGATCCAGAATATCAAGGGAACTAATAAAAAGAAATGCAAGGGAAAGTAGCCTAGATGTACCAGATCTTAAATTGTATTATAAAGCAGCGATCAACAAAACTACTGGCTAAGAAACAAAGTGGTGGATCAGTGCAATAGGTTAGGAATAGGTTAGTATGGTCAATGACCATACTAATCTACTATTTGATAAATCCAAAGATATCTGGAATAAGAAATCGCCATGTAACAAAAACTGTTGGGAAAACTGGAAAATAGTATGGCAGAAACTGGGCATAGACCAACATCTTACACCCTGTACCAAGATAAAGTCAAAATGGGTATAGGATTTAGATATAAAGACTGATACTATAAGCAAACGAGGAGAGCATGGAATAGTTTACCTTTCAGATCTATGGAGAAGGGAAGAATTTATGACCAAACATGAGACAGAGAATATTATGAAATGTAAAATGGATAATTTTTATTACATTAAACTGAAAAGTTTAATCCAATCCATCAAAATCCAATCCATGAAAAATTAGACAGGAAGCAGAAAACTGGGAGAGAATTTTTATAACCAGTGTCTCTGATAAAAGCCTCATTTCTAAAATATATAGGGGGATAGAGAATTTATAAGAATATAAGTCATTCCTCAGTTGATAAATGATCAAAGGATATGAACAGGCAATTTTCAGAGGAAGAAACTAAAGCTATCTATAGTCATATGAAAAATGCTCTAAATCACTATTGATTAGAGAAATGCAAATCAAAACGACTCTGAGGTACCACATCACTCCTATCAGATTGACATGACAAAACAGGACAATGATAAATGTTGGAGAAGATGTGGGAAAATTGGGACAGTAATGCATTGTTGGCAGTGTTGTGAACTGATCTAACCATTCTGAAGAGCAATTTGGAACTATGCACAAAGGGCTATAAAATTGTGCATATCCTTTGACCCAGCAATACCACGTCAAGGTTTATCTCCCAAAGACATCATAAAAATGGGAAAAGGACCCACATGTACAAAAATATTTATAGCAGCTCTTTTTGTGGTGGCAAAGAATTGGAAATTGAGGGGATGCCCACCAATTGGGGAATGGCTGAACAAGTTGTGGTATATGAATGTAATGGAATACTATTGTGCTATAAGAAATGATGAACAGGCAGACTTCAGAAAACCCTTGAAGGACTTGTATGGACTGATGCTGAATGAAATGAGCAGAACCAGGAGAACACTGTACACAGTAACAGCCACATTGTGTGATGACTGACTTTGATAGACTTAGCCCTTCTCAGCAATACAAGGATCTAAGACAACTCCAAAAGGCTGATGATGGAAAATGCTGTCCACATCTAGAGAAAGAACTATGGAGTCTGGATGTAGATGGAAGCATACTATTTGCTCTCTTTTTCCTTTGTTGTTTTGTTTTATTGCTGCATTCTTGTGGTTCCTCCCATTAGTTCTAATTGTTCTTTACATCATGACTAATGGGAAAATATGCTTAATATTAATATATAAGTACAGCCTATATCAGATTGCATGCCATCAGGCATGAGGAGAGGAAAGGGAGGGAGAAAAAATGTAAAACTCAAAATTTTATGTAAGTGAATGTTGAAAACTAAAAATAAATAAGTTAATTATTTAAAAAAACTCACAAAAGACATGATGAAGGAAGAGGAGCACAAGATGACCACAAATGTAGAAGCCTCCTGGAATCTTCAATTTTATCATAGTCTATATCTTTTGAAGTCCACACCAGTGACGTAATTTGTTCTGGAATCTCCCAAAATAAGGTGACTTGTGGCTTCCAAAGATACAGTCCCAATAGGTCATAGCATGATACCAAGGCAGCTATGACTTGGTCCCAAAGGGTAACTAATTGGAGAGTAAGAAGATGGGTTGCATCCCACTTTTCCCCCTGGATATCCAATCATAGGGTCTTTTCCCCACACTACCTTTTCACTCTATTTCCTATGACTGTCTAAGCTCTTTATCTCTCTTCTTCTGCTTTGGGCTTAATTCTCTCCAGTTGACCCCACACCAGCATACACACACCCTGCAACCCAACACCTCAACTGTGGCAGGCACTTTCTGGTGGCCTCTGTGCTCCCAGGACTGACTTGCTACCCAAGATAATAATAAGTAGCTCTACCTTGCCCCTTCCCATTTCATTTTTGGTGGGATAGAGCTGCACAGTATGATTTTGCATGGATGGGATGTAATTTACATCATAAAATCTCATATTATCTTTCCCTCAAACTCACCCCCCTTTTGAATGTCTTTATTGCTGTCACGGGCACAACCATCCTTTCAATCAGTGAAGTGCATAATCTTGCTGTCATATTCAAATCTTCACTCTACTACAACCCACACATCCAATCAGCTGCCAAATTTTGTTGTCTACCTCCTTAATATTTCTCTCATCTATGCCCTTTTCTCCACTCAGAGAGCCACCACCCTCATTCAAGCTCATAACTGATCTCTCTGACTGAAGTCTCTCCCCACTCTCTCCTCTCTCCATTCTCCACACAGTTCTGATTACGTTGCTCCCCTTCTCAATAAGTTCTATCGGTTCCCTTCCAACTCTGATAAAATATTATTTCATCTTTTCAATTTCCATTTTTATTAGTTGTATAATACACAGGATTATTACCTGTGTATGTACCCATGTATATTTATAAACATATTAGGGTATAAGTAAAAAAAAATTACGATGGGGTGATCAAAAAAGTTTGGACACCACTGATCTAGAAGCTCTCCAGCATCAATGAAACTTTGGCATTACTATCAAACATAATTTTCAATCATTTCCCAGTTCATAATTGAAGGCCAATAACTCTGGCCTTCAGAAATGCAGCTTGTATTTCTCCAGGTTTGCACGTTCACTTTCTTTATTTATTGATAGCTTCTTATAGTAATATGAGGGTGTAACTATCCCTGTCTCCAAGGAGCTCTGTTTACTTAAGCCACCAATGTCAATTTTTCATTCTTCTAAAAATGGCTTTGATCATTTATGTGTGGTAATTTGAACTATCAGTAGCATGAATTATCAGGGTGCTTGTCTTAATGCATTGGTATGTTGTTTGTTGTTGTATTTGCTAAACTCTCTAAAACCTTCAAATGAAATTCACTGTATGAGTATGATTGGAATCTCTTTCTGTTAGCTTGGGTAGTATTTGTAAAATAAGAGAGGGTTCATTTTTCTCTATATATTCCATCTTACATTCAAGACATTATTATAAGTATACCTTCTCTTGCACCTTTGAAAGGTTCTTTAAAATAGGTTTGAAAAGTTAGATCCTAAAGATGGCAGCTAGGTGGCACAATGGATAGAGTTCTGGGCTTGGAATCCGGAAGAGTCATCATCACGAGTTCAAACTGACCTTAGATATTTAATAGCTCTGTGACCCTTCAAATCACCTATGCCTATTTGCCTCAGTTTCTTATCTGTAAAATAAAATGGAGAAGGAAATCACAAACCACTGCAGGATCTTTGCCAAGAAAACCCCAAAATGGGGTCAGGAAGAGTCTGACATGACTGAAACAAGCAAACAACAACAAAAGATGGCATATCATAAAAGCATCTCTTTTCTCAGAATTCCTAATTAAATTTCTGATGGTAGTTTGTTTCCCCTAAAAGAATGAAGCAAAATTTAATATTTGAGGAAGAAAAAGGAAGGAATCTTTCCCCAAATAGTTAATTACAGTTTATCAATGTTATAAGCTACATAATTTCAGGCTATAAAATGCTTCTGAAAATAATCTCAGTGACAATGCAAGCTTCTGTTTTGTTATTCTAAAAATAAAGTTGCCAATTGTCTCAGTTATGTGTTTCCTTTACATTTACTAGATGCATTGTGTATTTTAAAGTCTTTACATCAAAGAAAGAATAATCTAATAAGATAAATTTAATAGAAAAATACTTTTCAGAAATTGAGAACATGGTCTCCAGTCCTCTTGCCATGTTGGTAACCCTTTCTCTGGATGTACTCTAGCTTCTCAATGTCCCTCATAAATGTGAAGCCATGAATAAAATACTCTAGATGTCATCTGGCCAAGATGGTGTCTACTGGGTCTGTCACCATTCTTATTCTGATCACTACATAATACTTTTTTTTTTAAGTGTATATAATATAGCTTAAAGTTACATTAGGGTTTTTTGTTTGTTTGGCTCTCATGCCACCCTGTTAACTAAAAGAGGCTTGCCATCTTTTGAGAACTGTTTTTTTTCATATGAACTTCCTTGAATCTATTTTCTTCTAGTATTTGTATCTTTCATTGTCTATGCTTTCCTGTAATTCTCTCCTTTTCTCTCTTCTCTTCTCTCTTTAAGCAAAGTTTCTATGTATCTAAATCATCTGGCCCTTACCTCTTTCTTTTTCTCTCCTCTTCTTACTGTCTGTCTCCCTTTTAACTTAACTGCCCATACTGTGAAAATGCTTATGTCAATCAGCAAGCATTTATGAAGAACCTACTTATGTGCCTGACCCTTCAAAATAGCTCTTGTCCTCAAGAAGCTTATATTCCAATGGGGAAAACATGTACGTATTTAAGTATATGCAAAATACATAAATGTATATGAAAGGTCATTTTTTGGAGGGGGATGTAATAATAATAATGGCTAGTAATTATATAGAATTTTAAGGTTTGCAAAGCACTTTACAAATATTACCTCATTTTAATCTCACAACACTCTTGAAGGTAGGTGTTACTATTATCCCCATTTTATAGATAAGGAAACTAAAGCAGATAGCAGTTAAGTGTATTAGCAGTTGGGGAGATCAGGAAAGGTTTCATATAGAAGTCTGTGCTTGAGCTGAGACACCAGGAAACTATGGATTCCAAGAGATCAGAATGAAGAAATGTATATTTTTGATTGCTTATTAGTTAATTTTATGCTGCTTGTTATAAACATTTTAAAGGCTCATATGTATATTTGTATTTCTCCTACAACCCTTCCCCACCCAATCTGAAATCAAACAAGTTGCTTTTTACTTGGCATATTGGATTGTTTTTTCCTCCTCTTGTGGGCTTGTGGTCCTTGGTAGAAAAAGGGACCCACATCCTTTTTCTTAATTTTTATTCTGGAGAGAGAGTGAGAGATAATTCCATATATATATATATATATATATATACACATATACACAAATATATATATACACATATATACATATATTCGCACATATTCACACACATATATATATCAGAACCCCAAAACAAGATCTTTTATAAAACTAAGTCTCCATTTCATATTGCATGATTCAGTAAAAATATATATATAATAAATTCTATGTTATTTTCAAAACTGCCACGTTTGTGCTTCCTTCTGAACTTCCTTCTGTTCTTTTCTGTGTATTGTTTTTAAAATACAGCCTTTCCTTATATATACTTTAAAAAAAGATCAGAAGGAGATCTTTGTAGTTCTTTTGCATCTAAACAAAGCAGCTGTAATTTCACATTTGGGAAACATTCATAGACTCAAATATAGATCTTAGAGCCGGAAGAGGCATTAAAGATCACCTATAAATCACCTAATTTTATAGATGAAGAAGCTGAGGCCTACAGAGAAGAAAACTTCCCAAGGTCACCTGGGTAATAAGTAGCAAACCTAGAATTCAAAGTGGATCACCTCGGTGAAAATTCAGTGGTCTTTCTACTACTCTGTTAGGTCACCTGTTCTTCAAAATGGGTGATTTCTTCCATCCTGTGAGGACGTGAGACTCCTACCCTCTTTCATTCATTCTTTTATTTAATAAGCATTAATTGAAGGCCTGTTCTGAGCATTATACTGTGCTCTGAGGAATACAAAAATTCAGGATATCATACATCTAGCAAGTAAACAGAAGCATGATTTAAACTCAGGTCTTCTAGACACCAAAGGCAGCATTCTTTCCAATGCACTAAACTGCCTCTATGATGTACTGGTAAGATAAGAGCAAACATTGCAATATTAAGTATAGTTAGAAAGTTGACTGGATTTGGAATCAAGGATCTGAAGATTCAAATTGTGCATTTTGGATTTGGTACCATAGGTTTGAATTATGCTTTTCTAACTTTGTGACATCTGAGCAAGCAACTTTCTCCTTTCTGTGCCTCAGTCTGCCCATCAGTAAAATGAGGGCCCTACTAAACCTGGAAAAAAATGCACTTGTGTCTACCCTTAGCCTTAGCCCTCACACCTTATGCTCCTGGCCTCCTCCGGGGGTGGGCAGAGAGCTGACCAGCTGTCACTGACCTATACAATCTCAGAGTCTTAGAGGTCCTCGGCTTTTCTGCCTTCCAGTCTCTCCTGGTTCCAAGAACCAGGGCATCCCGGATTCCTCGCCATCCCCTCCTCCTGCTCCCCAGGGAGGCTGGGGACTGAGAAGTGTGGGGGGGGCGCAAGGAGCTCCCTGGCCCCACTGCACTGAGGCATCCCCCGTGCGTCTGCCCAGGTGAGCACACACGTGCCCGCCTGAGTCCTCTCAGGTGAGGACATTCAGTTCCCTCTCCCACTTCGGGTCAAAACCGCGTGGAACAGGCAGATCGGGGCTAGGCCCCGCACTCTCTCTGCGCCATGGACAGGCACCTGCAGCTTTCTCCACCTTGCCCTTTACCTTTCCAGGCCACTCCCCGGGCTGAGGTGCTGGAGGAGGTGCTGAGGGAGCAGTTTGGGACCCGGCCCCAGTTAGCAGCCATCAGCCGGATGAAGAGGCAGCCGTCGGGCGCCTACACCTCCACGGAGGACTTGAAGGAGGTGCTGGAGAGGCGGCAGGTGGCCAACGCCAAGGAACGGGAGCGGGTGAGGGCTCTCCCGCCTGGCACCACGAGTCACCTCTTTCTCGTCCCTTCCCCCCTCACCTCCTTGCCCCCCGAGAATCAATTCGTCAATTTCTCACTTCCTTTGCCCGCCCTTCCTCTCCACCTCATGCTTTGGGATGTTGTGAGGTGATGGTCTCAATGAGTGAAGGAAATAGAAAGGGGGTTGACTTCCTGGTGGCCTCCTCCCTTCCACTTTTATTCTAGGTGGTTCAGGAGGTACAGAACAGTCTAAAGCTAAACTTCTCATTTCAATGACCTTCCTAGCCCTTCCATACCCGGAGCACGAGCCTCAGATAACCCCGAAAGAGCCAGGGACACTGTCCCACCCTCCCTCACAAAGTCCTTTTGTTTGTAATCCCTTTAGATTCTCACACATCCCCAATTCTGAAGAACCACTGTTAACATTGCTGGAGTATTTTGTTAGCTGGTTTAGGAAGAGTGGGAGGGAGAAGGGGGTGGGTGTGCAAATGCTTCTCAGAATTTCCTAGGAAATAGTTTACTGTGTGGGCTTTTTTTTCTTTTTTTTTAAGAGTTTCTTAGCCCACAGAGATTTTCACTTAATGCTTCCTCTGATTATGGAGTTGCTAGTGTTCTGATAGCCCACTGGGTGTGTTTCTGCCATAATTCCCCTTTCCTCTCTAATTCATCCCTATAGCAAAGACTCAATGAGATTGAAATAGACTATTATATTTCCTTTTATGGAAATAATAAGTAATCCTATGGCATTAATATAGCTCCCTACCAAATTTTATGGAAGCAAATGAGAATGGACATTTTTCTAACCAAGTTGTTTCTTTAACCTGTCTGAGGACCTGGTTTGCAAACAAGGGCTCCCTATGTAAGGTTTGGCAATAGGATACAGCATTATCCCAAGTTAGAAATCCTTAGGGAACTAGCATGGTCCGATGGTCATGCTCAGTCACTTAGAAATGTTACATCATACCCCAGGGGCCATGTCATTTTCCTGTATCTGTTTGAACAGCTTATCTGGAAATGGTCGTATTAACTTTCAAACATCACTTACAGATAAGTTATCTGGGTTAGTCATTAAAAGCTATGAGAGCTTGGATGGCTTCTACTACAAATGGGTTTGACACCCAGATGCTTGCTCAATCTGCTTCCCTATTTTTTTTTTTTAAGCAATCATTTTCATTAGTGTCTAGAGAAGCTCCATTACCACCCCACTTTGGAAAGGAGAAATAGTGGGGCGAGAAGACAAAATTCCCTTTTTGTCTGGGGTTAGGCCCACTAATGAGAGCATAATAATATCAATAATAAACTTTGAGTGACTACTATGTGTCAGGTATGTTAAGTGCTGGGGATTTTAAAAAAAAAAAAAAAGGCAAAAGATAGTCTCTGTCCTCTAGGAGCATACAATCGTCTCTGAAGCTATCACAATTTTCAATAAACTAGGTCTTGCCTTCTTAGGGTTGCTGTGGTTCTGTCAGCATGGCTAACTCCAAGTGTGGAAATTACTTCTAACCAAAGCAGATGGGAAACTACTCTGTAGCCCATAAGTTGTCTATGGTACTTAGAGGTCCAGTAACTTGTCTATGGTAAAACATCCAGAGATAGGACTTAAACCCAGATATTCCTGACTAAGACTGGCCCCTTAAGATCTGTGCCAAACTGCTGCTCTCAACCAGAACTTGATAGTTATAAATGTTTTTAGAGGAAAATGTAAAAGAAAAGAAGGACTTAAGAAGCTGAAGGATTAGCTTGGAATATTGGAAAAGGTGAATTTTTAAAAGAGCCACCTATGAATTTTCTAGTGTTGAAATGGGAGGATTCTCTGACTTCAGAATATGGGTCCCTACTTTTGGACAGGAAGATCCTTATGGTCTGAAATAAATGTTTTACCACACTGTCATAACTTATTTAAGGAAACCTTTAAAATATCTCCTATCTTGTGACTTGATATTCATCAAGTACACCTTTGGTCTATAATTTGATATCCTGAGTGGGCCTACTGACCAAGAGAGTAGATATAAATACTTTGAGTACCTTTTAACTTTTGGTTCCAATTCCTAACTGTGATTTCCCCCCTCCCCCAATAATATATACTTTATTTGAGGCATCTATCTTTGTGCTTCTAATTGAGATTAACTGTTAAATGAGCTGCTAATACTTGCTTTAAACTCTTTATTCTGGTTTATTTACTATTCCAATGGGCTCTAAAGGCAAAATATTAAAAATATTCAAGCTCTAAGTGTTTTTTTTTCCTTTCCACCACAGACCTAAAGTAATGCTTTATTTTGTACCTCTCCGAAATATTCTAAAAGTAAGACCAGACTCGAATCGAAAGGTTTTGCTGTCACATATACATATGAAAGGCAGGAATGTGACTAGGCTAGTATGAGAGAAGATAACTTTGCACCCCAATCCTCCACCCCCATCCCTGGATTTAGCTTTGCCTCTATGCTTACCAATCTAAATGAGGGACAGAGGGAGAGAGAGGGGGAGGGGGAAGGGAGGGGAGGGGGTTTTGGAACTGAGAAAATCGGGACTCTGAACTTTACGTCCTATGGTAATTGTTAGCTAAATAGCCCCTTTGTGTGTTGTGATTTAATGTACTCTAGCCTTCCAGAGTAAAAATGAGGTATATGGAAGCCTTGCCTTAAGTTAGAATGATGTTGCCCACTAGGAAGCTCAATTTAAGAGAAACATGAGGCTGTGGGCACTGGATATTTAATTAGGAATATA
Organism: Vombatus ursinus; assembly: GCF_900497805.2. Lineage (NCBI taxonomy): Eukaryota > Metazoa > Chordata > Mammalia > Diprotodontia > Vombatidae > Vombatus > Vombatus ursinus. The sequence continues at coordinate 17,216,579 of NW_020954556.1, forward strand.
ACTGCCATTTCTTATAAAGAAGTAAAAATCTGCTAGAGATGAGAGGTTGCCTAGTCAAGACTATGAAAAATGAGTAAATCCAGCTATTCCATAAAGGAAAAAGTCAGGAAGTTGTGTTTCACCCCGCCCCCCCAAAGATGAACTCTTGCTGGACCGTGGTTGAGTGAACGACTACTGACTTTCTAAACTGTGTGTGAGTGTGTGTGTGTGTGTGTGTGTGTGTGTATATGTATGTGTATGTGTATTTGAAGCTTCAGGCTTTAACCTAAAAGCAGAAGAGAGGCCATTCTTTTCTTGAAGAGAATTTATTAGCCAAAGACTTCAAACTGAACAAAGAAGCTTAGAGAAGAGAAACTCTATAGTTACATACCCAGCAGGTACCCAGCATGCCTTATAGTGTCTGGCAGATATGAAATGACAAATGGAGATCATATGCCAAGAGGGGCAACTGCCGTTGTGGCCTTTCCCTAGTGGGAAAGGATGATATCATTAGAAAATGTCAATGGCTTTGCCACATGGAAGGTATGAATTGCCCTTCCATACATGTATTTCAGACACATTCTTACATGAATGCCCATGAAAACATGTGTTGTCTACATGAGTCCATTCTTCCACTGGTGTGTATTTGTTTGCAACTCCAGGATTATAGGGGAGATGTTTTATTATTACTTTTATTTCTATACTATTTCATCAAATGACATGCCTTGGGTTAATCGTGTGCCTCAATTGACTGATAAAAGTAAATATATCAGTGAGGCATACCTTGAACCATGAGTAATCTTGTCTGAGGGACCTATTATTCTAGATGAGGGGTGCCCCTAGGTACTACATATAGTTTTGTTAGCTGTTTGTGGTTTGTGCTCCCACTTTAGTCTGTGAGTTCCATGAGCTCAGGAATCCTGTCTTATCTCAACTTTGTGCTTCAGCCAGAAGACTCTATACATAGTAAATGCATAATAAATGTCTGAATTTTGTTTTCTAGATAAAAAATCTAAATCGTGGATTTTCCAAATTGAAGGCCATTGTGCCACTCCTTCCCAAAGACAGGAAGCCCAATAAGGTTGACATTCTTAAAACGGCAACTGAATATATACGCCTTCTGCGTGAGATTTTAGAAGACACCAAAGACTTTGAGGTAAGGTATGATAATCTCAAAATGACAAAGACTTCATTGTCATTTTCTCCCTCAATTAAATTCCATTTCCAAGCTATGTTTCTTTTAAAAAATCATTTGATATAACCTATTTGCGGATCACCTCCTTTCATCTCCTGCTTGCCTTCCTGTCACTCTTTCCAAACCCAGGGCTAGATGGGAACATGGGTTCATACCAGGATAAAGATAAGCACAATCTACGATGGGTAGAATTTTAGGGGAAATAGGAAATCTTTTTATCCCTTAATTTTCCATTAGAAAAAACAGACCCAGAAACAGTGATTTTTGCCTGAGGCCACAGAGCTACTTAATGGCAGAGATAGGGCTAGAAGGGAAGCTAAGTGGTACAGTAGATAGAGTGCTAGGCTTGGAATTGGGAAGACTCATCTTCCTGAGTTCAAATCTGGTCTCAGATATTTACCTGCTGTGTGACCTTGGGCAAGTCACTTAACTGTTTGCCTCACTTTCTTCATCTGTAAAATGAGCTGGAGAAGGAAATGGCAAACCACTCTAGTATCTTTGCCAAGAAAATTCCAAATGGGGTCACAAAGAATCAAACATGACTAAACATTTTTTTTTTTTTTACATCTTTGGTACCTTCCATAAATAAAGTCAGATTTAAATATGTGAAATTCTTTAAGTAAGTGGTGAAATATACAAAGTTTATCTTAAAGGTTTTCTTCCCAAATTAGCCTTTGCTGGGAATGAATTGCATCTTTAGTTCCTGGCCTAGCTCCTTCATGGTACATACTAGGAAGGAATACTGATTTTGTAGTCAAAGCCTGAATTTGCTTTTTTTGTATCTTCTATTTATTATTCCTGATTCTGCCTTATGGGGCCAGACAGAAAAAGGCTAAACCATACAGAAGCCCTTCACATACTTGAACACAGTTATCAGGTCTCACTCAAATCCTCTCTCCTTCAGGCTTAACATATCCAGTTCTTTCACCCACTCCTTATGCGCCATGAACACAAGTCCCTTCATCATTCTGGTTGCCCTCTTCTGAATTCTCTTTAGTTTATTATTGTGCTTCTTAAACTAGGCTGCCCAGAACTGAAAACAATAATACATACATTTGATTAGGTAGAGCACAGCAGCAATAATGCCACACTACTCTTGGAAACTATGACAGTCTTAATGCAGCCCAAGACTATATTAGCTTTTACGGTTGCCATAGTACATTGCTGATTCATAATGAGGTTCCAATCCATTAAAAAATCTAGATAATTTTTTCCCCTAGACAAATGGTAACTAACCATGCCTCTACCACCCTGTATTGTAAAGGTATATATTTGTAGAAGACTTTTTATTTTATTCCAAATGATTTTCATTTTATCAGATTCAGCCTTAAATTCTAGCCTATTCAGATCTTTCTGGATTCTGTTATCTAATAAATTAGCTTTCCAGCTGGACATTATCATCTGACTCTGAGAATGCTCTCTATATCTTTATCATAGAGGCAGTTAGGTAGAGCAGTGAGTACAATGATGGATCTCAGGAAGACCTGAGTTCAAATTCAGGCTCGGATACTTACCAGCTGTGTGACTGGGCAAGTCACTTAACTTTTGCCTCAGTTTCCTCACCTGTAAAGTAGGGATAATAAATTGTGAGGATAAAATGAGATATTTGTAAAATGCTTTGTAAACCTTAAAGTACAACATAAATGCTAGCTATTATTATTGTTGTTGTTATTTATCAGTCAGTATTATTATTTTGGTTTTTGCTTTTCGGTGAGGCAATCCGAGTTAAGTGACTTGCCCAGGGTCACACAACTAATAAATATCAGGTGTCTGAGGCCGGATTTGAACTTGGGTCTTCCTGACTCCAAGGCCAGAGCTCTATCCACTGCGCCACCTAGCTACCCTGATCAGTCACTAATTTAAAATGAAATCTGAGTCTGAGAAAGTATTGCAGCTCTACTCGTGAACTGGTGAAAATTCAGAAGTCAAGAAGAGCCACTGACTGGCTCCAGATCTGGGCCCCACTAGTGCCATATAATTAACATCTGAGCGAGGAGTCTTCCTGACTCCAAGCCCAATGCTCTACCCACTTTGCCACCTAGCAGCCCACAAGCAGATACTGTAGTGCCTATTTTAGGGCAGGGAGGAAGGAGGCTTTTTAAGTAATCCCCTTGGTATATTTTGTGCTTTAGATCCAAAGAGGAAAATGGATTTGTTTGGTTGATTTTGTAGCCAGTAAAGATGACCAAAAAGTGACCTGTAGTGTATCATTTCCTGATTCCTTGGGCAGCCTTTTCTATGCAAACCTGGTATTTCTCTTATCTTGAACCATACTTGTTTCAGTGGATATTTATTGACCATTTACATTGTGTAAGTCCTTTGGCAAGGTGGTTGGGGTTTGAAAATGAGTTTATCTTGCTTACATGCTGTATTGTCCCCTACCCAACAATGGGACATCAAATCCTTGAGGGAAGGAACTGGTTTTCATTGTCTGTAATCCCAGTGCCTTGCTCATAGTAGACATTTAGTAAGCTATTGGATTGGAAGGGGCTGTTCTTGCCCTAGGCACTTATGGTCTAGTAGAAGATAGTGTAAAGAAATAGTAGATGATATAGTTGGCTAAACTTAATGGAATTGGATTATGGCAGGCCTTGAATGTCAGCTGGAAAGGTTAGCACTGGATTGTGGAGGAAATAAGGAAGTACTGAAAGTTTCTTAAGGGCAGAAGCATTTCAACAAAGATAATGTATGTGGCATTATAACCTGAACTGCACATTTCCATAGGGTTGGAATCAATTACCATATTTTAGATAATTGTGACTTTAAATAGTATGAATTCAGATAAATGAACATTTCAGAGGCTTCATCATTTGCACTAATTGGGACCTAGCTGTATGGCAGGCGAGATAAGATAGATATGAAAATAACTTTAACATAGCATAAGAAGATTACGATAAAATTTTATGGGAATTGAAAAGAGGAAGAGGGTTTTTATATGTATTAGGGAAAGCTTCACCAAAGAGATAGAATTTGAGTTAGATCTTGAAGGCTATTATTACTCACAAACTGCAGTTCTGATCATACATTCTTTCCTGAAACAAACAAAAAACCTCCAATGAGGCCTCATTACCCATAAAATAAAGTCCAAACTCCTTGGCATCTATCACTTGCTTTTTGTGTATCCTATTTTATTTTATTTTATTTTTTTGGACCAGACCCATGATTTCATCAGCATATGGAGCTCCTGATGAGAAATTTCCTGTACTAATGCAGATCAGTTGATAAACATTTATTGAACACCTACTGTGTGGAAGGCATTGTTCTAAGCACTGTGGATATAGATATGAAAAAATAGTCCTTGCTCTTAAGGAGCTTACAATCAGATGGAAGACAACAAACAAAAGGAAACTGAAAAGTGGGGTGGTGGTAGGCTTGGAAGCATGATGGAAAAAGTCAGAAATCCCAAAGTAGATCAGCACAGCCTATGCTCTGTTTTGGGTCCTTTTCTCTTTTCATTTTGTGTTATCTTACTTGATGATATCATCAGCTCCCATGGGTTCAATCATCATCTCTATGAAGATGATTCCCCAATTTATATATCCAACTCTGGTTTCTCTCCTGAGCTCTAGTCCCATATCACTAACTGCCTTCTGGTCATCTCAAACCAGATATTCCAAAAGCATCTTGAACTCAACGTGTCCGAAATAACTCATCATATTTGCTTTCAAACCCTCCTCTTTCTCTAGAATCCCTATTACTCTTAAGGGAAGCATCATCCCCCTTCCTAGTCACCTTGGATCAAAATCTTGGTGTTATCCTTGACTCCTCACATTGGTTGCACATATCCAATCCATTGCCAAATTTTTTCATTTGTGCCTTCACAATGTCTCTTATATGTGCCCCTTTCTCTCCATTCACACAGCCACTATTCTAGTTCATGTCCTCATCACCTCTCACGGGACTATTGAAATAGCTCCCAGACTGGTCCCTTTGCTTTAAGGCTCTTAATTACTCCAAGCTATTATCCACTCAGTTGAATGATTGTGATTGTTCCAAAGCCCAAGTCTGACCTTGTCACCATTTCCCCTTCACCCCCAATGAGGTCCAGCATTTCCCTATTAATCTAAGATCAAATACAAACTGCTTTTGGGGGCATTATGGTGCTTCATAATCTTGCCTCTTCTTGCCTGCTTATATTTTATTCTCCATACTTTCTATGGTTTAGCTCCACTGGTGTTCTCCCTGTTCCTCAAACATGACACCTCATCTTACATTTCTGCGCCTTTGCACTGGCTGTTCTCCATACTTGAAATGCTCTGGCTCCCTTACTTTCAATTCTGGCTTTGTTAAAGACAGGAAGCCTTTCCCCCCACCCCTCAGTTCCCAGCTACTAGTGGCCTTCCCTTTGGAATTACCTTCTATCCACTCTGGATATCTCTTATACGCACTAAATTATTTATATGTTGTCTCCTCCATTAGACTGTGAACTTCTTGAAGGCAGGGACTGTTCTTGCCTTTTTTTTTTTTTATCCTTAGCACTTACCACAATGCTCAGGACATAGTAAATTGATAATAAATGCTTGTTGACTAACTATACATCTTGTAGTCCTGAAAAGTTGCCTGAGGTCAAGTGCCTTGTCTGTGGTCACTAAGCGAGTAGATGTGTCAGAAATGGGACTTGGAACCCAAGTCTTCATGAATCTCTAAACAACACTGTCCTCTATATCATGCTGCTGTTTCTAAAATATTCATGCATTGACTTATTCCTTTTTCTAGAAATTCTCATTCATCTCAATTTGTCTAAACCTCATACATCCTTTATAGACTAGCAGTCTTCCCTTAGCTAAAGCCTTCAAGCCTTCCCAGGTAGGAATAGCCCCTAATGCCCCATGATACTTGCCATTTTATTTTACTTAATTTTTCTATACAGACAAACATTTATCAATGATGTATTATGTTCAAGGGCAGCTAGGTGGCATAGTGGATAGAGCACTGGGCCTGGAGTCACTAAGACCTGAGTTCAAATCTGGCCTCAGACACTAGCTGTGTGACCATGGGCAAGTCGCTTAACCCTGTTTCTCAGTTTCCTCATCTGTAAAATCAGCTGGAGAAGGAAATGGCAAACCTCCCTGGTATCTTTGACTCTTTGTGACCCATTTGGGGTTTTCTTGGCAGACACAACTAAAATGACTCAACAATTTAAGGCGTTGTGCTAATGAAACAAACACACACACAAAAAATCCCCGACCTCAAGGAGCATACATTCTTCTAAGGGGACATATACACACAGAAAAGTATAATACAAGGTAATTTGAAAAGAGGGAGAATACTAGTGTAACTGAGAGGATCAAGGAAAGCTTCATGGGGGACAATCTGTGTGACGGTTTGGGGATGGAATGATAAATTCAAGGAATAGCTTGAGGTCTGGTTTAAATTGGAATGTGAAGATTGTGCAAAGGAATGTGGAATAGGCAGGAAAAGCTGGTTGTATTTAGATTGTCAAAGGTCTTGCCAGTCTAAGGCATTCGTAATTTATTTTTCAGGGAGTGATGGTTTTTGAGTCAGGGTAGGGGAGAGACATGGCTAGATTTGTCTCTTAAGGAAATCAACTTTCACAGAACTGGCAAAAGAAGCTCAAGAGGGAGACCAATTAGGATGCAATTATATAGGTCCAGCTAAGAGATGATGATGGTCTGAACTAGGATGTTGGCCATGTGAACAAAGAGAAGATAGGAGAGTACCACTGATTTGATACAGGGGATGAGATAGAGAGAAGAGACCAACATAGTGATTGGGTATATGAAAGGATGATGGTAGGAAATGTTTTTATCTAGGAAAAAAATCCTTTGATTATATTATGGTGGTTTTTGTACCTATCATCTCCCTTAGTCTAGTAGAGGTATATAAGATTAACTGGAGAAGGAGAGATTGAAACAAACAGTTACGAGATTAATGAAGTAGTCTAGGCAAGAGGCAATGAGGAACTGAGCTAGGAGTTTTACAGTGGGAGTAAAAAAGGAAGGAGGGTTGGGGAAAGATTTCAAAAGTAGACTTGATAGAACTTATACATGTGTTTTTATTCTTCCTTCTCTTTACATAACTGGCAGGTTGATGACCTAAAGAAGCTACTAGTGGCCTTCCCTTTGGGATTACCTTCTATCCACTCTGATATCTCTTATACACACTAAATTATCTTCTCTTTATCAGCAGAAAGAGTTGGGGTGTGTTTAAGATGAGTTTGGTTCTAAACATGTTAACCTTGAGATGCCATTGAACATTTTTCCGGAGATGACTGGTAGATAGTGTGTCTGGAGCTTGCAAGAAAAGATAGAATGGGGGCAACAAGGTGGCACAGTGGATGGAACATCAGCCTTGGAGTCAGGGGGACCTGAGTTCAAATGCAGACACTTGACACTTACTAGCTGTGTGAACCTGGGCAAGTCACTTAACTCCATTGCCTAGCCAAAGGAAAAAAAGACTGAGTTTTTTATGTTATTGTAGTCATTTCTTTGTGAAATGGTAAGTGCCTAAACAAGGACATATATGGAAATATGATAGAAAGGATAAATTAAAGAGAAATTTCAAAGAAATAAAAAAAATACTTGATAATTGCTTGGATGGGGGGAGGAAAGAGAGAGTGAGACAGAAAAGGTCAAATCAAAGATGCCATTTTTCTACTCTGGAAAAGTTGTTATCACAACTGACAAATAGGGGAAGTTAGGAGGGACAACCAGTTTTGAGAGTAAGTAGAGGTGATAGTTTCAATTTCAAAAATGTTTAGTTTGAAGTTATAGAAAATTATTGTAGAGCATACTTGGGGATTGGGGAATTGTCTATATAGATATGATTTCTGATGGCATAAGAATGGATCATTTCTCTGAAGGAGAAACAATGAAAAACAAAAGAAATGGTCTTTGGGAATATCCCATGGGCAAGAAAATTCAATTCAATGAAACAAACATTTATACTAATCATATGCAATGCACGTATAAAGATAAATAAGACAGTCTTTTCCCTAAAGAAGCTGGGAAAGAGAAGTGCATGGGGTTTGTAGTCAGAGAACCTGCATTAAAATAAATACTGGCTCTGCTTGTCATCTACGTGATCTTGAATGAGTCATTTTAACTCTTCCAGCCAGAGAATGAGGGATTTCCTAATGTGTGCATTTTTAGACCACATGTTTGTATAGAATCTGAGGGACCCCTTTACACACATTTGTAAATACTTGGGCATACAGATCTATATGCTGAGATTTCCCAGAGTTATCTCTGAGCCAAAAAGTTGTACATGAGATGGGATCCAGTCAATATAAGTTTGGAGTTTCAGACATGGACTACAAAAAAGAGAGACACGGATGAAGTTCCATGAGTCCAAAAAGGTAGAAGAGATCACTTCTGGCCAAAGGACTCATAGAAGACTTTGTGGAAGAGAGAGCTTTAAAGGATAAATAGGATTTGATCAGGTGAAGACAGAAACAAGAGCACTCAAAAGGGTGGGGGAAATTGCTTAAATAAAAGGGATGATGTGAATAAAGGCATTTTAAAAAAAAGGAAAACTAAGTTGAGGGAATTTTGAGTAGTCCGTTTTGGCTAGAATATGGAGTATTTAATATACTAGTATGAGAATCAAGGCTGGGAAGGTAGCTAGTAGCCAAATTATGCAGGGACTTGAATGCCAATTTAAAGAGTTGGATATTTCTTTGTTAGGCATTAGGGAGTTAGTGGAAAGTTTTTGATCAGCAAAAAATGATCAAATGGTCAGAATGCTATGTGCATCAGGAAGACTAAACTGTTACCAGGGAAGAAGGTAGATTAGCAGACAGAAAAGGCTGGAGAAAGGGAGACAGGCTGCATAGTCTAGATTGCAATAGTGTAGGTTAGAGGTAATGAGAAATTGAATTAGGAGGGTGGCAGCTGGATTGGAAAAAAGGCACCACTTGGAAAATTGAAGGGTCAATGGTCTTGATGCATTCCTATATTTCAAGAGTAATTAATTGGAAATGATCATACTATTTAAAATATGGATGGTAAGATAATGGAAAGCTTTAGGTAGAAAAGATGATGAAGAATTTGATTTGGGACATGTTGAAATGTTTTAGAGCTTGAGGAACTAGAGGGACATCCAAGTAAAGACGTCTAATAAGCAAAAGGAAAAGCAGGTCTGTAACTTGAAAGAACATTTGGAGATAGTGATACAGACCTGTGAGCCATCTTCATACAGGTAATAGTGTGAGGTATTGGAATGGATAAGATCACCAAGAGATTAGAGTATAAATGAAAATGAGAATATAATCAAGGACTGGGCTTTGGGAAATGCATATATTTAGAGAGTGGGAGGAAGAAAAGGAGACAAAGGAGTTAAGAAGGAACTATTAGAGAGAACATGATCCAAGAGAGTGTTGTGTCAACAGAAGCCAAGTGGAGAAAAAAAATCAAGAAGGAAAGGGTGTGGTCAGTGGTGTCAAATGTTGGGAAGATATCAAAGAGGATTACAACTAAGAAAAGACAATTGGATTTCACAACAAGGTGATAAGTGGTGACCCCAGAAAGGTTTCTATAGAATTGAAACAGAAGCCAGAATAGTCAATACATGTAAACTATTTTTTTTTTTTTACTAGTTTGACAGTGAAAGTGTAGATTGGTGGGTGTGGGGAGGGTAGTTATAGAATGAAAAAGGGGCAGCCTTTTTTGGATGAGAAGCCAATGTAGAAGAGGTTAAGATTCTAAGAGAATTTGAATAATTGCTAAGCAAGTTTCCAAAAGAGGTAAGAGGGAGTGTAATCAAGGGTACTACAGGTACCTTGGTAGAGAGGAGGACTATTTATTTCTCTTGCCTCCTCTCTACTGCTTAAAATTAAAGGCGTATATAGGTTTTAAGTTTTACTGAGAGATAAGGTAGGTCACATTAGATGACCTTTATCCTGAAAAAGTCAATTATATCTGATGAGTGGGGGGGAAAAGAAGTAGAGTTGATTTGAACTGAATATATGTATGTAGGTGTGTCTGGAGGGGGTAAAATATGGGGATTGTGATGGAAGTTGATAAGAGTAATCATTTGCCTTGCCGTTGTATAGGCCCAGAATGAATATATGGTAAACCTAATCAACACAGTTTTAAAAGTCTTTCCAACAGCCAGAATTGGCAGTGTAGGAAAATGAGCATTTCCTTGGCTAAGAGTACAACTGACAGAAGATAAAAGGAATAAAATGTTCTAGGATGTATATGAGTATATAGTTCTCACTAGGTGGCAACAAGGACATTCCCTCAAAATGTTGAAATTTAGAAGGTACTAATAGTACTCGCTGAACTTAGTGCCTAGTTAACAAAACAGGTTAAAATGGGAAACTTCCAGCTAGTGGTTTCCTCTTATCACCCCTCCCTGACAGTAACCTTCTTAATGATGGCTTCCAGTTTCTTGAGTTTCCCCCTTTCCTCAAAGCTAACATGCTGCAGGCACCGACATTGGTAGTTTAATTTTAGAATCTTGAGTGAGTACAAAGGCTGACCATGCTATTCAGGCTTGGTTGGGGAGACAAGTGAAACCAGAACAGGTTAATAGACTGGGAAAATAAGATGGGGATTGATAAACCACTGTTCACCAAAAAAGATAAAAAATTAGGTTGATAGGATCATGAGATTTAGAGCTAGAGGGACCTCTGATATTTTTGGTACAGGAAGTCGGTTTTCTTTGACTCTTCTTTCTCCCTCATCCCCGAATCCAGTTAGTTGCCAAGTTGTGTTATTCTACCTCAACGGCATCTCTTCTCTGCTTTTCATTCATATGGCTACCACCCTGATATCTTCATCATATTTACTTAGGCTATTGAAATGTCCTCTTAAGTGGTCTCCTTGCCTCCAGCTTCTTTCCTCTCTAATCTTTTCCTACAATTGCCAAAGTGATGCTTCTAACATACAGAACTGTGTCATTTCCCTGCTCAGTCCCTCACTTTTGCTTCTCAGATGAAATAACTCCTTAGTCTGTCATTTAAGAACACCTGCAATCTAGCTCCAATTTACTTTTTATAGCTTTATTTCCCATTAATCACTTTGAGGTCTGTTAAGTTGCATCCAAATGGACCACTAGTTGTTCCCTAGTCACAATGCTCAATCTCTTGCCTACATAACTTTGTACAAGCTACTTTCCACTATGCCTAGAATGGACTCCTTCCTCATCTCTGTCTTAAAAAGTCATTCTCTTCCTTCAAGGCATAACTCATTTGCCGCCTCTTCCATGAAGCCTTCCTGCACTCTCAGATATTAGCTCCCTCTCTCTCCATCTCCTTCTCCGCCTTTAAGCTTTGATTTTTTTTTTTTTGCTTGTTTGAGTACATATGTTATCCTCCCAATAGAATATAAGTTCCTTAAAGGCAGAGGCTTTTGCATCCTTGGTGCCTTAGTAGGCCTTTAATGAATATTTATTAAATTGAGTTGGGTTATACCAGATGACCTCTGAGATCCCTTTGAGGATATGAAACTTCAAGATCAGTCTGTCATTTTGCTTCCAGATTTCAAGAAAGAGAGAAATAGGATGATAGCATGAAATGTAATTAATTAAATTTTTTTTGAAAGGATGGCAGATTGGAGTATATTTGAAGGAAAAAAGGAAGAGCCAGTAAAGAGGGAGACTTTGGGGCTGCTGGAAAAGGAGAAAAGTCAAGTTTGACCTGAACAACTGGAGACTTTGATTAAAAATATCAGATCATATTGCATCAGAACCCTCAAATTTAGCTTTCTGTTACCTTTTTGTTCTAATCAGAATCATAGTAACATTGATTCTATAGTGAAGCCAGATGGATAATTGTACTGGCTAAATTAAACAGTTTGGCACTGACATGGTATAACTAGCTGCATGTGGGTAGGCAGCTATAGTCTAATTTTCTTTGATTCAGGCTAAATCTTAAGTGGAAGGGCTCTCAGTCTGTGGCAAACCTTTAAAAATAATGTTATCTGTCCCACACAGTGTTGAACAATGCAGTAGTAGATGTCTAGAAAAAATGTTACTACTTTGCAGAGCAGCCACTGTAAATGTTCTTAGACTTTTGTTTCTGTCCCTAGCATCACCAAGCCTTCAAATATTCTCCTTAAAATGTTTAAAGGCAACATGGCACCCATTGGTTAAGACTCAATCAAACAAAAAGCATTTATTAAATGCTTATTATGTTTGACACTGTGCTAAGTGCTATAGAGACAAAGCAAAAGCAAAAAATAAGTCTTTGCCCTTGAGGAGCTTACACTCTAATGGGGGAGACAGTGTATATATAAAATGTAGTCTGAGAAAATGGACAGTGTGTGAAGACACTGTGTGTATATATAAATGTGTGTGTGTATATATATATATATAGTAAATATTTCTGTGTATACGTGCATATATGTATGTGTGTATGTATATATGTATGTGTGTGTATATACACACACATACATATATAATGCTGCCCCTTTCAAATGAGAGCAATTTGCTAAAAACTTGTGGAATAAAATCTCTCAAAATTTTTAGAAACGTAGACAGTTCTGAGGACTAGATGGAGAACTGTCCTTCAGATGAATGTACTGAAAGGCTTTATTTGAATGTCAAACAATGAGTGAGGTAATGATGGCTTCAGCATATTGTCCATTAGCTCATTTGCATGTGACCATTTTTAGATCTTTAAATGTCACAACTGACAAAATTATAGCTCAAGTAACCATTTGGGGATTTTGAGAGACCGTTGGGTTCATACTTAACAGGTAGATTTTTTAAAAATTTTGCTTCATAAAGATAAGTCACTCTCTAAAAGGAATCGCTAATTTTGAGGCATCTAAGAGCCATAGGAGAAGCTATAAGAAGAGAAGTAGTAGGGAGCATAAGCTGAGCACTGGAGGAGTCGCAAGAAGTCAAGGACAGAAGACAAATGGTTTTCAGCTGAGCTCTCTGTTCTTCGTTGCTTTGCTGGGAACACGCTGATTAGAAGGAAAGCATTGCTTTGTTGACTGGCTGGATAAAGGTTGAAGCAGCTGCCCAAAGTAAGTAGGAATAGAATTAAATCCTGCTGTTCTGCGAAGAACGTTTGGTGCCTTATTGCTCTCATGTCATCTACAGCCTGAGAGAGAGAAGGTGTCTGTGTGGTCCAGGGATCTTTGATTTTGAGAGGGGAGAAATAACAGTGTCTGTTTTGCTCAGCTTGGAGCTTATTGGACAAATATATGCTGATGTTTGCAAATCTGAGGAGCATGGCTGTTCTTTGGCTTAAGTAACTGGCTTGTAACTGAAAGAGCACAACACTTTTTCTTAGCACCCCGTTAAGGGGGTCTGGGGATGAAAAGAGCTTGTCACTGCTCCATTTGCTCAGAAGTCAGAGAGGAATGGCTTTGCTCAGCGGTAGAGTGGTAAAAGAACCAAAGAGTATCAGTGTTTTATGTATAGATATATATCAGAGAAGTAGCTTCATGTGGGTGCAAATTATTCCTAGGGTATAAGACCTACCATCCAGAGCTGTGAGTTGTCTCAGGCTGATGGGTTTTCCTTACTTTTGTGACTCTCTGCTAAGTTTTTATACATATGTGCCTACTCTTTCATGGACTGTGTGCATTGATGGGAAAGTGTGACCCAGGTTTATGAATAGACAATGCTTTGATCTTGCTTTTGCTTTTTTTTGAACAAATGTTATGATTTATTCTTTTCACTTGTCATTTAGTATATAAATGTTTTCCGTTTGAGTTAAAGGTTTCATGGTGACTGATTTCATGTAAATGGGAAGTGTACCAATTGGGGCTCAGGAGCTAAAATGATAACTAGTAGGAGTGTATTCTCTACTCTTTCCCCCCCCATCCCACACACACATCAGGGTTACCCCTAGCACCCAGAGAGGTAGTTGCAAGTTGTATTAGTATAGTATACCTCTTCCCATTCCCTCCTCCCCTCAGAACTCCAGACCTATCAGCATAAGAATAAGATAGAACAAACCAGCTTAGAGAATAAAAAAAGAGGTGTCCATTCAATGGATACACAAGCATACATGCACATATGTATATATTATATATTCCAGTGTATTTCTATCTTTGTATATCTGTATATGTGTTTCTTCAAGTAGGTTTTATATTCCTGGAGGGCAGAGGTTGTATCTTCTATTCCCCCTTCCTCCCCCAACCCCAGCTCGGTCTATACAAAAGAAATGCTCAAAATATGCTCAGTTAAGAAAATAAACAGATTACTTAGCCATTAGGTTTAATTCTATGGTGGTCAGAATATAAACTAAGGAATGAAGGCTTTTATCTAGGTATTATTCCAGCCTATACAGTAGTCTCTCTCATCAAGAGAACATTTCAATCACAGGTGTCAGTTTTCTCATCTTTAAAAGGAGGATGCTTGACATTCATAAGTCTACATGGTGGTCCTTGAAGTGGTGGTTTGTTTAAAAGAAAAAGTTGGGGCACTTTAAAAAAAAAAGTTTGTTTAAAACACATGTTCCCTACCTTCCTCCTCCATATTTTTGGAGTTTTTGAAATATGGTATTCTGTAAGAAACAATGCTGGGTTTTTATGACTATTTCTGCAGATAAGGCAGCATGAAGTAACAAGATAGTCTTTCTTTAGAAGGTAGACTTCTGCCCTTGCCATCTGGTACGGTTTTAGACAAATGGAACATGCTCTACTCTTCCAAATCCTCTGGAACAACAAGGTTAGTTTTTATGTGCTGGTACCCAGTCTGCCTGTACATCTTGTCCTAACCATAACAACAAAAAAGAAAAATGGCTCTTTTGCTAATAGCTGTCTGACCTTTGAGAGGTCACTAGACTGCTCTGGATCTGCCTTCCCTCTTCTGTGAAATGATCTCTAAGGTATCATCTAGCTCTAACATTCAAAATTCCAATGTTCAGGAAATCCATGGCATTAATAATTAGAAACCAGGTCTCTTCTGACTCTAAGTATAGTACTCTCCCTTGATACCATACCCCATAAAGGGAAAAGTGAGGGGGCACCAAAAAGAAATTTTATCTCCTTCACAATTTCATTGTTTCTTTTTTCTCTCTTTCAAATTATAAATTGTGCCCCAACTTTTTCTTTTCTAGGGCCTTCAGGCAAATTGCTAACTGTTGCTGAAGCCTAAAGACATCTCTGTGCTAATTAAACAGGTAAGTGACCATTTAACACCAGACTTAGGTTTGCAGCTGATTTCTAGGTAGCCAGCACTGTGTAGTTGCTGAATGGTAAATCTCATCCTTCTCTTCCTTAGCATCTTCAGCATCCATGTTAACTTGTGAAGTATTAGAGTGTGAAATCAATAGTACAGAAGTCAGTCTTTATGAAAGGAATTGTAGTGCTGATTGATTAACTTCACTGTTTCCTTCACTGTTACTGATTTTGGAATACTTGGGCTGTGGACCTCAGTTTCCTCATCCTCAAAATATTGGAGCTGAATTAGATGGGCTCTAAGCTTTTACAATTCAATCTTTCACATAGCAACTTTTTTTCTAACATTTTGATATCCCCAGTTGGGCACATTAATGAATAGTAGTGTAACGTTGCTAACAAGCTTGTCCAAAACTTATCATTGATTTTCTCACTCTCTCTTTCAGACTACTCAGAACTTGAATGTATGCAGTGCTCTTTCAGCTAAGAGATCAATAAAATCTTTTTGTTTATTTTAATACTCTGATCTATCATTTCAGTGTTTTGGGTTGTAAAATTGAACCCTGTGGTACTTTCCAACTTCTGAGACTCTTGTCATCTATGAGTTTCCATGAGTCTTCAATAAAGATATATTCAAATATATGGGATGTCTTCTATGGATATTTTAACATTGTAAGGGTAGTAGTGTAGTAGTTGGGCTGTTTATCTATTGTCCCTTATTCTTGCTACCCTCTGGCCATCTTCCTACCATGACTTTTCATCTCCAACTGGGCTTTTCAGCTCTCACCTCTGGGCTCCTGATTGGTGAGAATTCAATTTATTGCTCTGTGGCTACCCTGCCATATCCTAGTCAAAACCAGTCCTCCCTGGCTACCATTATTATGTTCCTCTATTAAAATGTAAACTGAACAAGGGCAGAGATTTGATTAGTCTTTACATTTTTATCCCTAGTGTTTCACATAGTCCCTGGAATCTAAGTGCTTAAACAATTTTTCATTCATACATGAAAGATTCATTTCCTTTGCCGGCATATTCCCTCACTGATGTCTTTTGTGTTACTTCTTACAGCAAAGTCATCATATATAATATGCTGCATCCTTTGGATGACTTGTACTTTTAGTCTTCTGATACCATATGACTGTGAATCATAGCTTCACAGGATTCACAGCCATATGGTATCACAACACATGGAAAATATAATGTTGACTTTTCTCCAGTATAACAATGGGTAGAGGGAGGAAGAAGCAAAGGTAAGATAAGGACTACTCCTTGAGTGATAATAGATGATGGAGGAAAGGTAGGATTGTTCAAATCTATGTTTCATTTGCTTTCTGTGTCCAAGAGAATTGTTTTTCTTTGTTTCGGGACTAGAAAGAACAGAACAAAGATGGTTAATAGGAACTTGAAATCCAAGATAAATCACAATATAAGGCCTAGATAACCTATGTCATTTCAAGTCACTAAGCCCAGATGAATTATATCCTCGAGAACTGTGAAAGAACCAGAACAGAGGCCCTCACTGTTGGGATTCAGCTCTAGGGTGAATCCATCTCTTACTTTTTCAAGTTCCATGGAGGAGATCTTTCTGAAACTTTGAGCTATGGTGATCATCTACATGATTCTTCCTTAAAGAAGATTCAGGCAGTTGGCTAACTCACTAATACTAATAGTGTCAAAGTGGCAGAAATAGATGAGTAAGATTTATACTTTCTCAAAAAATTGCATAGACTGTGGTAAAAATCAACATTTAAAGATGACTCTGTAGGAGCCAGTTTCAAACCTTAGAATCTGAAGAGGAGGAAAATTTGAAAAGCTGGATATCTATCAAAGGTTGAAGTCCCAGATGTTCTGCAGAATTATAAAAGAACAACTCATAGAAACAATAAAACAACTCACAGAAACAATGGTCCATTATAGAAGGGATGGGGAAAGGTCTGTCCATGCACTGACCCTCCCTACCTTCCCCGACAAATGTTCTCATGTTTGTGGCTGAGAGAACCTCACTTATTGAGGAAATTATGTTTTTGAGCGAGTTCCTCATTGTGGGGATGTCGCACAACACAGGCTTTTATCATGTGCTTTTTTTTAGCACACACCATTTAAAAATAGCTGGTGATTTTACTTTTATAAGTAAGGGTCCGAAGGGGGTCCTGTATATTTAGAAATGGTTGTTGAAAAGATGAGGTATCAATAAAATAAAATAAGCTGATGGTGTGATTGCTTAGCATTGGTGGCAATGATCTTTGAGAAAACATAGTTTGAAAGAAAGTGGGGTGTGGGATGGGGAAGGAGAGGTGCTCCAGGATTAGAAAAGGGCAAATCATTTTCTGAATCTTTAAATAAAAAAAAAAAAAAGGGAATAGTGGTATCTGAAAACAATGTCTTATGAGGAATTTTTGTTCCTAGCAAAATTCTAAAATATATCGTTAAAGGAGGGTTAGTGAATAGCTTAAAAAAAAAAAAGGGAGGTAATGATCACAAGGAGTCAATGCAATCTTCCTCAAGAATACGTCCTGCTACTTGACTTGTACTACGTACTTTTTTTGAGATAGGACTAAGATCAATGAAATACCATGGATACAATTTCTTTTAGCAAAGCATTCAATAGTCTTGCATCTATTTGGGTGACTTGCCCCTAAAAGTAATCATTAATGGCTTCATATCAATTTAGAGAAGGAAGGTCCCCTTGTCTTTCCCTTATCTTGTGCTATTCAACATTTTTATCAATTACATGAGTGAAGGCACAGGTTCACATCTATGAATATGTAACGTTTATAAATATGAGTTAAAATTAGGTGACACTGGATAGAGTGCTGGACCTGGAGTCTGGAAGATATGAGTTTAGACACTTGCTAGCTGTGCGACTCTGGGCAAGTCACTTAACCTCTGTTTGCTTCAGTTTCCTCATATATAAAATGGGGATAAATAATAGCACCTACCTCCCAGGGTGGTTGTAAGAATCAAATGAGATACTACAAAACTCTTAGCATAGTACCTGTACTATAGTACCTATAATACAAAGTAGGTATTATATAAATGTTTTCTCGTTATTATGAAATTCTAAAATGATGCATTTCCTCTTTCCTACTACGAGACCCCATAAAGTACAAGAATACCACATGCCAAGAGGCTAGACCCAGAGAGGCAAATCTGAACTGTCGTTATCTACTATTCTCAATGGATGTCCCTTCCTTCACTGATACTCTGCTTGGACTTACTGACCAGTGGTTAGCATACTCCCATCCCTTCATAATTTCTCCACACAAGTGATTCTGAATGCCCCCACCAATCACAGCTGATAAAACCCTTTCTCCACCCCCCTCCCCAGCTGTCGGCTTTCTTATTCTCATCTACCTCAATCCTGTCTACCTCTTCCACTGTGTCCCTTAGAACTTTGGCTCTGTGAGTAACAATTTTGATTCTAAATCTATTCATTTCTCAATCTTTACATCTTCTGGGAGTTGTTGAATCTAGGTTTCCTTCAGATGTCGCTGTATCCCCAGCACACTTTCCAACACTGGCCATGCTTTTTTTTTTTCATATCCCCTACACACCAGGCACAGTGGAGGAGTTTATAATATTCCTTGTTCCCCATTCCTACTTCCAGGCACTTCTTCTTCCACTATTATTCAGAAACCTTGAGGTTCCATGAAATCCAAATTTATCATCCAATCACAATCATGGTGATTGTTAACCATTGACCCCTAAGTCATTCATTCTCCTTCAATGAGTTTAATTCTGCCTCACAGTGTTCCTCTCCACTCCTGTCCTCAGTCTAGAAGACTTCAATACACACATTGATGTTCACTCAAATAACTTCCTAATTATTCAATCTATTCAGATCCTATGGTTCAACTTCTCCACCCCACCTAACCTACACAGAGAGACAATCATACTCTTCATCTAGTCAATGCCTTCTAGTCCTCTACCTTCATGTCCATGAACTCAAATTCTTTCATGTGAACATTTTATTGTTTAATCTTCCTCTGTCTTAAGAACTCTAACCCTGTTCTTTGTCCTCACTGTCACCTTTATTGTGACTAACCCTGCAATATTTTCCTCTCTTCCCAATCTCAACCCCTTGGTGAATCCAGTTCAACTCTACACTATCCTTTTCTCTTGAATCTCTTTTCCCATGCCTTGCTTAACTCCAGCCTTGGATTCTGCCCTCCATTCACCTCATTCACTCCTGTACATATGCTGCTGAATGTAACTGGAAGAAGTCATAAATCTGCTGATTGGACCCACCATATTATTTTTTTTTTGTCTGATTTGTCAACTAGGCCTTCACTGCAGTAAGGCAATTATATATCTCCCTAATTGATTATTTATCCTTTTCAGCTCAGTGGCTGTTCCAAATCCTCTTTACTCAAGCCCTTACAGCACCCCCTCTGAAACCTCTCAGATGGGGATCTCATTTCATACTTCATCCAAAAGAAATGAATCCAGAAGAAGTTTTTTGAAAGCTCTTTCTTCTCCCCTCCTCTGCCCACATCCCTCTGACATCATCTGCCGCTGTATCATGTTTTACTACAGTCTCTGATGAAGAAGTGACCCTTTTCCTGGCCAAGGTCAACCCTTCCACATTCATCCTTGATCCTACTCTTTCCCACATTTTCCTCTACTACTACCCCTACTCTCTCTAATCTTTAATCTTTCCCTCTTTTCCCATGTATGTTAAGGATGGGAGCATCCTTTAAAGACTCAGTTTTTCTTGGCTAAACTCCATGAAAAACGATCATCTGCACTCGGTGTCTTCACTTACCCTCCTTTTCATACCTTATAAACCTTCTGCAGTATTGCTTCTGACCTCAAAATTTAACAGAAATTTCCTTCTCCAAAGTTACCAATGTGATTGCTATATCTCATGGCCTTCTTTCGATTCTTACCCTTCTTGACCTTTCTGTAGCATTTGACACTGGTGAGTGAGCATTTTCTTCTCTTAGATACTGACACCTCTCTGTTTTCCTCTGAGAAGTGTTTTCATGATGCTATTTTACATGCTGTGCCCACTAACTATGGGTACGTCCACCAAGGCACTCTCATGAGTCTACCTTTCTTTCTCTATACTCTCATTTGGTGATCTTATCAGCTGCCATAGGCTCAATTATTTATATGCAGATGATTCCCAGATCTATATATCTAACCTTAATTTCTCTCCTGAATTCCAGTCCTGTGTCACCAGCTACATGTTGGATAATTCAAACTGGATGCCTATTAAGCCTCTCAAACTCAACATGTTTAAAAAGAATTCAACTCCTCTCTCCCCAGTCTTTCCCTTTTCTGAGTATCCCTCTTACTGAGAGCATCATCATCCTTCTAGCCAGGGAAGAGAAAGGGAATAACCATTTATTAACTGCCTACTTACTATGTGTCGGGCACTGTCTTAAATGCTTTACAAATATTTGTTGATTCTCACAACAACCACAGGAAGTTTATTATTATCTCCATTTTACAGTTGAGAAAACTGAGTCAGAAACGGGTTAAGTGACTTGCCCACAGTTATACAACTAGTGGTACATATCTGAGGCTGGATTTGAACTCGATTCTTCCTGACTCCAGGCCCAGTGCTTTATCTACTGCACCACTTCACTGCCTAGTCACAACCTTAGTGTCATCCTTAACTCCTCTCTCTCATCCCACTTATCCATCCACTTGCCAGATCTTCTAATTTATTTCTTTAGAATATCTTTCTCATATATCCCCATCACACCACTAATGGAGCCCCCACCCTACTTCATGCCCTGATCACCTCTCATTGGACCACTGCCATAGCCTTTTCATTGCTTTCCCTCCCTCAAGTCTCTGCCTACTCCACACAATTCATATCTGACCATGTTATCCCCCTCCTCAGTAAATCCCAGCAGCTCCATATTTCCTTCAGTCTTAAACATAAAGTCCTTTGTTAGGCATTTAAAGCCTTCAAGACCTGGCCCCTTCCTACCTTTCCAGTCTCCTTATACTCTACACCATTCCATACACTCTTTTGGACATGGAAGCTAATAGTTGTGCTGTTCACTGCCCTGGTAAGTGCACAACTAGAATATTTTGTACTATTTGGGCGCACTACATTTTAGGAGGAGTGTTGATAAGTCAGAGTGTCCAGAAGAAGGGATGTAGAATAGAGAGGGGACTCAAACCATGTCATAGGAGGATCACTTGAAGGAACTGGGGATGGTCAACCAGAAGGAGAGAAGATTTAAGAGGGAGCAATATTGCTATGATCATGTATTTGAAAGGCTGTCATGGGGAGAAGGGTTATGCTTGGTACTTGAGAACAGAACAAGGAAGAATAGATTGAAGTTGCAGACAAATAGGTTTAGGGTCAATGGAAGGAAAAAACACCTTCCAATTAGACCTGTTGAAAAACAGAATAAATAGCCTTGGGAGTTCGGGGAAAGCAGAAGTTAAGTGACTTGCTCAAGGCCACATAGCTAATGAGTATCTGAAGTTGGATTTGGACTGTGGTCTTCTTGACTCCAAACCCAGTGCTTTATCCACTGCACCCCCTAGCTGCCCATATAGGGAAAGAGACAATCTATGTCTCAAGAGTCTATAACTAAGGTTTCCCAGCACAGTGCTGTTTCTATTAAATAATACTGACCCACTCCAGGAGGGACATACAAAAAATTACAATGGAAAAAAAATGAGGTTACTAGTGTTTATATTAGTACCCTCAACCTTTTTCTGCCCGGCCACATTTTACCCCCTTATTGGAGATCTTCAAACACAGGTGGAGAATCACTTATGAGGAATGATCAGTGGTACTGAAATCAAATAGAAATGGGAAACTAAATCATACATAAGGATCCCTGCATCTAGATATCATTTTAGATATCTATGCATTTATGTTCTATTGTACTTTTATTTATTTTGTTAAACATTTCTATTGTACATTCATTTTGTTAAATACTGCTATTGTACTTTTATTTTGTTAAATATTTCTATTGTACTTTTATTTATTTTGTTAGATATTTCCCAATTATATTTTAATCTGGTTTAACTGCATTAGGGAACGTTGGCCCTTGGGCTACGTGCTTGACACCTTTGATATAGATGCCATTCCCATTCAGATACAGGTTAGACTACGTGACTTTTGAGGTCTCTTCCAGATCTAATATTCTATAATTTTATAATACTCCACCTATGCAAAAGGATAGCAATTAAATAATAGTAAAAAATAATCACTCAAGCTTGCTCAGAGGGGATGATATTAAACTACAGTGACAAAATGGAAGAAATGAAAAGATTCCCAGGAAAACATTTCTCTCCCCATCTGTTTTTAGAAGAGATAAGATTTTAAGTTTTATGCATTTATTTATGCTATTTGACACTTTCCTAATGTTAGACCAGATGGCTCTCAACTAGGGTCTTGGCAGAGGGTGTAGAATCCTAAGATTATTGATGAAAAGAGGAGAAATCCAGGGCAGCATAATTGCACTGGACATCTTGAAGGAGTAAAATGTTGCCTGGCAGAGATGGTTGGGGGTACTAATAAAGCACAACTAATCTCATTTTTTCATTATAATTATTTGTATCTCAGTTGTATGGCCCTCCTGCAGTGGGTCAGTACTATTTAATAGAAACAGCATTGGGCTGGGAGAACTTCGTTCTAGTCTCCTGAGGTAGAGATGAAGTTCTTTTCCTTTATGGGCAACTAGGTAGCCCAGTGGGTGAGCATGTTGGATCTGGAGTTGGGAAGACCTGAGTTCAAATCCAGTTTCAGAGAGCTATGTGACCCTGAGCACTACTTCCCTCAGTTTCCTTGTTTGTAAAATGGGAACATACCCATTTTACACGTCCCTCCTATGTACGTTTTGTTGTTGGATCAAATGAGATATTTGTTAACTGTTTGGCATATAATAGACTCTACTTAAATATTAGTTATTATTCATTTCCTCACTTCTAAAATGAAAGGGTTAACTGAACATTTTCTAAGTTTGCTTTCAACACAGTATTCTGGGAGCCTGTTAGTCTAACATATAAGTTCTGTAGGGGCAAGGCCATGTTGTTTTAATCTCTCCTGGTGCCTAGAATAGGGCCCTATGCAGAGCAAACCTTTATTGTCACCAGACCCAAGTGACCTATTTATTCAGGGAATGAAAGAATTGGCATATGTGACATCTTGAGTCGCTGTCAGTGAGGAAAGGTTATGGAGAATATGATAAGTGCACAGCACTAGAAAGGGTAAATGTCCTGGTTTATTTAATTTATTTTTTTAGGAAGATGGAGGAAAAGAAGGCTTAAAATTTTAGGTTAATTAGTTTGATTTTTCTTCCTTATATTCTTATGCATTATTAATGAAATAGCTTGTGAATATTTTAGTAAAAGAAGCACTGTTCATAAAACATCAACATTCAATTCAACTTAATTTACTAAGCATTTATTAAGTAGAAAAAAGATAAAGGACAGTTTCTGCTCTCAACGAGCTTCAATCTAATGAGGGAGACAACATGCAAATAACTATGTACAAACAAGCTATATTTAGAATAAATTGGAAATAACTGACAAAAAGAAGGCCCTACAATAACAAGGGATTGGGAAAAGGCTTCTTATAAAAGTGGGGTTTTAGCTGAGACTTGATGGAAGCCAGGGAAATCCAAATTGGAGATGATTAAAGAGAGCATTCCATGTGAAAGACATTGTGAAGGCAAAATCGGCAGGCCTTGGTGACAGTTTGGATATGGTGGGGGGTGGTGAGAGAGTGAGGAGGAGGATGATACCTAAGTGGTAAGCCTGGGGGACTGTGAGAATGGTAGTGCCCTTGACAGTTATAGGAAGTTTAGGAAGGGGGAGGAAATGAAGAGAAAATATTGAGCTCAGTTTTGGACATATTGAGTTTAATATGTCTACTAGATTTAAGATGTCCAATAGACAGTTGGGGGTGTGAGACTAGAGGTCAGCAGAGAGGGTAGGGCTGGATAAGTAGATTTGAGAATTGTCAGCATAGAGATAATAACTGAATCCATAAGAGCTGATGAAGTCATCCAGTAAAATATTAAAAAGGGAAAGGAGGGCCCCATACAAAACCCCTCACCAATGGTTAGTGGACAAGACCTAAATAAAGATATAGGAAAGGAGACTGAGAAGAAGTGGGCAGTTAGGAAGGGAACCAGGAGAGAGGAGTGTCACAAAAAACCTAGAGAGAAGAATGTCAAGAAGAGGGTGATTGACAGTGTCAAAGGCTGCCGAGGTCAAGAAAGATGAGGATTGAGAAAAGGGCATTGGAGACATGGTCATGTTTGTATGCAGCAGGGAATCAGCAGACAGGGACAGATCAAAGATAAATGAGAAAGGGGGATGAAGGAGGTATCGATCTGTTGGAGAAGACAGGATGGAATGGCATCACTTGTGTATGGGATAAGCTTTACTTGGCAAGGTGAAGGGCCACCTCTTCATGTGAAACAGGTTGAAGAAGGAGATAGTGTCAGAAAATTGACTGTGTGAGATGGTGGGAATGAGAGGAAATGAAAGAATCAAAGATGATTATTAGGTTGTGAAACTAGATGCAGCCCATGGTTTCATCCAGAACATGTTATGTCAGAATAACTTCATTTTAGGGGAATTTTGTGAATACAGTTTATCTAGATTTCAGCAAAGCATTTGATAGCTTCTTCAACCTATTCTTATGAATAAAATGGAGATGGGGTAGAATGATAGTCACATGGTTTTGGAACCATATAACATAGTAAAATGGTTTTGGAACTGGTTAAATACACTAAAAAAGTCATTAATATGTCAATGTCCTTCCTAAAATATAGTGCCCTCAGTATTGAGTACATTGCTATAGAGGTGGTTGAATTAGCTTGGAAGGAAGTATCTAGTGGTATGACTTGAGAATCTCTACTTAGTCCTGCGCTATTTAACATTTTAATCAGTTATTTTGATCAAGACACAAATGGCATGTTTATCAGATTTCCTTATGACAGAAAGTTGGATGAATGGCTGACCTATTCAATGGAAAAGGCAGAATACAAAATGATATAGGGCAGTGGATAGAGCACTGGCCCTGGATTCAAGAAGACCTGAGTTCAAATCTGGCCTCAGAAACTTGACACTTACTAGCTGTGTGACCCTGGGCAAGTCACTTCCCCCCATTGCCTCACCAAAAAAAAAAAAAAAAAAAGAATACAAAATGATACGTAGAACATTTGGTTAACTCTAGTAAGATTAAATTTCATAGACATCTTATACTTGGATTCACAAAATCAGCTTCACAGATGCAAGATGGAAGAGATAGAGCTAGACAACAGATTATCTGAATAAGAGCTGGAGGTTTTAGTGGACAATATGCATCAATAGTGTGATTATGACAGCCAAGAAACTAAATGTGACTTAGGGCTGCATTAATAATAATGATAATAATAACCACAAATAGCGAGCATTTATATGGCATTTTAAGGTTTACAAGGAACTTTATATTGTCATTTACATTTACAAAGAATTTTACATTTTATCTTCATGACAACTCTATGGTGCTATTATTATCCCCATTTTGCAGATGAGCAAACTGAGGATGAATGAAGTTAAGTGACTTGCCCAGGGTTACATAGCTAGTGTTCCTGAGGCAGGATTAGAACTCAGATCTTCCTGACTTCAAGTCCAGAATCGGATCCACTGTACCACATAGCTACTTAGATGTACCACTTAAGGGAGTAGTCCAGAATGAAGGAGGAGTGATAGTCCATATGTATTCTGCCCCAATCAGACCACCTGTGGAATATTATGAGGCACTTCTGGGTGCCAAATTTTGGGAAGGATGTTGATAAGTTGATGAGCATCCAAAGGAAGCAGATATGATAACTGTCTTTAGTTATTTCAGAGGCCATTATGGGGAAGGAGGATTCAACCTTTTCTGACTGACTCTGGTAGAGAAGGAAATGGCAAACTACTCCAGATTTTTGCAAAAAAACAAAAAAACAAACCCAATAAGGTCATGAAGAGTTGGACATGACTGAAATGACTGAACAACAGCAACAATTGACCCTGGAGGACAGAATTGGGAGCAACAGGCAGAAGTTAGTTACAGTAAGGCAGATTTAGACTTGATAGAAGGAAAATGTCTTAACAGAGTCGTTGGAATGGCTGGCTTGCCTTGGAGATGGTGGGTTCCCTTTCACAAGAATTCTTCGTAGAAGAGTCAAATGACCACCTATTGCTATTATTGTAGAGAGAATTCTCAAGCAAAAGCAAGATGAGATATCATTTGAGGTTCCTTCTATTTCTGAATTCTCTCTTTCCATGAAGAGTTTTATGTTGTTTAGTCATTTCAGTCATGTCTGACTCCTGGTGACCCAACTTGGGGTTTTCTTGGTAAAGATACTAGAGTGGTTTGCCATTTCCTTCTCCAGCTCATTTGACAGATGAGGAAACTGAGTTAAGTGACTTGCCCAGGGTCACACTGCTAGTAAGTGTCTGAGGCTGGATTTGAACTCGTGAAGATGTTTTCTTGACTCCAGGCCCGGCACTCTATCCACTGTGCCATCTAGCTGCCCTGAAATGCTATATAAATGTGAGCTATCACCAGGAACTTAAACGTAGCATTTCCTAACTGTTTTGTTTTGCTCTGTCCCTTTCCTTTCCTCCCCTCTCCCTTCAATTCACTTCCTCTACCAGTTGTTTGGATGTTAGAGGAATGTGTGCTAAATCGTATGGATGTTAATAATTTTATCATAGAAGTAAGCCAAAAAGTTATGCATTTTAATATTCATTGGACTCAGTCAAAAACTGCACTGATAGTCTTGAGTTTAGTGGAGATGGGGGTGGTCCGTAACTTATTTTATGGCACTTTTCATATAGTTCACCAGAAGCTAATCCATCTACCTCTGAAATAATGTAACCAGTCCTGGGCACCATATTTTAGGAAAGACATTGACAAGCTGAATTGTGACCAAAATTTGCAGTGGGGCAATGAAGCTGGAAACCATGTCATGTGGATCAGCTGAAGGAATTTGTTATATTTTAGCCAGAAAAGAGGAAACTTTGTGAGGCTGTGATAACTGCCTTCAAAAATTTGAAGACCTATTTGGTTAAAGAGGGGGTATGTTTATTTTGTTTTGCCTGGAGGGAGTAACTAGAAGCAGTGGTTGTCAGTTTTAGAGATGGGGAAGGGAATAAGCATTTATTAAGCATCTGTTATGTGCTGGACACTGTGCTAACACATAGGAGGTTTAGGTTTGATGTACGGAAAAGAAAAAGCATTTGGCAAACCTTAAAGCACTCCATAAATATGAGCTACTATTATTGTAATGTGAGCCTGCTTTTATCTTAGGTTATGTGGGAATGCACCAAACTCCATTACATTATTAAATGGTAGTGACTTCTCCATCACTGTAAGTCTTTGGACAGAGGCTGAATGATCATTTTTAGGGATGTTTTAGAGGGAATTCTGGCTGGGGTTGAAGTTTGATGAATTCCCTTAAGTCCCCTCCAACTTTGAAATTCCATGATTTGGCCATGTGCTTTCCTGGCCATTTGCAAGTTGTTGGTTTTTTTTTTTTGTAAATAAAAAAAAATTAAACTTAAGTTCAAGATTAGAAAATTAAAAAGAAATTGCCACGTACACAGCAGACTATAAGAGAGGATTCAATATAAAACAACAAATTTCAATTTCAAGAAGACACATATAATAAATGCACATTGTTTTCAAAGCTGCCCAGTTTTCTTCACTTCGTTGTTGGTTTTCTTTGCTCTCTGCTGTGCACTTTTTACTTCATTTTCCCCCTTCCCCTCAACCCAAAGAAGGCTACAATTAAGCATGAATACATACACACACACACACACACACACACATACACACATATACATAGATCTCTACAAACATACACATACAAACACATATGCACTCATACACATATATGTAAGACTGTAGCATGCTTATTAATCCTATCATCTGTATCTCTAAAGATGGATAGCATCTTTCTTCAAGGTCTAAGTCTTGCAATGTTTTTCTAAATCAACCAGCTCATCATTTCCTATATCACAGCTACATTCCAACCCAATTACATCCTATTTGAGAGACTGTCTATGAGAGAGGTTCCCCCCCTCCAATTTTCTGGATTCCTTCTGTTCTTGGCTACATAGGTTTTATTTATGCAAAACAATTTAATTTAAAATTTATTAAAATAGTAAAAATTAATTTAAAATAAAATTTTAAAAATTAGCCTTTTTATACTTCAACAATGCTCTTACCTTTTAATATAGTTTAAGGTCTGATACTGCTGAATCTGCTTCCTTTATATCTTTTTTCCCTGGTTTCTTTGAAGTTCCTGACCTTTTGTTCTTCCAAATGAACTTTGTTATTTTTTTTCTAACTCAGTAAAATTTTTTTTAGTAATTTAATTGGGATGACATTAAATAAATAGATTAGTTAGGTAATGGTGACTTGGAAATTTTTAAAAAATAATAAAACAGAGAATCAACCTGCCATCATGGAAGGCAGTGTGGTATACTGGAAAGAGCAATGAATTTGGAGAAGATTGGGCTTAGAATTCTGACTGCCATTTATTACTTGTATGACCTTTAAGCATCAGTCTCCTTATCTGCAAAATGATAAGATTGGAATAGATGATCTCCATGCTTAAGTCCAACTCTAAATCTATGGGTAGTGAAGGCTGTTCCCCATATGTACCATAGAGGTATCATTGTGTGATTAAAAAGGAGGCAGGATAGACCTCTCTAGCCTCTTCTTCCATCTTCCTCTAAGGGAGACTTTAATTCCTGCCAGGTAGGAAAGAAGGAAGTTGGGTCTAGAAACTTGGTCATTCTGGCCTCAGTAAGAGGGGAGCATAGTCTACAGGGCTAGAATTATATCTAACTGCTTCCTTAAATATTATTATTCTAGGGCAGGGGTGGGGAACCTGTGGCCCTTTAGGTCTTCAAGTGAGGCCCTCTGACCGAATCCAAACTTCCCAGAACAAATCCCCTTAACAGGATTTGTTCTGTAAAACTTGGACTCAGTCAAAAAGCCTTACCCTAGGACTTAGAAGGCCACATATGACCTCAAGGCTGCAGGTTCCCCACCCCTGCCCTAGAATAATAATATTTAAGGAAGCAGTTAGATTAACGGAGAAAGGGAGCCCCAAACTTTATATCCAAGGTCTGACTCCATTCCCACCAAATGCTAGTTCTGCAATGAACATGCATAACACATAGTAAAGAAACTCACTTATCCAAATCAATAGCAAAACAGAAATCAGAGAAATTATACATGGGAGAATATATACCAGAAAACACAGAGTGAAGGAGCTTTCCCATTGAGAGTGAGGTAAATCAATCGAGAGAGAGAGAGAGGGTCCTAGATCTCATCTAGGGAGAAAATGTCCTTAAATCTCAAGTGTAGCAATCTGGGGATAGTGACATGATGGGCTCTGCCAGCTCCTCTCATGTAGGCTTCATCCCACAGTCTTCTTCCCTCTTTGGCAACCTGAAGTGGGGTTGGCATCATCCATCTTTTCTCTCCAAACTAGAGCCAGAAGAAACCCAAAACAGTCTGAAGGGAATAAAGAGACTTAGAGACTGAAGAAACTTGAAAGAGACTAGAGACTGTGGTCTCTCCCACTCTTTCCAATTCCACTCTGCTCCTCACTCAGGTGTGGGTCACTGATCTCCACCAATGAGGAGAGAGTCCCATACTAATAGTCTTTGGGACTCAGGTTACATATGATAAGCTAATATTTTATGTCATGATGAGATGATGATTGAGTTGACTGTAGATTGGACTAGATGATGTGAAGGTCCCTGTCGCTGTTAAGAATGCATGAACATCAGAGAACTTGTTTAAACTGTATAATAGAGGAAAATTAGTTAAGTTCTCTGGAGTTCCCATTTAATCATAAGCATTGGTGTAGAGCATTAAGCTGAAGACAATCTGGGTTCTAGTCCCAACCACTGAACTAGCTGTGTGACTCCTGGAAAATTGTCACAGTTTTGTCGTCTATAAAAGGAGGGAGTTGACGAAGATCATCTTTAGGTTCCCAGCTTTGACAGTTTATAATTACAATGGAAGGTTTATTAGTATATGGATAGATTATGGGTCAGGGCTTGTTTCCTCAAACATAATTCAACAAATGGTTAGCCAAGGTTTACTATGTAACCAATCCTCAACCATATATTGTAGGCATTATGAAAGAAGTGTAGTTCTTGACTTGTAATCATCTCTACAAGTTAAGCAGAAATCACAGATTTTGCTCCCTAAAACATATTATAAATTAGTTTCCACTTCATCTGGCTTCTAAGAGCTTTTCATTTTATTATTTTTGCTTTTAGATGTCAGGATCTTTAATTTTGTTGTTTAGTTGTATCTGACTCTTCATGATCCCATTTGGGGTGTTCTTAGCAAAGATACTGGAGTGGTTTGCCATTTCTTTCTCCGGATTATTTTATGGATGAGGAACTGAGGCAAACAGAGTTAAGTGACATGCCTAGGATTACATAACTAAGTAAGTGTCTGAGTTTGGATTTGAACTCATGAAGATGAGTCTTTCTGATTCCAAGCCCAGTGCTCTATACACTGTGCTACCTAGCTGCCCCAGACTGGATCCTTAAACAGTTTAATTAAAAGGAGTAAGGGTAGGATTAGGGGTCTTGTTTAACTTACAAATTGTGGAACTGTATTGCGTTTGGGATAAGAAACTGCAGTTCAATGGAAAGAATGTTGGATTTAGAAGCCAAGGACCTACCTTTACATAAAGCTCTACCTGTGTAACTACCTGTGTAACCTTAAGGGGGATAACCTCTCTGGACTTGTTTCTTCATCTATAACATGAGATTGGACTAGATGGCTTTTAATAAGCTCATTCCAATTCTATATCTTTGATCCTATGATCTTTTTAGAAGACAAGGTAAACTCTTCAAGCCTTAATGTCCTCATTCCAGGAAGCATGCCCTAAATAATTTTACTGAAGGGTGTGGCAGGTATAGCCAAGGATGTAGTGATGCCTGACCTTGTGACTCAGAGCCATAGTTGCCCTTTGGTATTTTCTGTATCTACAGCTTCAGGCAGCTCAAAACCCTGCTCAGTACTCAGGCCTTCCCACCAGACCCAAGAAAAACCATTCAAGAAACGCAAGACCCCTAATCCCCAGTCGCACTGCTCTTCCACAAAGAGGTCTCTCCTGTTTCTCTTATTCTTCTGTCAACAACTCATCTCTTCAGCCACAGTATAAGGCCAATTTAGAAGCATCCACCTACAGATTCTGGGCCTCCCAGCTTTTATCTCCTGCCAGCAGGCATTCTTAAAGTGGGAGAGACGCTGATTGGCAGCAGTTGCCTTCCTGTTCCCACAGCTCCACTGAGTGTCCTCCCCTCCCTATCCCCACCTCCACCCCTCTACTGGGGTAGCAATGGAAACAATCAAGTGCTGAACTTGGAGTAGAAAGATTTGAGTTTGAATAAAGCTTCAGATGTTTACTAGCTACATAACCCCAGGCAAGGCACTTAACTTCTCATCTTCAGCTTCCTCGTCTTTCAAAGGGTTATAATAATAGTACCTACCTCATAGGGTTGTTGTGAGGTTCAAATAAGAATATATATGCATGTATATATGCATATACATATATGTACATATATATATATCTTTGTCAACCTTAAACTATATAAATGTTAATTATTGTTATTATTATTTGCAAGGTACTTGACTGGGCGTTGAAAACACAAAGGCAAAAATTAGGTGGCAGATAAGCTAAAGCTTGAAAGGAGAGGAAGATTCTAATAGGTTGAGATAATGAAGTGTAATGGATTCCAGGCAAAGGAGATAGATAGCTGTGTAAATGAATCATCTCTGATGGAATGTCAAGTTAGAGAAATAGCTAATGGTCCATTTGGCTGTAAGGTACAATCTTGGCACGATGAGGGAAACTAATGTGAATAAAGCTGGAAAAGTAAATTGAAAGAATGTCGTTGAAGGCTTAAAATGTTTGGCTGATGAATTTATATTTTATTCCAGATGCAACTGGGAAACAGTCAAGGTTTTTAGCAGGGATGTGAGAGGGCTATCCTTGCAATTTAGGAATATTACTTTATCAGCTGTTTAGGGGCATATTGGAGACAGGACTAGATGGAAACAGAGGGCTGCTATTTCAATAGTCTTGCTGAGTGGTGATGAGAACCTATGAACTAGGGTAGCAGCCACATAAGTAGAGAGAAAGGGAAGTTACACAAGAGATGTTGTGGAAATAGAATAGATAGGACATAGCAACTGAATAGATCATAGGGCAACATCTAGACCATTGGAACACTGTGGTAAATGAAACAGAAATTGGGACTTTTGGAGGCAAAGTAGGTTTGGGTAGATACAGGAGAGAAAATAAAGAGTTCTGCTAAGTTGAGTTTGAAGAGTTGATGAAAATGTCTAGCAGAGAGTTGGAAATCAAGAGAGAGATTGGAGTTAGATATATAGATTTGATCATCATTTCGACAAGTGACAATTAAACTCGTAGGATCTGATGAAATCATTTATGGAGAGAGTACAGAAAGAAAAGAGGCAGGTGATAGATATGGAACCAGCAAAGGTGAATGAGTAGAGTATCATGTAGGCAAGAGCTCGATGAGAGAATAATGTCGTGGAAGCTGAGGAGGAAGAGGGGGGAATGGGCAATAGTATCAAAAGCTGCAGAAAAGTTAAACAAGGATTAAACTTTCTTTGTATGTGGGCGGGGTTTGGAGGGGGAATAATAAGAGTATAGAATAAAGAATCTTATAGAAATACGAATTCTTACTAATTATTCTAAAATTAGTAGAATAATTAATTAGAATTAATTAAATTCTTATAGAAATAAGAATAAAGGAAGAACCAATAGCAATCAAGGAAATTGAAGAGACAAATTTAGGTCTCATATCAGGAAAACTCTAACCACTGGTACTATCCAAAAGTATCATGGACTGCCTCAGGAGGATTAGTGGATTTTCCCTTCAGTGAAGGTCTTCAAGGAGAGTTTTGATAACCACTTGTCAGGTGCACTGCAGGGGTTCTTTTTCAGATGTAGGTTAGACTAGATAGCTTTTGAGGTCCCTTCCAACTCTAAAATTCTGTGATTCTATGAAAATAAGGACTGATAAGAATTCATTAGATTCATCAATTAAAAGATAATTGTCAACCTTAGAGAGATATGTTTCAGATGATTGGTGCCAAAAATCACATTCGAAGGAGATGGTGAATGAGAAGTTAGGAAGGAGAAACTACATAGACAACTTTCTAATGAAAAAGATGGCAAATTCAAGTTGCTAGGATGGCGAGATATAGTACAAGGGGATGCCAAGATTAAAGGATTCAGTGAAACTTTTTATAAGGATGTAGTGAATATGTTTTCATATACAAAATACTGAATAGGTAGGAAAGAAAGAGAGAAAAGAAGAAGAGTATGATAAAGGAAAAATGAGAATAATTAATTCTTAAGGAGCCTACTCCCTAGGGAGATGGCAGGAGACAGGATCAAGTCCATAAGATGAAGATTTTGTATAGTATGTTAAGATTTACAAAGCAGTTACCTCACATCAGTCTCTATTTTGTGGATGAGAAAATTGAGGCTCAAGGAGGAAAGTGACTTGTTTAATATAACAGCTCACAAGTAGAATTCCCTTACATTTCGCCATATCACATTTCCTCTGCTAACAAAGTTCAAATTTAAGATTCTTACCCTACCCCCTCCCAGAATAAAATGACAATATTGGTTACTGATTGTAATTTGTAGTCCTTTTTTTTTTTTAAACAGTGACACCTAAATTTGGATAAAATCTGTAAAGTTCTTAGTGTTTTGCCACTAACTTGTTTCAAAACTTCAAATCACTTCCCTTAGGCCTCAGTTTCTTTTCTTGTCAAACAAAGGGCTTATATTAGAGCATCTCTCGGGCCTCTTCCAGCTCTACCAGTCCATATGACATCAAATCTGGTCTGTTGCATCATCTTCCAGACTGCAGCAGTAGAGAGTAGGTGGGGATTGCAGCAATGTTTCTTTGGAAGCTGCACTGGGGCCCATAA
Organism: Vombatus ursinus; assembly: GCF_900497805.2. Lineage (NCBI taxonomy): Eukaryota > Metazoa > Chordata > Mammalia > Diprotodontia > Vombatidae > Vombatus > Vombatus ursinus. Next base: position 17,250,774 of record NW_020954556.1, read on the forward strand.
CCCACTAGAGGGGGCTCTGTCTGCACCCCGGGTCCTTCCCTTTGTCAGTATAGGCAACAGTAAAGCACTCTCATTCCTCAGAAGCCTCATGCGGGAGATGGATTTAATTTTGATCGCAGGGCTATAAGGGAGGGGACTGGAAAGAAAACCTTTGTCATCCAGCAGCAGCCTCTGTTGCCTTTGATTACCATTCAAGTGAAGGAGCTGTGCGCTGGACAGGGCATTGTCAGCCAGGTGTGGGCAGAGAGGACATCCCCAGTGCTCTGACAAGTGTGGGGCTGAGGATGGATGGAAAAGGACCCTCTGCAGATTAGCTGGGTAGACTTCACATCTGCACATTGGCCACAGCGGAAGATCAATTATGGACAAGATGCTTTAAGGAGGTAAGGCAGTCGTGGGCGTGGAAATAGCCAGTCCACGTATTTATCTGTTTTGAATGTTATTTTAAAAATCTGTCATGTATTAGGTAGATGATATGCTTCCATAGGAGGACATCTGACGTTTTAAATATCCATTTGTGATGTCTTTCTCACCGTCATGGTGTTTTGTGCCTGTTCATACGGCAGAAATACCAAAAGATTGATGATAGCCTAATTTCGTGGCCCTATGAAATGAACATCTCTGGGGTATAATCCCCTAGACTAGTCTGCATAAATCAGTAATAAATAATTTTACTATTACAGAAGGGTTGATGAATGTTCATTTTCATCTAGGTTTATCTCAATTACAAGTGAGTTTGTTTTTTTAACGAAAATAACGTGTTTTCTTTTTCCCCTTCTGCCTTCCCCCACCTTTTAGATGTAAAAATTTGTGTTCAGTCTGGCTTGTGGCTTCATGGTTTCTGCATAATTTACTCTTGGGGGATACCTCCTGTGCGCTTGGGAGCAACACACACAGAAACACACTTTACAGCTATTTCACAGACTGAGAGGCAGGGTAAGGAGGTGGTTGATCTAAAACCTGGAAATATTTTGCAAAAAGAGACTGGCATATAATTGTGTTCTAAGTATGTTTTCATTTTTCAGGACTCTTCAATCACTCGGGCCAGTGCCCATGAAAGTCATGATATTTTTGTTTAGTCTTGAGAACTTACTCCTCTTTCTCCCCTTTTCTCTTCCTCTCCCTCCTCTCCTACCCCTTCCTCCTTCCCCCACCCCCAGTGTGTTCCCCTTGATGCATCTGTGAGGCAAGGACAAGTATAGGCTTGTTTTGAAGCCAATGAAGGATGTACCTGGTGTCGGCCTTCTTCAGAATGCTGGCCGTGTAGTCTTCAGTCTATCCTATTGTCTTGTTTTCTTTCTTCCTCCCTTGTCCAAGGCCCTACCCGCCCAGTCAACACCCCGCCCCTCCAAGGAGAAAGGAAAAAACATCATACAAAATAAAAAAGAAACTATCTTTCATTTTTGACACATGATCAGTGGCCATCTGTTTCATCTCTTTTCTCTAACTCCACTTGAGGTCTGCATTGTAAAGGTTTCACTGTCTCAAAATTGCTTTGTAGATAATATAAACTGAATTTCAATGCACTAAATTGGCATTTTAATGTTTTCTGAGTGACCCCAATGGAGGGATCTTGATGCTGCTTGGACAAGAGGCCTTTGCAAAAAGACCACCACTTTAGAGATGTCAAGTTCAGCTATCTTCATGTTTTGTGTCCATACTTGAGAGTCTTCTGCAGATAAAACTGTCGTTCAAGTCTGTGTTTTTGGAGGCCTAGTAGGTATTTAATTTGTGCAGTTATGGGTTTTGCTTTTGTTTGATTATTATAATTGAGAATTGATATCGTTTGGGACATGAATCAGTTGTTCAAAAGACCTGAATAAAAGTACTTCAGATGAAAATCAAAGGTCACTCCCAGACTTGTAAGGTTTTCCCTTTGTCATCTAAAAAACTTCTCTTGAGTGTTTAAATATATTTTTCTGACTGCGCTTAAATAGGTTGCCTTTCTACAATTCCACCTGTTTTCATTCTTAATCAGGAAAGGGTCAGAGTTTCACAGTACTCACCATTAAATATCTATCTTTTTCTTATATAGACTAAAAAGAAATTCAATTTAGATTATCTATAAATTAGATCAAAGCAAATGTTTATGTACAAGCATATATGCAAAGCCATCAGAAAATGTGATCTTTTGGGTTCCATGACTACAATTTCTTTATAGAAAAGACCTCTACACATAAATCTTCTCCCCACCCAAATTTCCTCTCCAGCCCCCACCCCAGAAAAACCCCCAAACAGTTATTTTGCCTAGCTAGGTTAGAAACAACAAAAGTCTATGATAGTCTGTCTCTATGCCTGTATTAATTATAAAAAAATGGAAAGGGTGAGCAAAATAAAGAGTAATTATATGTGCCTTCTAGTCTTATAAAGTTAGAATTTACTTTAGATATTGGTTCAATGACTTTTAGTTGAGAGAAATCATCTATACTTAGGTTCTTCCACATTAAATTCCTAGCTCAGCAGTCATTTCTTAGAAGACTAATAAAAATTTAAATACAGAAGATGGCTTATACCCTGATAGGCTTATGTTGAACTGTCTAATCAGAATATCACTTCAGGGAACAGATGATCTATTCCCTCTGAATGGCTATTTCTTTAAAAATTGGGTACTCAGCTTTTCCCTCCAAATTAATTTCTATATGGCAGACCCATCCAATTCATAAATGGTAAAATTGTACATTGTTAGAACTGGAGGGGGACTTTGAGGTCATGGTCATTTAGTCCAACTCATTTTACAGAATAGAAAACTAAGGCCCTGGAAGGTCAAATGACTCATCCAAGGCCACACAGATGGATAAGACTAGAAGCCAGATCTTCTGATACCCAGTTCACTGCTCTTTCAGTCCTTCCATGTTGGCCCTCTAACGACTAAAATTAAGCCCTTCTGCAATTAGACAGCATATAACAATAGTCTCAAAAATTCATAGATAAAGTTTAGAAGAGACTTTATTTTAACTAGTCCAATCTCATTTTAATTAAGTTTAATTTTGAATTTTTTGTACTAATGCAGAACATAGAGTCTAAGTGACTTTCCCAAGGTTGTACATAATAGGACAGGTGAAAGAGTATAATTAAAAGTCACCCTCAAGAAACTGAGGATTGGTAGAGGACACTACTATTAAAAATAAGTAACCACAAAATTATTTCAAACATTAACATCTTGAATAAACTGCAAGTTATTTGTGAATTCACATGGTAAAATTGTACATTGTTAGAACTGGAGGGGGACTTCGAGGTCATGGTCATTTAGTCCAACCCACTGATTGGCTGCTCCTCGCAGCCCCAAATCTTCTGTCCCTACATAGAACTGGGCAGATTAACGTCTGACTAAGGATTCATCTGCATAATGAATCTATGCAAAATAAAAAGATTGGAAGTTTCCATCTGTCAGGGCACCATCAAAAGCTCAACTTCTAACACTCAGGTAGAGGGATAATCTCAGGAAGATTCCTATGAATAGAAGAGTCAAATCCAAGGTGGGGAATGGGGGGAGAGAGAAGAGCTGGGCATTTTAAAGCCCTAAAGGACTGCCTCAGGGGGTGCATCAAACCCAAGAAAATACAAACAGAGAAGATCCGGAACTGGAGGTATAGTGACAAAGGCTTTACCAACTCCAGGTCTCCACACAGTCCTGGCACAAAGTAGGCAATTAATAAAAGTTTATTGATTAATTACCATAGGGCATTAACAATTAAGATATTATCACCATATGTGGAAAAACCACCATACCACCAAAAGGCATTTCTTCCTATCTAAGTAGCAGCAATATTAATGATAGCTAGCATTTATAAAATACTTTAAAGTTTGTAAAGCACTTTACAAATATTAAGTCATTTTATTCTCACAACAACCCTAAGAGGTATAGGTGCTATTATTATCCCCATTTTACTAATGAGTCAGACAGTTTAAGTGACTTACCCAGGATCTCAAAGTTGGTAAGTGTGTGAAGCAAGATTTGAGCTCAGTTCTTCCTGACACTGAGTGTAGCACTCTATCTGCTCTACTGCTTGGCTGTAAATCATTTTTGTTGTTATTATTCAGTCCTGTCTGACTCCTCATGACCGTATTTGGGATTTTCTTGACAAAGATACTGTAGTGATTTGCCATTTCCTTCTCCAGCTCATTTTACAGATAATGAAACTGAGGCAAACAGGGTTACGCAGTAAGTGCCTGAGGCCAAATTTGAGCTCAGGAAGACAAGTCTTCTCAACTCCAAACTTGCTACTTTATCCAGTGCATCACTAGCTGCCAGTCATAACTGTCTTTAAAGGCCAAGTTCTAATGGTATATCCATTGGTATCAAAGGTAGATAAGCCTTTCCTTATCCACTAGGAGGAAATGATATGTCCCATTATGTATATATATGTATATATATATATATATGTATACACACACATATGCATATATATGTATATATATGTATATACATATATATACATATATACATATATGTATATACATATATATACATATATATGTATATACATATATATACATATATATGTATATACATATATATGTATATATATAGTTAGGCATTTGTTATATTTTATTTTGTATTTAATTTAGACATTTGGATTTGTGTCTTGGTTTCCCTACTAGACTATATGGTCCTCGAAGGTGGTGACTATGTTTTTCCTATCTCTTGCATTTCCTAGTATGGTATCTACCATGTAATGGATGCATTAATAAGCATTACAAATAAAACTGGAGTAAGTTCACTTTAAGATGCAGAGGGTCATGAACAACAGAGCCAACCTTGGAGTCACAATTCAATAGGGTTCCATTCCTACCTTTTGACACATGGTAGCTGTGTGACCATGGGAAAGGCCACTCAACTTCTAAGTGTCCTGAGCAACTCTTTAATATTATGTTATAGCTAAATTACCAACCTGAATTGGTGGAGTGAGTCTCCATGCCACAAGTTCCATACATTGATAAAACCATGGATCTAGAGCCCTCTCCAGCTCCCACCAACCCTCCAGTGGTTGACTTGAATTATAGTTCCTTTTACTTCTACTAACAAGGCTTTCACTACTTTTTTTAGTTTCAAGTAAAAGAGTTCCCTAAGGACAACCATTAATGACCATATATAAATGAAAATTTGTTTGCAGTTCTACAAGAATGTAGATCTCATAAATCTTTTGTGGATATGTGTTCAGTTATATATCATGTGCTGGTCCTTAAGAGGCAATAGGAGGGATGTTGGAATAAGAGCTAGCCTTGTAGTTGTGAAGATCTAAAAGACTAATCCTCCTTATTCACTACCTTTGTGATCCTGGGCAAGTCACTCAACCTTTTTGAGCCTCACTCATCAGTATTTGCTTGAATACTTTGATCCCTTAAAATGCATCTTCTCTTTTTTATGGTGCCATGTTTTAGGGTGCCCATTAATACTCAGGGTCAATGACGAGATGCCAACATTCCAGTATGCATTGTGTCTACATGTAATATAATGTAATATTTCCTACTGAGAAGTTGCGGTTTGTTTACTTCCTTGATTTATCTATTTGATGTCTCCTTGTCATCATATACAATGCCATTAGCCTAATCATGAAAGATGTGGAAATCTCCTTCAGCTGAGAAGAACCACAAAGCAGTGACATTAGAAGTTTTCCTAGCATCTTTGAGGTGCTCTGGGGACTTTTTTTGTTTTTGGTTTGTTTTTGTTTTTTTGCCTTTTAAGTACTGGTAAATTGTAAGCTCCTTGAGGACAGAGACCATATCTGGTTCATCTCTGTATCCTTGGTTTAACAGTGTCATGCACATAGGCATTGGGGGTGGAGTGAAAGCATGATTGAGATCACCAGCAGTTTTTACCTTCTGGGCTATTTATTCATTCTTTTGATGCTTTCTTGAATTGTTAATGTATTGGGGGTTCTTAGAAATGGAAGATATCTGTCTACAGTGTCAATGTGCTTCCCTCCTTTTAAATCACTTTAGGATTTAGACTTTTAGTGCCTTTTTTGAATACCACTGTTACTTCTCAATAACCCACATTCACGTTGTATCAATAACAACAACAAACCACAACATACTTAAACAGAATCATTCCATATAGCTAGCTGCCTCTACTGACAGAGTAGATAACATTCCATACTTGTAGTTCTTCACCTCTACTAAAAAGAAAGAAAAAGTTCCGTTAGTCATCTGGAACCAATAATGTTCATTGCATTTGGTCTAAGTTATGTTGTCTTTTAATGTTGTCTTCTGGTTCTGCTTTCTTCACTCTGCATCAATTCACATAACTCTTATCATGCTTCTCGGAATTCCTCACATAAGTTGTCCCTTAAAATGCAATAACATTCATATGCTACAATTTGCTCAATCATTCCTAAATTGATGGGCTCTTACCTTTTTTAAAAAAATTAAAATTTATTTATTTTTTGGCACTTTTTAAAAAAGCATTTTGCTGCTACAATTAATCACAAAGCATTTGTCAAGTTCTTACTATATGAGAGGCTTTGTGCTGAGCACTAGGGACACAAAGAAAGGTTAAAACAACAATCTCTGCCCTTGAGGAGTTTGTATTCTAACAAAAGAGAAAACATAAATAATAAGGTAAATATCAGATTTTGGGGGTGAGGGTGGTAAATTTCAGAGGCACTAACATGGAATGAGGGAACTAGTAAAGGCCTCCTATAGAAAGTAGAATTTGAGCTAAGACTTGAAAAGGTATAGAGATGAGAGGACATCGCATTTTAGACATGAGGAATGGCCAATGCAAAGACATGGAAACTGGAGGTGGAGTTTCATGTTTGAGGAACTGCAAGTAGGCATTATTATGGATAATAATATAATCTTTGGATTAGAGAATGTGTGGAGGGGCCTCAAGTATAAGAAGACCTAAAAGATAGACATTCTCAAGGAAAGTGAGGAAGGAGCCAGTTATGAAAAGTGTCAAATGTCAGAGGACTTTTTATAGGGTGACCCAAATGTTTAAGCTTTCATAATTTAATGCTCCACTAAGACTTTTGGGATACTCTGTATTTGATCTTAGAGGAAGAGAGATCATGATCACTCAAAACAAAAAAGAGATCAGAGACAGAAGCAAGAAGAAGGAGCATGAAGAGAAAAATGTCATCTCATCAGTCTCAAAAAAAAGAGCATCATAGAGTCACAGATACAGATAAGACAGTATCAAGACAGAAGAGATCAATAAATACTTTAATTGAATTTAATTGAATTAATACTTTAATTACTTTGTCCAGCTCAGAAAACTGAGAAAGTAGGTGGAAGAACAGGAGAAAATAGTTTTATGAAAACGTACAGGAGGGGATAATATCCTAGCAAGAGGTAAAAAACAAAATAGATTGAGAAAAAGTGATGTTAGTTTGTCGACTAAGAGATAGTTGGTCATTTTGGACAGAACAGTTTCAACTGAATGATGAGCTCAGAAATGAGATTGCAGAGGTTTTAGAATTGAGTGAGGGGAGGGGATGTGGAAATATAAAATACATTCTCAAGGCATTTAGCCAAGAAGAGAAGGAGATAGTAGGGATGGTAGGATGGTATGAGTAGGGAAGGGGTAAAGGATAAGGGAGAGGTGGTATGTCTGTAGGCAGCAGAGGAGCCAGTAATTAAGGAGAGATTGAAAATTAGAAAGAAAATAGTGTTGATATTGAGGGCAATATGCTGAAAAAGCAGGAGAGGCTGGGGTTAAGGGATCAAGAGGAATTGCCTTTGACAGGTAGAAGGGTCACTTCTTTATAAGAAACTTCAATGAAAGAGAGAGTGAGGGAATATGTGTAAGTGGTGTGAGATGAAGAAGAGGGAGGGAGAACGTGGAGTTTTCAAAGAGTGACTTCAATTTTTTTGAGGGGAGGGTGAAGTGTGAGGTGAGGTCCTTGGCAGAGAGGGTGCCCTGGGAGGCTTGCAGAGAGACAAGAATATTTGGAAAGCAGTTGTGGAGAGGGATCTCAACTCAATTTGAGAAGAGTAGAATGATTGACTATGCTGCAGTGAGGAGGGCTTCATTTAAATTAGATATGAAAAGGTTGGGGTTGATACCACTTTAACTAAGTGAGAATATGTCCCAATCAATGAGCAGCTCATAGACCTTGAACTAAGTGCAAAAAGCATTTGAAACCCTGAGAAAGAACTGTCTGAAGAGGGAGGAGGGCCTGATAATCAAAGGAGGACCTTCCAGCTTTGAAGGTTCTGTGTGATGTTTGACTTCCCATCTTTCCCTAGATGTCCTAGCATCTTACCCCAGGGGACATTAGCTGTTCACATCAGTACCTTAAATAACATCCCCAGATTTGCTGGTGCATCATTGTGAGATAAGGATGAAATGGACTCATACTTTTATAACGACCTCAGAAAAGAATCAATACGATCCCTAAGGGGAACTTCTTGAGCACCCCCAAGAATAAGAGAAAAGGACTTTGGTCAATCAGGAGCTTTTACTCTCTGATCTTGATTTTACCTTCCCCAGGTTCTGTATGTACTACTTTTTAATTTTTTTTAATTTTTAATTTTTTTTTAGGCAATTGGGATTACATGACTTGCCCAGGGTCACACAGCTAGTAAGTGTCAAGTGTTTGTTTGGTCTGATGCCGGATTTGAATTCAGGTCCTCCTGACTTCAGGGCCGGTGCTCTATCCACTGTGCCACCTAGTTGCCCCTCTATATGTACTTCTGGGAGAATATGTCACAAGTTGGAGGAGGGGGACAGAGTTTTGCGCCAACTGCTTTTATTATATTACTGTAATATATACCACCATCTAAAAGCTAAGGCTAGCTGACAAAATCTTTCTTAATTGATAATCTTGGGTGAAAGCACATTAATGGAGGCTGGAACCAAAGTCATTAGAGAATCACCCCCCTTGCCTCAAGCGTACCCCCACACCTTCCAAGTTGGCAAAGACAAAGGATAAAATTGTCAGTATTGGAAAGATTGTGAGTAGTCAGACACGTGAATATAATGCTTGTAAAATTGTGAATTAGTATAGATGTTCTGGAAATTAACTTGGGATCATGTCTCCCCAAAATTACCAAATAGTTCATAGACTTTGAATGACTCCTACTACTTAACATATATCTCAAAGGGTGTTAGAAGGAAAAGAATGGTGTCAGCTCTAAGAGAGAGATATAGCTAGCCGCATTTTGGGGACCCAACTCATCCAGTGGGAGCAAAAGCTGGGACAAGGATGTCTCAGCTTATGTAGGCTACAATACAAATGTGATTTTTTTTTTAGTGCACACAATCAGGACAGTTTTTGTGGTTTCCCCAAGTTCCTTTTGGCAACAGATTAATAAGAAATAAGGAGGTGATTAGTAGGAGTAATTCAAAGTTGGGGTTTGGTAAGGTGTGTCCAGTGATAGGACATAGAGGCCAGGAATTTTAGAGAGAAGTATAGAGGTTGGCTCACTAAGGAATCAAGATGGGAAAGTGTAGCCAGGCCAGAAGTGATGGCCTAGAAAAGAACTGAGGATTGGAGTGCATGGAAATCATGGTGAAAACAAAAAATAGAGCTAGGGGTCATAAGACATAGGGAAAGAGGGATCATTTTTTCCCTTATAACACCCTTCCCTAGATATATGTTAAGAATTATTTTGTAATTTTTTGGCATAGTTCCAAATTGATTTCCACAACATCTAGACCAATTCAAGAATGAATTGTGCCTGACTTTCGTGTGTCTGATTCTTATAGCCTTTCCAACACTAACTAGTTTTATCCTTTGTTTTTACCAACTTGGCAGGTATGATTTAATATCTTTGAGTTTTTTAAATTGGCATTTCAATTATCATTAGTGATTTTTTAGTATTTTTCACATAGTTGATATATTTCTTCTTTTTTAAAACTTTTTACATCTCTCACTACTTATTTATTGGAGAATGTATTTTAGTTTTATAAATTTATGTCAGTTCCTAGATGTCAGACTTTTTAAAGATACTCAATGTGATTCGTGTTATTTTGCTAGTTGCTAGCTTCCTTCTTAGTCTTAGCTGCATTTATTTTATTCATGAAAAAAGTAGTAATTTTCACTTTACCCCAGAATTTATTGGGAAAATGTCTCATCCTTGTCCAATGCAGATACTACTAATTCTTGATTTTAAAGAGATATTTTTGAGAATTACCTATGTCTGTATTTTAAGGGTATTTTTAAAAAGTCATATATGATTGCCATGGTTTATCAAAGTTTTTTCTGTATTTCAATTAATCATCACTTATTAAGGACCTGCCATGTGTTTAGCACTATGCTCAGTGCTAAGCAGATAGTTGGTATTTACATAAAAGCAAAATAGTTCCGTTCCTCAAAGATCCTACATTCCACTGGGAAGAGGGGGAGGAAGAGAGAAACAATATTTCTATGAGTTTGTTGTTTATAGGATCAACTATGCTATTTTCTCAATGTTGAACCATCTATGCATATCTGTTACAATTCCAACATGAGCTTAACGAACTCTTTTTAAATACATCATAATCTCTTTGCTGGAAATGTATTAAAAATATTTTGTGTCAATATACATTAGTGATGAAAGGAAGCATAGACTAACATATGGAAAATCTGCCACAGAGTTCTGAAGATCTGAGCTCAAGTCCCACCTCTGACACATATAGTAGGACATTGAACAAAGCACTTAATCTCTTAGTATTGCTTAGGTAACTTTCTAAAACTTTAAGTTTCAAAAAAATTGGCAATCTGCATTGGTGGAGGTAGTTTTCTTGCTGGGAGTTCCCTACAAAGATGAAATCTCAGGTCAGGAAAAAATTATTAGTAATATTGTATGATTTTTTTCTCTGCTTTATCACTCCCTGGTTTGGGAATATACCATGTCTTTCTCATAAAGCACCTTCTTTTTTGTTTTTGAGAATAACTTTTGTAACATTGTTGCTCTTTAAATGTCTGATAGAATTCATTTCTAAATTCTTCTGGATGAGGTAAGTACTCTTTCTTAAAGACAACGAAAAAATTAATTAAAAGGTGTTCTCTCACAGCGTTATTTGCTTTAACAAAATTCTCACTTGTACGGGATTTAAGTAAAAGAGAAAAGATTATCTTGATCCAAGAACACAGATGTTCCCTAAGTACTGCTTATGCTTTCCCTTTTTTTCTGTTTCTATTGAACTGATAAAAAGAGTTTTGAAAGAGGAAAGATAAGAGTGTAGAAATCTGTTTTTAAATACAGTAATTTATTCTTCAACAACAATTTGTTAAGCTCCCACTGTTTGCCATATGATGATCAGTTGAAGGAATCTGGATATGTTTAATCTGCAGAAGAGAAGATTCAGGGAAGGACTTCATAGCTGCCTTCAAGTGTCTGAAGAGATGTCTGTATGGAGGTGGGATTATTCTCCTCTGCTTGGATCCAGAAAATTAGGAGCTGTCAGTGAGAGTTGCAAAGAAGCAGATTTAGCCTCCATCTAAGGAAAAAAAAAACTTCCTCATAATTAGAGCTCTTTAAAAGTGGTATTGGATGCCTTGAAAGGTTTCCACTCATTGTAGATATTCAGACAAAAGATGAATTACCAGTTGCTGGGGACATAGTAGGGTGTATTGTTGTTCAAGCATGGGGTGGATGAGTTACTGTCTGAGATTCTGTGATTCTGAAAAACCTCTCTGCTAGGTGTTAGGATAGTTATAAATGTTGTTGTTGTTATTATAGGGATAGAGATCTATAGTTGTATCTGTACATGGAATTCCTAGATGAAGAAACTCTCTCTTCTAGAGCAAATCAGCCTCTCTGCCACTTACTGTCTTAGAAAGTGACATAGAGCGCTAGATTAAGTGACTTGTCCAGGGTCACACAGACAGTATGTGTCAGAGGCAGGACTTGACCAGAGCTCTTCCTGGCCTTGAGGTCAGTGCTAACTCTAATGTGGATGGTATCAAGGGGCCAATGGCACACCTGACAGACTGGTTCATAACCTCATAGTATTTGGAACTGAAATGGACCTCAAAGATTGCTTAGTCTACTTACATGCCTCATTTTTTTTTTTTTGCAAGCCACCAGGGTACCACAAAAAATTGTGAAGTTTCTTTTTTGTTGCATATTGAATATCCCTTTCTAGTCCCTCCTTTATCTCCAGTTTCTCCCAGAGTTCAATGCCCTTATATTATTCTCTGGCTGTCCAAAGTCTCCTATTTTAACATTTTGCCCAAACCTGTCCTCCCTTGAAATGTCTGATCCTCTCAATTATCTCCTTCATGGCTATGCCACTCACATTTAAAGTGTGTTAAGGCTTGTAAAGCATTGCTCCCATAATAACCCCATAAGACAAATAGTGTCTGTATTAATACATCCATTTTACAAATGAAAAAACTAAATCGAGGAAAGATTAAATAATAGTTACACAGCTGGTAACTGTTGGAAACACTGACCTTGTGTACCAAGTACTCTAAATCCAGTATTTCTTTCATGCTGCAACCCATACTTTAAAAAAAAAAAAAAACTAAGAAATTACCAGTTAAATAAAACTCTTCTTCAATGCCAGGTTCTCATTTGGGTGATGAGAGGGAAATAATCTTAGTAAACCAACCCACACTATCTGTACCAAGGTGCCATATTACCACAGTCATACTAGAAGGCAGAGGCAGCAAGGCCTGGTAGAAAGAGTTCTGGATTTGAAGTCAGATTTCCTGAGTTCCAACCCTCATTCTATTCTTTGCTCTGTGACATTGGATAAGTCACTTCCACTCTGCAAGCCCTCAGGTTAATATTCTGTAAAACACTGGAGGGGCTTGGAAAGGAGAGGGAGAAGGGTGGAACCAGACAATCTCTAAGGTCCCTAACAGCTCTAAATCTAAATAAATTTATATTTCTAAATTTATAAATAAATTTATAAGGCTCTCATACTAACTCAGTGAACACTTAACACTAAGTGAACCCTTGAACACACATACACACACATGCACACCCTTTCATTAGGGCAAAACATTTGGTACTGAACTTCTTTGCTCCCACACCCACTTGGGTAATTATTTTGTAACATCTATTTTTTCCTTCAAGGTTGTCTTTGATACGTTGCACAAATTAGGACTCTGGATGTTGGCTAGAGAGGAGAATTTATTGCCAAAACGAAATGAGGGAGAGATTGGTTGTAATGATTTCTGTTCATTTGTATTGGGCCACATACCCACAGGCTTCAGTCTATCAATGAGAACTGAGAGAAGGGCCAGTGCCTCAGATGCTTAAAAAGAGGTGACCTTGGTGCTCAGGGTAAGAGCAGTGGATTAGGAGACTGAGGACCTGGATCTCAGTCCCAACTTTGCTTCTTATTCCTTCTGTGACACTGGTCAAGTCTCTTCTTCTCTCCTCTGGGGTCTTAGTTTTTTCATTTATAAAATGAAGGAGTTTGACTACATGATCTCTAATATTGCTTCAAGCTCTAAATTCTAAGAACAGAGAACTGATGAGTCAGCAAGATGTTCTGCCAAACAAATGACAAATTTCCCTTCATATTTAAAACAACGGTTGTTTTTTGTCCACTGCATGCTGGTATCCATACCAGCAACCGATAAATGCTGCCGATAAACATGCCAAAAGCCATGTATCTACCACCAGTGCACTGTGTGATTTGATCATGGGGCTGAAACCTAGCAAAGAAACTCATCTGACCAAGTTCAGGTAGTCATTCATCTTCCCTTAACCTTGTGGGGAAAAAAAGGTCTTACACAGCTTTCTTCCTCTTCATCCTACCAGTTCCTTTGAGTAGATACAAATCAAGGTAGTCAGTTTAATTTGTATGATTGGAATCAGAAGGCCTGGACTTAAATCATGCAGAGACATTTAATAGCTTGGCGAGTCACTTAAAGAATCAATGTGCTGCAGTAGAAAGAGTGCTAGATTTAAAGTTATAGAAATAGGTTTCACATCCCAGATCTGCTGCTTTTTATCTGTGTGACTTTGGAAAAGTCACTTCATCTCCCTAGGCCTCAGTTTCCTCACTTGTGAAAGATAGGGGTGGCACTTGACCTCTGAGGTGCTTTCTAACTCTGTCTTTGGTCCTAGGATCCTAATACCCATGAGCCTTACTCTTTCATCTGGAAAATGTGCTGATAGCCCTTAGAGATCACCTTTGTTATGTTTCACAAATTAGCAATTAATGTGGAGACTTTTATAAACCAATCTTGTTTGAAGTTTAGTTCAATTTTTTGAGTTTTACTCATTGTTTGTCTAATGAATCATTATTAGTCATAAATTAATATAATTTCTCCATCTCCCTAGACTCTTAAAGTTATTTAAATTTTTCAAAACTGGCTGCTGGTAATTTTATTTCATTTTTTTCATTAGCTACTCGCAAACATGTTTCTTTTAACAGAAGAAGAAAAAAGGGTGCTGGTTATACTTCATTTTCTATGATGTCATGTCTCCTAAGCAAGTTCCTGGGGATATTTTCTCATGCATCTTAGTGCAATAGTTTTTCAGTCCACACATTCTCCTCTTCATACTTATAACAGAGGTCTCTGTTCCACTTCTGTAGCCACATTCATTACCATCCTTCTTTCGGGACTTTTTGGCTTATCCTGTGATGTGGATACATTTGGGAGTCAGACTCTGTTTTGTAAAACTCAGGTGTCAATGTATCTGTCTGTACTTTGGTCCTCGAGGTGTCTCCACAATTGTCTTTAGTCCATTTATGTCACACTCACCAATTTATATAGACTGACCAATCCAATCCAACAAGTAGTCATTAGATATGGTATTTGATGCTGGGGATACAGAGACAAAACAGAACAAAAAATAGACCCTGCTGTCAAGGAGCTTACCTTCTATTAGAAGAACAAAACATATTTAAAAAGATAAGTTTATTTATGATTATTGGAGGAAAGAGAGAGAAGTAATATCTAGGCAGATCAGGAGGCTTCTTATAGATGGCAGAACATGAGCTGAGCCTTAAAGGAAACCAGTGATTCTAAGAAGTGGAAGGAAGGAGAGCCTTCAAGGCACAAGAGACCATGTCTCCAAATGTACAGAAGCAAGAGATGGGAATTCTGAGTTTGAGGAACAGCAAGTAGACCTATTTGACTAAAATGTTAAGTGTGTGATAAAGAATAATGTGGAAAAAAAAAAAACCTGGACCCAAATCCAAGGGACTTTCAATTTCATCTGAGGAGTTAGGTGGCACATTGAGTTGAGTGCTATACCTGGAGTCAGGGAGACCTGAGTTCAAGTCTAGCTCCAGACACTTACTAGGTGTGAAACCTTGGACAAAGTCATTTAATCACAGTCTTCCTTCCTTTTCATCTGCAAAATGGAGATAGTAAAAGCACCTATCTCCCAGGGTTGTTGTGACGTTAAAATGAGATATTTGTGAAGGGCCTTGCAAAACTTAAAGTATTATATAAATGCTAGCTATTAGTGTTACTATTATGATCCTAGAGTCAATAGGGAGCCACTGAATATTCTCAATCGTCAGACTTGTGCTTTAGGAAGGTTATTTTGGCAGCTTTGTGGATGATGGATTGGGAGTAGGGAAAAGACTGGAAGCCAGGTGTTCAATTAGGAGGCTGTTGTAAATAACCTAAGCAAATGGTGATGAGGGCCTGAACTAGGATTTTAACCATTTGAATGGAATGAAAGGGAAAGATGTCAAGTCTCCTAAGATATAACGTATGTTTCTTATTTCTTCTTTAATTTAATATATGTGTGATTTCATCTATTTGACTTTTGTGTCTACCAGTAGAGATCATAACCCTTCCATGTTCATAAGTGGTTACGGTCAAGAGAAATAATTGCCAGGTTGCCAACTCTTCTAGTTACAATCCTTGCTATGCTTATTAAGGATGTTTCTTAGACAATAGATAAGCAAGCCATTGTTGGGCCCTTTGTAGGGAATTTGAGAGCTCAGATTCCACTGGCTCAAACTTTGAGAACCCAGGATCACATCCAAGCTCCCCAATGAATGTAGATAGTTAGAGCCAGAAATCAGGATTTTTAAAAACCCAATAAAAGACTTATGATTTGTTGATATTAAATTTCATCTTCTTAGATTTGGTCCAATATTGTAGCTTGCTGAGATATTTTTGGATCCCAACTCATCCAATGAATTAGCTATCTGTCCCATTTTTTTTGTGATCTGCAAATTTCATGAATATGCCATCTATGCCTTTAACAAAGTCCCTGGTAAATTGTTGAACAATGTAGGCTAATTATGTGATGGAAAGATTAGTGATTTGGAGACTAAGAATGTGGGTTCCAATTCTAGCTCTGTGGTTTACTGCCTTGATGACCTGGGGCAAATCACTTAACATCACTCGCTGTTAGCAAAATGAATGAGTTTCACTATATGGTTTCAACGGTCTCATATCTCTGAATCTATCTTCCTAGGGATTTGTTTCAGTTGTCTGTGGCTAAATTGTCGTTCTTCTCCATTTTCAGTTTTTGAAACTTAGTTCTTTGGATTCCTACAAGGAATATGGATTTTCCAACTCATTTTATCTTGTATTCAATACCAGGTAGGAGAAGGTTTTTTCATTCCCTGTTGAAGATTACATGGGAAGTTTTTAAACTTCCCTACTTTAGAAGGTCAGTCTCAGGTGGTAGTAGTATGCTTAAAGTTCCTACCTACAGATGTGATTAACCTTCCCAGCAATCTAGCTGCAGTTACTGACCCTTGATTTGAATATGAGATTGCCTCCCCTCATCCCGCCCCAAAAGTAGATATTTGAAAACTTCCCCATGTTATTTAATATTATTGTGTAATTTATTATCATAATTCTCAGTTCTAAAGATGTCTAACAGACATCCCCAGGGATCCCAGTTTGTATCTTTTTTTTTCTTTTGAGTGAGTACAATGCTGAAGCTTTCAAAGGCAGATATAAAAATCATTTTAAAGATACTTTCTAAGTCATAACAATAATAGCCCCCAAGGAATATATAATCTAGGGTGATATGATATATATATATATATATATATATATATATATATATACACATACAATCAAAATCCACAAATGGAGCATAAACACATGAAAAGTGCAAACAAACTAAAATGTGAAGTCTGTGGGGAAAAGGAGAAGATTATCCCTGGTTGGAGGACGGCATCTGGGAAGGCTTCCTGGATGAGGTGGCACTTGAGCTAGGGTTTAAAGGAAGGACACATGGTGAGAATGAGGGAGAAGGGTGGTTGACAGCCTTCTAGCCATAGAAAACAATGGGTGCAAAGACATGGTAGTGGGAAAGCCTGGAGCATATACAGGGAATGGGGTTTGGTGTAATGAAGGGAGTTATATGAAGTAAGTGAAGTAGGAAAGATAGAGACATCTTATTTATAGAGCCTTGAGAGAACTTTGAGAACCCAGGATCACATCCAAGCTCCGCAATGAATGTAGATAGTTAGAGCCAACCCAAATAAAAACCCAATAAAAGACTTATGATTTGTTGATATTAAATTTCATCTTCTTAGATTTGGTCCAATATTGTAGCTTATTGTATACTGCTGAGAAAGTTAGATTTTTTTCGGCAGACAACGAGGAATCATTAAAGAGTTTTAAGCCGTCAATCTGACCAGATCTGTTTATAAGAAAGATTAACCTGGTGGGGATGTGAAGAATGAACTAGAGATATGAATGAGAGAATGAACTAGGGTAGAGGAAGGAAGATTGGTTAGGAAATAATTGCAATAGTCCAAGCGGTCATAAGGACCTAAATGAGGCTTGTAAGTAGGGACAGAGATGATCTGATTTGAGATTTGAAAAGGAAGTAGAAAATAGATGAAATTGCTTTTGTAAATTATTACAGCCACTGTTCCTTAAAAACAGAATCATATAATTTTGGAATTGGACTGGACTTCAGAGGTCATATAATTCAATCCATATCTGAATGAAAATCCTGGCTACAATATCCCCCACAAGTATTCCAAAAATAAGATTCATTGCATGAAGAGCTACAGTGGGAAGGAAAGGGAATATAATGCCTGCTATGTACCAGCCGCTGTGCTAAACGTTTTTTACAAATGTTATCTCACTGAATCCTTACAAACATCCCTGTGAAGTAGGTGCTATTATCATCATCCCTATTTTACAGTAGAGAAAAGTGAGGCAAACAGAAGTTATGTGACTTGCTCAGGGACAAACAGCTAGCCATTGTCTAAGGCTGGATTTGAACTCAGGTTTCCTGACTCCAGACCCAGCACTTTATCCATTGCACCACCAGCTGACAGCTACACATATGGTCTGATTATAGCAGAATGCAATGGGACTCTTGCCTTCTTAGTCCTAGACACTATGCTTTTTAATTCAGTTTAAGAATGCATAAGTTTTTTTGGATGCTATATCCCACTGCTATTCATATTGAGCTGATAGTCCACCAAAAAGCCTCATGCTTTTCATATGTGCTGTAGTCTAGCCACCCTCCACTTTGGACATGTTAACGTTTTATATTTATTTCCTTCTTCAGTGCTAAAGCCATCCAGGGAGCAAGCAGCTGCCTCTCCTTTCTCCCTTTTAGTTATCTTTCCCAAAGCAGTCTCATTTATAGATGCCATTACACTCATAACTTTACTGTTACTCCACAGTTGGTTGAAAGTCTATATTGAATATATTTTTTATTTTAAAACAAATGAAGAATCAAATGCTTTTAACTGTTCCTTAGATGTTCCATCTTTTGGTGTTTGCAGTTCTTTTAAAAATAGCTTAACTGTATTCACACTTGCCTGCAGAATATCAGAGCATTCCCGGGGAAGTGTGAGGGCTTGAATATTCAATTCAGCAACTTACTAAAAGAGTGTGCATTCCTATTTGATTTTCATATCTTCCTTCATCTATTCTTGAAACACTTGTTCTAAAAGTATTATAAGTGCAAAAGGGTACATAATCCTCATTAAGATCCTTTTGAAATTAAAAAAAAAAGTTTAACTTTTAATAATAGACTGTAAGATAGGGAAAAAAAAAACCCTGAAACCTTTCTCCACAGATAATATGCACTGTAGTTCCCTCCATTCTCCCTATGACTCTAAGGATCTTCTCACATACAGAAACCATGTTTCATTTGCCACCAAATCTGAAATGAGAATGACCTAATCTATTTGCCCTGAAATTTAGTACATTTGTTTGCTGCTTTCTATATATGTGACTCTATACAAGTCACTTCCCATTCTCTGGGCCTTGGTTTCTCCAAATGAAAACAAAATGAGAGGTTGGACTACATGATCTCTAAGAGTATGTTGCAACCAGTTCTCTGACCTTATTAAGACCCTCATGTAAAGTACTGTAAAGATTGTTCTTCTCAACTCATGCTATGTCAGCATAGTCTATCCAGTGATAAAATTTCTCCATCAGTTTTCTATTTTTGGCATGGGGCTTATGTGATATTTCCTTGATTTTTACTATTTCTAGTCTTCAGGATGTACACCATGATGAGCTCCCTATAATGTGGCAGTTCAGAAAGATAATAGGACTAGATTTTAATCAAAGCATAATGTTCAGAAAGAAGGACATGATGTTCCCACTATACTCTGTCCTGATGAGAACATATCTAGAGTATTATGTTCAGTTTGGGGTGCCATATTTTAGTAGGGAATTAATAAGCTGCAGATTATGCAAGGTAGAGGAGTTGAATCAAATCCATATTATATGAGAACTAGTTCAAGGAACTAAGGACAGTTTAGCCTGGAGAAATAGGGCCTTGGGTGGGAACTGGAGGCAGAGATTTCTGTCTTCAAATATTTGAAGGGCTAGTGTGTGGAAAACGGTTTAGAAGTAGGGCTTTTTAACCTTCTTTGTGTGTCTTATACAGATCTTTTTTCAGAATGTTTTTAAATGCATAAAATATACAGATTACAAATGAAAGTCATAGCATGGACCTCCTAACATTTTTGAGTGCATAAAAGAAAATGCATAGATTACAAATGAAATGAATTATATTGAAATACAGTTTCCAAAATATTTTTTAAAAAGTTAATGGACACTAAGGTTATGAACCCTTATTTTTAAGAGTTATTCTGTTTGGCCTCAGAAGGCAGAATGAGAGCTGATAAGTGGAAGTTACAGAAAGGCAGACTGTAGCTCAAACTGAGGATAAAACTTTCTAAGAATTGGAATTGTCCAAGAGTTAGATGGACTTTTTTGAGATAGTGACAGGTAATGAGTTTACTGTCAGTGGAGATGTTCAAGCAGAGAACAAATGACCCTTTTGTCAAGGATTTTTGGCAAAGGGTCAAGGGGGATTCTTACTCAGGTGCAGGTTGGACTAGGTAATCCCTGAGATACCTTTCAGCTTTGTGATTCTCTTCAATGATTCTCTGATCTGCTATTTACTCTGTGTGTGTGTGTGTGTGTGTGAGAGAGAGAGAGAGAGTGATATCTTGGGTGAGTATCTTCCCCTCTTGAGGGCTCAGTCACCTTATCTTGAAAATGAGAGTATTGAACTATCTTAGGTCTTTTCCAACTCTAAATCCTCTGATCCAACAATGCTATGATTATATGAACCAAGGATGGTAAGGTCGGGAGAAGTTACTCTTATCCTTTTTTGGTATCAGATGGTTGAGTATTCATACTAATTATCTCGGCATCCCTTTATTTAGAATTTATCCTCCTTCACTCTTAACACCACACTTCTGATATTTTCAACATGCTCATTTGCCTCCTAAATTAGCTACATCTGTTGCCATAGTTATGTAGCATCTAGTTTAACTCCTTCCATGCTTGTTGCATGCTTGTTCTGAATGTATTCACATTCATTTTTTATTTCTGCTGTAATCTTCAACGGTAGCCAGATCTTCTGGAATGCTGTAATTGTAAGGAATTTTTTCTATGTATTAAGCTGAAATATACCTCTAAGTAATTTCTATCCACTGGCCCCAATTCCACGTGTCCCCTCCCCCCACGGTCAAGTAGAACAAATCTATTTCTCATTTCATATTTCTGTGCCGTCTAGCCCCAAATCTCAAAACCCCCAATCTAGACTTTGATTCCTTTATATAACCATCATATATTAACATTTTGGGTTGATGCCTTCTCCTGTTGCCCTTTCTGTGGATGGTACAGAAGGGTTCTTAACTTGGGGTTCATGAATTTGTTTTTTTAAATATATATAACTGTTCCAACATTTGGTTTCTTTTGTAATCTTTTGTATTTTATTTTATGCATTTAAAAACATTATTCTGGGAAGGGGCTCATAGACTTCATTAGCTTTCCAAAAGGGTCTCTGACAAAAAAAGCAAAGAATTACTGCTGTGGATATATTCTGAAGGGGGGAAATGGAGAGTGGAACCATCAGTTCCCTAGTTTGAGATATTGGGCTTTTATCAATACTATCTAAGATTGTATTATATTTTTTGGCTACTATATCATACAGTCAATTCATTTTGTATTTGCAATCTTCTGTAACAGGGGTGGAGAACCTGTAGCCTTTGTTCTATGAAGTTTGGATTCAGTCAAACGGCCGCACTTGAGGACCTAGAGGACCACATGTGTGGCCCTGAGGCCACAGGTTCTGCACCCTGTTCTAGAACAATTTGTCTTTTTACATGAACTGCTTCCTGGTCATGTCTTTTGATCTTGTTTTTGTGAGGTTTGTTTTTGAAACCAAGCATAGTTCTTCGTTAATGCCATTCCACTTTTCTAGCCCATTTATGTTTTTTTTTTTTAATTCCAACTCTATTATCCAGTTCTGTAGCTATCCCTCCTAGCACTTGCAAATTTGGTAAGCTGGCCATCTCTACCTTCCCCAAGTCATTATAATTTTAAACTAAAAAGTCCAAGAATGAAGCCCATTAGAAACATTTCTCCAGATTGATAGCAACCCTTTAATCACCATTCTTTGTTGTTGTTCAGTCTTTCAGTTGTTTCAGTCATGTCCAGCTCTTCATGGCCCCATCTGGGGCTTTCTTGGCAAAGATACTGGAGTGGTTTGCCATTTCTCCTTCTGTGGCTCATTTTACAGATGGGGAAACTGAGGTAAACAGGATTAAGTGACTTGCTCAGGGTCACACAGATGTTAAGTGGCTGAGGCCAGATTTGACAACTAAGTTAACTGTACTATAATCAAGCCATATCTCTCCATCTTGTCTGAAAGGATATGGTGAAGGAGAGTTTATCTGACCTTCATCAAGACCTTTGACAATGATCATAGCATTCCTCTGAATCTATTAGGTCTAATAAAATAAAAATTGAAAAATGAAGTAAATCTGGCATGCCTTATTTTTAATGAACTTATGCTGTTTCTTATTAGTCACTACATCCCTTTCTAAGAACTCACAGTTTTTTCATTTACTGCTAATGAGTCCTATAGCTTTGCCTATAATTGAAGTCAAGCTCACTGGTTTATGAGTTCAAAGAACATAGTTTATTCCTCATTTTGAACATCAGGGTAGCATTTCCCTGTCTCTAGGCCTCTCACACTGCTTTCATCCATCATAGTTTTTCAAAGATAATAGTCATTCATTAGTCACAATCAAAAGTTCTTTCAGCCGGGTGTGGTGGTACATGCCTGTAATCCCAGTCACTGGGAATGCTGAAATTGGTGGATCTCTTGAACATCGGCATTCTGAACTATGCAAATTGAGTGTCCACATTAATGTTGGCATCAATATAAAGAGACTTTGGCAGCAAGGGAGGGGGTAGGTTCCCAAGGTGCCTAAGGAGAGGCAAACCATCTCAGGTCAGAAGCAGAGCAGGTCAAACTTCCATGACAATCAGTAATGGGATTGGGCCTGTTTCCAACTCCTGTACTTCCAGACTGGGCAAGATGGGAAGACTCGATATTTTCTTTCCTTTAAGGCCCTTTCAGTACCATAATATATAGTTCATTTGAGCTTGTCAATGTGAATGCATTAAGGAACTCTAGATACTTCCTTACTGCCTCTATATTTCTCTTGATTAACCGTTTTGTTTTATGCTTCCTGTTCTGAAGGTTATTCTCCTTGGTAGAGAAAATGTAAGGAAACTAAGAATTGAGTAAATCAGCTTTCTTTATATCATTCATTATCAGCCCATTGACCCCAAGCCTTTCCCTCCCTTGAGTTTCTTATGTCCCTAGCATACCCTTTGCTTTCAACCTCTGTACCTATCTTTAAAAAACCTAAGTTGATCAATGAGTTGACTGTGTGTGTTATCTCTTTTTTTACTGCCCTCTTTTCTTTCTCAGTGGAAGAATTTATATTTAAGTACCACTATTGTTCTTGAGGTCCTTTTATTCCTCTTGATTGAATTTCCCTCAGAATTTTAGGTCATAGTATTCTGTCCGTTATTTCTATGAACTCTGAAATCAGTTCCCCAAAATCCTTGGTTCTAGATCAAACTTTGACTCCTTATCTGTTTTGAAATCTTCAGGCAATGTAGCCACTCTCTTTTAAGGTTCCTGAAATGCTTTATTAGTGGGGGGGAAGAAATGACAAACAAGACAAATCAAGAATTTTTCAGCTGTTCATATGATAGACATAATTGTTATTGTGATACATGGTAATTGGGCATAAATGTTGAAGATTTCATGTAAATAACTATAATTAGTAATACTTTTATACAGCCAACTCAAATTTTGAGGTTTGTTTTCTTATTTTTAGTTCTCTACTCTCTGTAATCAGCTTTAGTCTCAACACTTTCCCCTTATACCATTTATTATTTAATCATCACTGTCATCATCATGCTGGGTGAAAAACAAAGGTCCTGGATCTTATCCACCAATAGACCTTCCCCACTTTTCTGTGCATCAAGGTTGATGTTTCCTGTTCTTTAATAAGGAAATTGAGCCTCAGAGAGATGAAATGACTTCCCCAAAGACACCAAAATAATAAATAGCTAAGTTGAGATTCATAGCAAGGTATTCTCACTGCAAATCCACCTGAGGACTGGCCATCAGATGGTTATGTTGGCCCTAATCATTCAAAAAGACTATTAGGGCTTGGAGGAGTTCCTATTGATATGTGCCAGAGTACCCACACCAACTGAATCAAAAATCTTTTGAAATTAAATTTAACATGCGTGAATAAATGAAATTCAGTTAAATTTATAAAAGGATATAAATTTCTTTCTGTTTTGATAGAGGAAGAGGATTGAAACTAGAGCTATGGAACTACATATCACAAGAGGTAGGGGAGGGGTGCCTTGGAAAAAGAAGAAAAGGAGACCAGGGACATTGAGAGTTTGTTTCTGGATTCTGACTTCGAAGTTTTACAGGGGGTCTTCTCTGCTTATCTCTATCTGTGATGGAGATAGAAACCGAGCACCGGAGATTAATAGAGTCTATGCCTTTGTGACCATGCAGAACTAGCCAGAATTGTTTCTAAGCCCTCTCTCTTTGGGTATTTTGGTCTAGGTTTCCTAAAGGAAATCAAGGTCTCACAAAGAGCACAAAAACGTGAATATAATACTAAATGATACAGCACCATTCTTGTCTGGAACACCAGATTTCTAACTACGGTTCAGAATTAGCTCACCAGGATCTTTCATGGATATTTTACCTTTCTCATGCCATAATTTCCATATATGATTGTGGGAATTAATACAGTGAACTCAAGTCTAACTTAGATTCTTTTTTTTTATGCATCAGTCATTATTTAGGGCACCCATCACAGTAGAGAGAACACTGGACTGAGATTGGTAAGGCTTGAGTTCCAATCCTCTTTCTGCCACTAATTTACTATGTGACCTTGGTAAATCATTCCCTTCTCTGGACCTATCCTTATTGCTGATTACCATTGACAATATCAGATTTGGGAATACTATGCTTACACAAAACTGACATTGACAATTCCTCCTCTGTCAAATGAGGATATTAAACTAGGTAGATGGTTTTTAGAGTTCCTTCCAACTCTCAAGTTCTTAATGTCAATAAAGTAATTAGGCACAAGCATAATGTTGTCCTCTGTTCATTCTGCTTGTGATCTCTGCTTCCATAAAATGATATTATAAAGAGCACATGCCTAGCCAAGGGCAACCATGGTTTGGGAGATGCTATATATCTCAAAGGACCATGTATGAATTTCTCTATGTGGCTTGGAAAGACAGTAAGATTAAAGGAGGAATAAACTTGAAGCCTTCAGTCCCTGGAGGTATGGGAGGTGGTAATTTCAAGAAACAAGTGGTAAAAGTGTTTGCTGCTTGATTTAATTCCTTGTTATTTACCTTATATTATTTTAAGTAAATGACCTTTGCTTTACTATACTGTTACATGAATTTATTCTGGCTAGGTTAGGTGAAATTCAATGGAAGAAGAAATTTATGAGTTGTAGAGCTAGGAGTGGCCCAAAGTTGGTGATATTGTGGGTTCCTCAGGTACTACAAGTAGTTCAGTGGGTTCAGCTTTTGTGATGCAAGAGCAGTTTGCCCTACTTTCTTTCTTCATATAAGGACTGCCGCAATGCCTGAATTTTCATAGGGACTTTATCCACCCTCCGTAGTGCCTGTTAATTATAGAGGATATTTGAAAAAAAGGGAGTCAGTTAACAAACATTTATTAAGTGCTCACTATTTACCACGAAAAGCAAAAACATGGTTTATGCCCTCAAAAAACTAACATTATAACAGCATGCAGATAACCATACATATAAGACATATGTACATACATACATGTGTATATATACATTTATGTACATACATATATAAATATATAATCTCTATATATTGTATTCCTCTCTATATTATATATATGCATATATATGTGTATAAATATAAAGATAGAGAGAAGAGGAAGGAAAGTAACCCCCGGGGAAGCAACTAGCAGCTAGTGGGACAAGGAGAAGCCTCCTGACAACAGTGGGATTTGATCTAAGTCTTGAAGAGAGCCAGGAAGCTGCAAGGTGAAGGTGAGAAGGAGCTTTCCAGGCATGGAAGGCAACCACCGAAAAGACACAGAGTCAGGAAATGGAGTGTCCTGAGCAAGGAATAGGATGAAGGCCACTGTTGCTGGATCATAGAGGAGAGGAAA
Organism: Vombatus ursinus; assembly: GCF_900497805.2. NCBI lineage: Eukaryota > Metazoa > Chordata > Mammalia > Diprotodontia > Vombatidae > Vombatus > Vombatus ursinus. Next base: position 17,276,589 of record NW_020954556.1, read on the forward strand.
GCGCAAGAAGACTGGAAAGATAGAGGAGTCCTGTTCATGAAGGGTTTAAATGCCAAAGACAGAATTTTTTATTTGATCTTGGAGGCAATTGGGAGTTTATGGAGTTACTAGAGTAAGTAGGGGGATGACATGGTCAGAAATGTGCTTTAGGGAAACCATTTTGACAGCTGAGAGAAGGAGATATCTAAGTGAGGAGTGACTTGAGGCAGGAAGAACAGCCAGGATGTTATTGCATTAGCACAGATGAGGTGATAGGGCCTGCCCCAGGTTGGCGGCTGTGTGAGAGGAGAGAAGGGGGCATATAAGAGAGAGATTACCAAAGTAGAGTGCATAGCACAAGGCAGATTGGGTACAGGGGGTGAGTGCAAGGGGAGCATTGAGGATGACACTATGTTTTTGAGCCTGAGTGACTGGGAGGATTGGCAGTGCTCTGAACAGGAATAGGAAAGTTGGGAAAGAGGGAGAATTTGGGGGAAAGATGAGTTTTGGGGGGACACGTTGAGTGTTGTCTATGAGGACATTCAGTTTGAAATGACCAAAAGGTAGTTGGTTATTTGGTCAGGAGAGACACTAGGGCTTGATATATAGACCTAAAAATCATCTGCATAGAGATGATAATTGAATCCGTGTAAGTCGATGATAACAGCTATCATTCATACAGCTACTTAAGGTTTTGCAAAGCACTTGGCATGCGTTATATCATTGGATCCTCACAACAACCCTGTGAATGGCGTTACGTTTTCAGTGCCTTAATATTTTGGAAGTATGAGTCAAGGTCCTCAGTTGAGAGAGTGAAGGTACCGTGAGAGGCATGAGGAAGAATGGAAAGGTTTGTCACACTTGATGTCGTGGGTGGGATAATGAATCTGCTAGGATTGCCTTGCTTGGGTTAAGGGCCAGTTGAGATTATGTAACAAATTTGTAGTAAACCCAGTTAAGCATGGCTTTATAATTTTCTCCAGCCACATTCAGCAGCAGGTGGAGGATCCTGGGAATAATCCAAGCTTAGAACTTGGCAAGGTGTGATTGGCTCAAGGGTTTCTAGTGTGGAAGATAGTAGAGTTGAGCTGATTCACTATGGGGTGAGGAAAGGGGAAAGAGGAGAGTACAGCCAGTGCAGGAATGATTACCTGGGAAAGGTCTGAAACGTGGAAGGATTGGAGGACATGATAGAGGGAGAAAAGTTGGTTAGGGGTAATGAGGTAGAGAGAAATGTGTAATGATAAAAGATAATGAGCAGATAAAGGCATTTTTTAGATTTCATGAAGAGAAGATGGGAGAAGAAAGAGAAAAAGGGAGGACGCAAGGGTAGCCATTTCAAATGGAGTGATTAAAGACCTTAGAAGGAAAGTGACATTCTTAGATATAGTTGTTGTCAGAATGAAGACAGATTTTTCAATTCCAGGGATTCCCAATCAAGTGTGCTGTCTCAATGATTATAATGCTTCTACTTATAGGTTTATATAATTTCTCTGGAAGTCATTTTTACACTGATTATCTGTTCTTTAGCATTTAATTATATTCTACTTTCCATTGTTCTTGTGGTTATTGTGTATAAGTCTCATTTTCTCAAAGAAAGTACTAGTTCACTGAGGGCAGAGCAGTGTATCAGAAAGGGAACCCCCTTGGCATATAGTGTATAGTTGGGAGAAGAGAAGCTGGATTTTTTGAATCCTGGCTCTGCCACTTAGCTCTGTGATTCTGAGCAATACATTTACCTTTCTGGTCCTCAGTATCTTTATCTGTGAAATGGATACGATAATATTTACAATCATTACCTCATAGTTTTGTGAAGTTTATACTTCATAAACTTTATTTAGCTATAGAAATAAGAGTTGTTAAGGGGTTAGACAAACACTACCTTTTAAGTCCATGGCACTCAAAAATTATTCATAGATTGGAGGTCCAAACTTAGCAAGTTCATTTGTCTTTTTAATCTTGTTTCTTCCTTGTGATGCCTACTTAGAATAGAACATACATAATTAGAGCTGGAAAGGATCTTACGGATCATTGAGAGACAAGTAAATTGAGCCTTAGAGATTATATGTTGAGTCCAAAGTCAGAGCTAGTAACATAGGATCAGAGCTTGAACTAGACCCCCAAGTCTAATTTGGTGCTCTTTGGAGAAACAAATGTTTTCCTTAAAGACGGAGGTCTGAAGAAAAAAGTGGCTGGATTAATTTGGATTAAGGTTCCTTCTAGCTCTGAAAATTCTATAAGTATATTCTTTGTAGATTTTCCTGAACTCAATCCAGCTCCAAAAAGATTTAATGGGTCATTTCAAAGGATTTATCGTTGAAAGGGACAAAGATAATCTGTTTGTCCAACCCCCTCATTTTGTAGGTGAAGAAATAGAATCAGACAGTGAAGTAACTTGCTGAAGATTGAGTAGGTAGCAAGAAGCAGCACTGGAATTTGAACACAGCTCTAGTACTCTTCCCCATCATATTGTGGTATTTCTCTGACACTCTGAAGAATTAGGATTATTGCTTATTTATGGATCATTGAAGCTGTTTGACTCTGAAGGAAATAGGCTAATTACCTGATTACCACAGCCAAGTTCCAGGCGAAGGAATTCCAGGTATATACTTTCCTATTTCATTGGGTGGGTAAGACGAGTCTTCACTTTTCTCCCGGAAGGAAATAGGCTTTCAGTTAGTATTTCTTTTTTCCTCTAGTTTGTGAGGATTCCCAAGGAGGCCAAGTGTTTCTCAACATGTCAAAATATTTAAAATAAGAAAAATTATAAAGATCTATCTTGCAATAATATAGCCAGGGCAGTGACCATTTCATTATAAAGTCATTATGACATTTCAACCAATCTATCTATAATACTGTTGGGTTGTTCTAGATGGTGATAGTCTTAGCTGCTTGGATTCCAGAGAACCCTTCCACCCTCAGACTAGTAGAGCTTTGCAAGGCTGGCTAATAGAAAATATTTGCTAGAGTTGGAAAGCCCTGAGGGAGAGATGCCTGCCATTTTCTTGCCCGTTTCTTGCCCCTGCTTGAAGTGCCCACACCTGATGTGAGAACACAGGAGGTTTACAGGTATGTCAAGAATTAAAACTGGTTTCATAAAGATACACACACACACACACACACATGCACACACAACATTGCGTTTTTGTTCTTGTTTATTCTATACACTTGGCTTTGGAGCCTGGTCTTTTTCCATATTTATGAGCTTCCCTTGGAATCAAACTGAGGGTGTAGATGGGTTCCATTTTGAGTGGGGATGAGATGTGCCCTAACAGCCCTAAAATGATACATCTTCAGGTGAAAACTGAAATGATCAACAGGATGGGAGAGTCAAAGACAAGTATAGCAAACCGATTTATTAATAATAGGACCAGAGACTCTATTCCACAATACATTTCCTTAGAAAATGAAACAATTACAACCACCATGATGGTACAATAAAACAGAGACTGCTGGCTGTAGTACCTTGGAAGGGCATCTTCCTTTTGTTGCTGCTGAATTGGGTTCATAGTAATTTTACACATGGATGAATACAGCCACAAAGAGAGCAGCTCCAAGTCAGTGAGCAAACTGGGGAGTAAAGTCAGAACACACACCATGCTTGTTTTTGTCACACAAGCCCTTATATTCTAGGACTGGTCTGTGGCTCTGGGCATTTTATTGCTTTCTGGGAAACTTTCCCTTCACATTCTGAAGCTGGTCAGACTCTGGTGAATATTTATAAAAGAAAAAAAATTGATTATATTTTCCTGGTGCCTTCTAATTCCTTTCCAAGTCATTTTGATTATATTTCAGGACTGCTGTTAATGGACTTTTATGTAACTAAAATCAATGTTCATAGAAGCTCATGTCTAAATTAGGATGACATCTAGTGTAGTTTGGTGAATCATTTTGTCATGAGAAGTGGGTCTAGTTATCAAATGTTTCAGCTAAATATACCCGGTTTGTGATGGCTTGAATCTTGATTTTTATACTGTGAGGATTTATGATATCTGATACGTATGTCTTTCCTTCTAAGAATGATTATAAGTCTTCCAAGCCCTCGTAGATAGGTTTCTGTTTGCTATGTCCAGGAAGGAGTCTCTCCAAATTTAGTTATGTTGGTCGTCAGGCAGCAGACACAGAGTTCATCTCTGAGCCCATACTCAGAGCCTTTCTAGCCTAGTAAGACCTGAGAGGGCTTGGACCCCACTGGCCCAAGGGTCAACCTCCATGTACAAAGAGGCACCGAAGAAGGGCTTTAGTGAAGAATGCTCAACTTACATGGCAGAATTGTGCTTTATAGGGTCCATCAATCTATGCCACATGATTGATTGTGTTCTAATTAATCTTTGGTGGTTGTTAGTTGTGATTCATTTCCTGTCAGATAAGGGAAGTATCTAATGAGGCATGACTATCACTGTGTTCTCTCCAGAACCCAGTTAATTGCACTTGACCATCTCCTCTGTTGTTTACAAAATCATGATGTCCTTATGTCCTCTCTCTTATTGACTTACGGAAATGTGGGAAGCAGAAAAGGCTTTCTCTCTTGATGGACTTTGTTTTATGTCAGAAATTTCTGTAATACTCACCTGACCAGAGGTAGTGACAGCTAGATGGTGCAGTGGATAGAGTGGTGGGCCTGGTATCAAGTCCTGGGTTCAAATCTTGCTTCAGACACTTAGGAGCTGTGTGATCCTGGGCAAGTCACTTAACCTTTGTCTACCTCAGTTTCCTCATCTGTAAAACGAGGATCATAATCTTCCCAGGATTGTTGTGACGACCAAATGAAATAATGTTTGTAGAGCATTTAGCTCAGTGCCTGGCACATAGTAGGCACTTAATAAATGCTTAATCCCTCCCTCCCTGACCACAAAATCTCAGAAAGGGACATAGTAGTACATATGTAGCTATAATTGGTAATGTGAGTGAGTTGTATATGAACTAATTTCAGTTTCCTATCTCCTTTCTACAGCTTTCCGACTTGAAAGTCTTAATCATTATTTTCTATGAATGATCCTTGCCCCTTTTTTATTTATTTCGTTCAACTATCAAACATTTTTTTTCTCCCTCTCAACTCCTTCACCCCCACTGAAAAAGAAAAGAAAAACCAAACCCTTCTAACAAATAAACATAGTCAAGCAAAACAGATTCCCATATTGGCCATGTCCAAAAATGTGTAACTAGTTCAGCCTATTAATCCATCTCCTCTCTCGGGAGGTAGGCATTTCCATATCATCTTGCCCGTTTCTTTTATACCTCATATTTTTCTCTCTAGGGTTCTCATATTTCAGATGGATATATGATCTCACCAGCAAGTGGATCTCCATCCATCAGAGCAGATCATAACCCCTCCATGCTTTACTGTTTAATGTGATTCTTGTCCATGCCTTCCTATGAAAGGAATCCATAGAGGATCCACCCAGTGCACTGACGGACTTCTGCTTCCTTTAATATTTCATGGATTTAGTTCAGCATTCGCACTTTCCGTTTTTTCTTTAATTCTCGCTATCTTGCATATATCTCTAGTCTTGCATATACTTATCAACCAGTTGATCAATAAGTATTTTTAAGGTACCTACTGTGTGCTAGGCACTATGTTAGGTGCAAATGAAATAGTCCTTGCTCTCATAAAGCTTATATTCAATTGGGGAAACAACATGTATACACAACTATATAGTAAGGAAGGAAGAAGTGCCTACAATGTGCCAGGCACTGTGCTAAGTGCTTTATAAATGGCAACTCATTTGATACTTACAACAGTCCTGGGAGGTAGGTATTATTATTATCTCCATTTTACAGCTAAGGAGACTGAGGCAAGCAGAGGGTAAGTGACTTGTTCAGAGTCACACAGGTAGTAAGTATCTGAAGCTGCATTTGAACTCAGGTTTTTCCGACTCTAGGCCCAAGGCTTTATGCACTACACCCTCTAGCTTCCTCAATATGCAAAATATATGCAAGGTAATTTTTCAGTAGAGGCACCAGAAGCTGGGAAGGGGGTGCAGGGAGGGATCAGGAAAGGTCTCTTGACTTCCTATGGAGATGGAATTTGAGTTGAACTTGGAAGGAGGACACTAGGGATTCCAAGGAGGGAGAACATTTCAGGCATGGGGGTGGAGATGAACAGCCTGGTACAAAGGTACAAATGTAGGAAATAAAATGTGTGTGAAAAATAGCCAAGAAGGCCAGCTTGGAGAGCCTGGAGAATGCATGTGTGAAGGGGAGTAATAGCTAATAGACCTGTACAGTCAGATTGTGAAGGACTCTAAATACTAAATGGAAGAGTTTTTAGTTGATGCTAGAGGCAAAAGGGAACCCCAAAAAATCAAGATCAGATCTGTGCTCTAGGAATATCACTTTGTGTGTAAGTATGAGAAGGGCAGACTAGAGGGATGGGCGGCTGGAGCCAGGGAGACCAGTTAGGAGTCCAGAGTCCAGCCAAGAGGAAACAGAAGTAATTAACATGCATAGGGGAGGCAGCGTAGCCTTAGGGAGCATTTCCATTGGCTCTTCCCCTTCTCCTCAAGGCAAGGACCATTCTCCCTGAGAATGTGTTTACACCCTCCAACCCTGCTGAAGGCACACCAGTGGTGAGGACAGCCTAAACTGGGTTGGAATGTCCTTGAAGATGCTTCTTATGTCTCTTCTCATTGACTCTTTTGGGATCTCAAAACTGGAATACACCTCAGAAGCTGTCTGCTCCAGTCTATACTCCAGCAGGATTCCCTTCTACAAGACCTAGGTGGTGCAGGATAAATTGCTGTATTTGAAGTTGGGAAGACCTGAGTTCAAATCCTTCCTTAGAAACTTGCTAGTTGTATGAACCTGGGCAAGTCATTTAACCTCTCAGCCTCAGTTTCTTCATCTGTAAAATGGGAATAAGAAAAGCAGCAATATAGTTGTGAGGATCAAGTGAGATAATACAAGTAAAGTGCCTTATAAACTTTGAAGTACTATGGAACTACTAGCCATCCCTGACCACATATGATGAAACCTCTATTTGAATGTCTCCAGTGACAGGGAAATCACCACCTTCAGAGGTAGTCCAACCCATTTTTTGAAAGGCTATATTTATTGGGAACTTCTTTATATTGACCTTAACTCTTAATTTCTCCAGTTGCTCCTGTTTTTTTCCCCCATAGGGCCACATAAAATAAATCTAATTCATCTACATGGTAGCTCTTTCTGTCCTTATTTTATTGATAGGACACAGATAAGAGATAGGGACTGGACCTGTGGTTTCCTTAGTATAAGGAACTCCCAGGTGAGGAAACTCCTTCTACTAATGGAAGTTAGTATCATCTTTGAAAACTATAGTTTTACACAGTTAGCTTGGGGCACTGAGAAGTTAAGTGATTTTCCCACACTCACTGTCACAGGCACTTTGTGTTAAAGCAGAGGTTCTCAAATGACTCCTTTACACTCTTAAAAATTATTGAGGAGCCCAAAGAGTTTTTGTTTATGTGGATCATATCTACTAATATTTACCATATTAGAAACTAAAACTGATGAATTTTAATAATTAATTTTAAAATAATAAATATGCAAATGTGAATAACAGATTTCTATGAAAAATATTTCTAAAGCAAAAAAAAATTAGTGAAAAGAGTGGCACTGTTTTATATTTTTTCCAAATCTCTTTAATGTATAGTTTAATATACTTGCTCCTACATTCAATTTGTTGTGATATATTGTTTTGGTTGATATGTATATATAAAGAAAGTGGTGCAGTGGATAGAGAGTCAAGCCTGGAGTCAGGAAGACTCATCTTTCTGAGTTCAAATCTGACCTCGGATACTAGTTGTGTGACCCTGAGCAAGTCACCTAACCCTAGGTGCCTCAGTTCCTCATCTGTAAAATGAGTTGGAGAAGGAAATGGTAAACCACTCCAGTATCTTTGCAAAGAAAACCTCACATGGGGTTTCAAAGCATCAGACACTACTAAAAACATCTGAACAACAACAATAACAACACATGAAGAAAATCCTTCTTCATATAGATATGTAGTTGAAAAATAGAGGAGTAATTTAACATTTTTTTCTGGAAAATTGTGGATATTCTTCTTTGATACCACACCCAAACTTGACAAATGATAGTTTTAAAAAGATTAGTTGCAATGTAGAATGTGAAACCATGTCAATGAACTTTTTGTGCCGTTATATTAAATCCATTGTTCTATCTTGCCCTTTGAAGATATTTTACTTTTGCATGACTTTATAATTTTATAATATTATGTTTTGACCATTTAGAAAATATTGGTTTACTGAGTTAGGAAGATCTTCCAAATGTTGACACCCTTCAATATACAATATAAAAAAAATTGCTTTTATTCCTATCGCTATCAGTTTCATCAGTATTGTAAAGCTGTTGCAGTGGTAGATACAAGTTTTCCAAAATTCTATTTTTTTTTCCTGAAAGTTTGAACTTTATCTTTGGCAACAAATATCGTCAGTTGTTTTTCTTGTGCTCATTTTGTTCAGCTTTAAAAAAAAATCTGCCAAATACTCAAGTCTGAATAACCACAGTTTGGCTATCAATCGTTCTTTCAAGTAAAAATGGTGATCCCTGAAAAAAGCAGCTAGTTCAGCTCACATCTCAAATAATGGCACAGGTGTGTGCCAGAAGCACTTTCTGTGGATATTCCATTTTATAACACAGAATAGTAAAAAGACTTTTTAAAAAAATAAAATGAATAATTTAATAAAATGGAATAATTTGTATTGCTTCATGTAGGACATTCGCAATGAAAATGGCATTTTTGTAGGTGATAGTGGTGAAGAAGCCAATGATGACTAGTACACTTTGATGCCATTGTGTTGAGTCGTGTCAAGGTACCAGCAGATTGACCCATTGTCGTTTCTACACCATCAGTGCAAATGTCAGCATAGTTTTTCAGCATCCGTTGTATTTGCTGCCAAACATTTTCATAAAAGAAGATTTTCCTCAGTGAAGAGTTGGCATTGATTCTGGATGAATACAAGCAAAACAGCAAGTCCAGCCACATCTGTAGGTGCATCCATTTGCAAGACAAAAATATGATTTTGCAAATGAGATATTAACTTGGTTTTCATATTTCTAGCTAGTAATTCCTAATAATATTAATTCATAGGTCATACAGCCTTTGAAAAACCCCACTGTATACTGGAGAGAATGAGAGTGGAAAAGGCAAACAACATCTTAGTATTATTACGGAAATGGTTTTGCTCTTACAATTCCCCTTGGATATTCCCGAGGGTTGGTAGACCGCACTTTGAGAACAGCTGTGTTAGATGCAGGGTTTGAACCCAGTATTTCCTGAGTTCCAGGCTGACTTTCTATTCATTCTACCAGGTTGCCTCTCTATTGGTAGTGACCTTTGATATACATAACAAGCTTATTAATTATATATCAGAATTTATGGAAAAAAATGCTGTGCCTGGCTACTGATCTTGACTAACTTCATCACAAAGATTATGTGCCTTGAAGCTGTGCTACTTCTGTCCTATTAAATGTGAAATCTGAGCAGCCTCAAGTTCAGTGTTCTGCAACTGTCTGGTCCCTTTTTCTCTGCCCTCAACTCACTTCTACTATTTAGGGCTTCTTTCCCAATGCTTATTTGCGTTTTCATTACCAGACCCCTGTCTACATATGTTTAAGTCCAAGTGAGCTTTGCAATCTTTTATACAGAAAGGAAAAGAAAATCCATAAATAATATACTGGGCATAAGCAATATTGGAGTACCGAAAGTAAATTCTACTCAATGCATCCCATCTTACTCTACAATTATAAAGGTGTTCTCTATAAGAACATGCCTAGTGCTAGAGTAGCCGTGCGTTCATTAATCCTTCCCTGCAGTGCAGGTCTGATCACTTGGCAGCTGACATTTTCTGTGACCCTGGCCTGGAGCTCCAGCCAGAATTTGTTTGTTGATTTTACCCCAGTGTCCAAGACCCAGGAATTCAATTCAATAAACAGTTATTAAGGGTCTACCATGTGCCAGGCACTGTGCTAAGTGCTGGGGATACCAAAAAAGGCAACAAAAGACAGTCCCTGTCCTCAAGGAGCTTACAATCTAATGGGGGAGACAACACGCAAACAAATATATACTAAGCAAGCTATATATGGAATAAATAGGAAATGTACAGAGGGAAGGCACTGGAATTAAAAAGGGTTGGGGACAGGAATGGCAATTATTACAAATGCTTTCCAAATGGGATAACTCCAACCAGTTCTGGTTTCCTGGGCTTTATTCTATAAAACACTATATTATGCCTCTGGTCAATTAGTGGCTACCACTACCTAGTTGGTCTTTCCAAGGACTGTGAAATTGATTTAAGAATAGGTCTACTGAGTATGATTTTTTTATTTTGTCTTTTGCTCATTTTATGTAAATTACATTTTAATGACCTAAAAAGGGTAGTAATTTAATCTCACTAGCTTCTCTACCCTTATTGACCTTCATAATGAAGGGTTATATGAATTTAAAATCTTTTTTCCCAAATTGACATGTTTAGTCAGTCCAATGCGCAGTCTCTCCTTTCAAATCAATGTGACATACATGCTTGAAAAAGGCCAAGCTTCCACTAATCAATAACATAATTGTATTTTGAGTTATCCATGGAACTCTGTAAGCATGAAAAATCGTAGCTCAGAAGAGATGATAGAGAATATCTATTTTTGTTTCTTTCCCATGTGACTCTTCCCCATACCCGGAGTGGTCTCTCCTCACCTCTGCCCCAGCTTCTTCTGCCTAATCATTACTTAGACTTTCCTGCTCTCCCCCCACTGCTAGCATCCAACAGCACTTCACATTTATGTTACATATCTTCTATGGACATGGTTGTTTGCATGTTGTCCCTCCTATAAGACTGCGACCTTCTAAAGGGCAGAGGACAGTGTATTTGCCTTTCTTTGTATACTCAATGTATACATTGAGTAGACACTGTGCTACAGCACAGTGCCTGGCATACAGTAAGCCCTTAATAAGTGCTTGTTGACTGACTTTATGTAGAGTAGGATACCCAAGAGGCAGAATTCAATTCAGTAAACATTTATTATGTGCCAGGTGCTAAGGTTATTAAGGACAGAAACAAAATAATGTCTTCTTTCAAGGACCTACCATTCTACTGGGGGAAACAGTAGACATTTGTCCTCTGATAGAGTAAATGTACTCTCACAAGTAAATACAAAATTATATACTCAACAAGTTGGCTTAGCAGGGAGGGCTCAGGAAAGGAAGTGGTGCTTGAGTGGATTCTTGGAGGGGTTCCAAGAAGGCAAGGTAAGGAGGAAGAGCATTCCAGGGATAGAACCTGTACAAAGGCAGATGGCAGGAGATGAAATGTCATGTAAGAGGTATGGCAAGTGGTCTCATTTGGTTGGATCATGGGGTGTTTTTGAGGTGGTAATATGAAATCAGTCTAGAAAGAAAGAGCGTAACCACATTGGAGAGGGCTTTGAACTCCAGGCTAAGGAGTTTATGATTTATCTTATGAGGAGGGCCAGGCCCGTGCATTCAGAATATCAGTTTGACAGCTTTGTGGAGGATGGATTTGAAAAGGAAGGGACTTGAAGCCAGGACACCAGTCAGAAGGTATTGCAGTAGCCCAGGCAAGAAGGGATGAGGTCTTGAACTAAAACTGGGGCCATGTGAGTGGGGAGAAGATTAACAAATGTGGTATATCGTGGCTGCCAAAACTAAAAGAACACCAGATTTCAAGTCAGAACAATTGGCTCTGGTACTGACTAGCTGTGTGATCATAGGCTTAGCCTCTCTGGGCCTCAATTTTATCCTCTGTAAATGAAGGATAATTTTACTTACCTTATATCATGTCGTTGTGAAGCATTTTTTAAAAGGTAAATAGATCCATAAATTGCTATTCTTAAAACACTGTCTTAGTTTTGAAATTATTATGTAGGTCCCAGTTCTGTTTGGTTGGGACCACATTTGAAAATCATCCAGAAACACTTCTAGGGAAATCACTTTGCTGTCTGTTTTTAGAAAGCGTATCATAGTGAATGGAGACCTGGCTCAAATCCTGCTTCTGACAGATACTAGTTGTGAGACCCTGGGCAAATCTCTTGACCCCTCAGTGCTCTTAAGTAACCCTCTCTAAGACTATAAGTTATGGATGAGCATTACTGATCTGTATCAGTAAAGGGAGTTCCTCAGGCTAATAAAAGCACAGGTATAGGCAAAAAAAAATTATTCTCTTGCTTGTAATTTGAAGGTGACATCTGCAAATGTCTCATTTCCCAGAAGCATCTAAACATGGCTTTGTTTCCTGGCATCATACCTATTTTTGTACCAGTTATGGAGAAACCAAGAGACAGACATTCAAAAGTTCATTTTTTGTTCCTTGTGGGGAAAAAATACAGTGCAATTGTATGCAAATTGCTCTTGAGCAAATGGTACTACAACTTGAAATCCAATTTTTTGTACTTGACTAACCTATCAAACGTTACCTAACATTAATAGGTAGTTTTATGCAGTTATGTTTGTGAAAACTGTATATGTGACTACCACTGGCCAATAGGTTTGTGGTGGTATGGAACATTTCTGGTTTTTTATGTTTTCCCATTTATAAAGGGAACTGATCTGACATCCACGGGTACTTTGCCTTTGGCTCAGTGCTCAGGAAGCAGAGAATGATTTTGCCTGTGTTTGGGAGCATCCAATAGTCTGAAATGGGTTTTCTGGGCTTTCATGGCCCATCTACTTCCTACTGAAAAAAAAAACACAACAACAACAACCACCACTCCTCCCCATCAGGCACTGTTAAAATGACTGCCCTTTTTCCATATTCTCTAGAGGCAGGCAAGCCCAGAGAAGGCACGTACCCAGGCATGAATGAAAAGGAAACGTCTTCTCGGCTCCACTCCTGGCTAAGTGCCCCTGTTTCTCCAGCTATCTTTCTAAGACTGTTGTGAATGTGAAGGAAGTCATAGATGTAAAATTCTTTAAGTTCTCAGAGAAAGGTACTTATTTTCAGCATCCTGGTGGTGAGGAGAAGACTGAACGCTGGAGATCAGTGGATGATTAATGGATGCAAGAAGCATTAGGCTCTGTGGAAATGCATGGAGGGTGTGGTTCATGGAGTGAAAGAATGTTAGAGCTGAGGGAATTTAGAGATCATCTATTCTGACTTCTTCATTTAAAGATGAGGTTAAAAGACTTCACCAAGGTCTTAAGAGATAATAATGACAGAGCTGGGACTGGAGCTTGACTCTTGGTTCAGTAAAAGAAGAAAACAAAAGCCTCATGTCACCATAAATTTCCCTGAAAGTGGTGGTCATGTGCTCTTCTCCATAGCAGATCAAGCTGGTCCAAAGGCCAGCTCCAGAACTCTAGGCCATAAATTTTGGAGCTTAGGGGACGGAGCAGCCTTGAGGCCAGGGGCATCTAAGCAAAAGGGATATAAGACTGGGAGATCAACACAGAAAGAGAAACCAGGACATGTTCAGCAATGCTGAAGTAAGGCTACACCCAACCCCACCTATCAGTCCTTATTTATTTGAAGGCAGTACAGCTATAGGGTCTGGTAATAACTTTTAGGGGCAACAACAAAGATGCTGTTTGTAGCAGAAACTGCATCTCTCTCTCCCCTCCTCTTTTTCTCCTCCTCCTCTTTCTTCCCCACCGCCGTCCCTCCCCCCCTCTTTGTTTCTCTCTCTTGTTTGTGTATGTATATAGATGTGTGGGTGTGTATGTGTATCTATGCATATACATGTGTGTCTATATACACATGTGTGTAGAGATGAACATGTGTACACATATGCACATGTGTATACATGCGTTGCACAATATATACTTACATATACATGCATACACATATGCGATGCATACATTACACAATACATTATATACTTGCATTATATACACATGTTATATACATTCACAGATACATACATATACACATTATATGTAATGTATACATGTACATGCACACACATATTATATATGTATATAATGTGTATGTATGCGATGCACAATACAGATGTATGTATACAGTGTATATATAAACACATACACACAACTATCACATGGTCATAAACGTGTGTACACATACATGTATGCACACATGCATGTACACACGTGTGAGTGTATATAGTGAGTTTATATACATTTTGTATGTGTGTATATATACATTTATGTATATACCACGAATAAGAAGGCCCCACAATCAATTTTTATTTTAGGACAACCGAAGTGTGAATATGCTTTGCTGTCTGTGCTATGAATATGTTCTCTTACCTTCCAACAGACAAAAATGCATCCTTTAGATGCTTTCCATTTAACTTCCTTCTTTAAAATAATAATAGCTAACATTTATATAGCATATTATGTGTGTTTACATATATGGGTGTATATAATCTCATTTGATCCTCAGTACAGTCCTATGAAGCAGGTGCTGTAAGTATCATCATCCCCACTAGACGGTTGAAGAAGCTGAAGCAAAGGTGGTGCGTGTCAGAGAAAGGATTGCTGCTTCTATCATTAACTTCATTTGATAATGTACCTCCAGTACCCAGCACAGTAATTGTCATATAGTAGGCACTTAATAAATGCTCACTGAAATGAATTTAATTGTCGAAGCTGTTTACAGAGCCCATAAAGACTTGTCATTGGCTTGAACTGACAAAATTGTTTTTACTATGTGTGGTTTCAGAACTGACCCATCTACTTAGTCAAAGCTCAAAAGACTGAATTTAGAGCTCATAACCCCCTCTCTGGACCATACCACAGCCATATCTTTTTTCCCTCTGGAACTGGGCATTTTTCACTCTCAAAGTAGAGTATAGATAAAGATTTGCCAGAAGGAAGTGGAGCTGATCCCTGGATGCTTTCTTGCTGCATTATTTAAATCATGCTAGCTGCATCCTTAATAAAAGGGTTTGGCTTGTACCAAGTGAAAATACAAATTCCATTAAAGTCCATTATTCAAATGAAATCAGCTTGTGAGTTCAAGTACATACAAAGCTGTAAATAATTGAAGAAGCAAGAATTATAATATGGAGCCGTATAAAGATAAGCACTCAAAATTATATGAGTTGTGTGGGGCTGAAACTTGGGCAGTCAAAGATCAGAAGGTTGAAACTGAAAGTTGGAAGTCCATAAGAATGGAATTCCTTTTCGTTTTGTGATGTGCAAAGCCAACATAGGTCTGATCTACTAGAGAAGTGTTTGTGTCCCTTAGTGGTCCATAGGAAGAGAAATAATGTGGGGATATGGGATGTACACTGGTTTTAAAGAAGACCTGGGGGTAGTCTCTGCTCTCTCACTTATTGCCTGCATGACCTTAGGCTAGTCATGTAATTTCTCTTAGCCTCAGTTTCCCCATCTGTAAAATGGAGTTAATGCTTGAAATATAAATTTGGTCAACTAGGTGGTACTTTGGATAAAGGGCTAGACTTGGAGTCAGGAAGATCTGAGTTCAAATTCAACTTCAGACACTAGCTGTGTGACCCCAAGCAAGTCATTTAACCTGTGTCTGCCTCAGTTTCTTCATGATGATGAGGATAATAGTACAGCACCTACCTCCAAGGGTTGTTGTGAGAATCCACAGAGATAATATTTATAAGGTGCTTTGCAAGGCTTAAAGCTCTGTTTATGTTATTACTGTTTCACAAGATCACTGTCAAGATCAAACAATTAAATTGGATGATATGGAGAAAGTATATTGTAAATCTTAAAAGGGCTGAATGTCATTTATCATTGTTGTTAATCTTGTGCCAAGAACTTGTGTTTATAGCATTCAGAAAGAAAACATTTTGACATAGCTAAGATTTATTTGCTACTTAAAGATTTGCAAAGTATTATCTCCTTTGCTCTTACCATTATCCTCCCCATTTTTACAGATGAGAAAACTGAAGCTCAAAGACTAAAGCTATATGGCCATGGTTAATGGCTGATGTTTCTATAGCCCTTTAAGGTTTACAAAATGTCTTTCTCACAACATCCCTGTGGATAGAGGTAGTACAAGTATTATTATCCTCGTTTTACAGATGAGGAAATAGGGACTCAAGAGAAGCCAAGTGATTTTCACATGGTTTCACAGCTAAAGTAATAGCTAGGATTTGAACCCAGATCTTTTGACTCTAAATTGAATGTTCGTTCCACTTTACTGTCCTGAGATATAAAAATAATTTGCAAAAAAATCATATTAATGAATGACCTTTCTCCTAGCTCATAGATCCAGAGCTAAACAAGACCAAAACTTCATTTTACAGATGAGTAAACTGAGGCCCATGAAAGCTAAGTGACTTGCCTAAAGAATCAAGATGGTAAAAATTAGAGGTAGGATTTGAACCCAGGTCTTCTGACTTAGAGGTAATGCCCTAAAAGTGAAGGAAGTAATGGTAATAGTCAAATGAATTTGATCTGAAAACATGGGTTCAATCTCAGATCAACTATGTCCTCTATGATTTTAATCAAGTCACTTAACATATATGGACCTCAGTTTCCTTATCTGTAAAACCATCATCTCTGATTGACTGGATTATGTGATCTCAACGGTCCCTTTCAGCTCTAAATTTTGTGATCCTAAAATAGAATATTTCTTTCATGTTACATTTATGAGTTATGCCCAGAAGTCTACAGACTCCCTGTAATGATTATTGAGGATTCTAGGATTAGTTTTAGATTCCAGACCCCCTGCTAACAAAAATACAACTTTAATAGATAAGGATCCAGTACTTTCTTAGTGGGGGAATATTTTCTTGTGAAGATCATCATGAATGTGTATTGTGAAGATCACAATTCTGCTATCTTGTACTACAATGGCTCTCCAGGTGTGGTCTGGGGATTCTTGGGGATCCCTAGGACCCTTTCAGGGGCTCCATGAGGTCAAAACTGTTTTCATGTTAATACTGAGACATCTTAATTTCTATGGTGGCAAATATAAATAGCTATAACACATATCAACAAAAGTCCTTTGGCTTCCTGAATGATTTTTAAGTGTGTAAAGGGGTTCTGAGACCAAAAAAAGGTTGAGATGGTTTTTAGGCAAGTGTTTTTTAAAGCAGCTGTGGTTAAAAAATAGTCCCTTAGCGGAATACCTGCTGCTGAGCTCCTCCACATAGAGTTGGGTTGGTCTTCAGAGAACAGACCCATCACCACTGCTGGACTTGAAGCCCATTAGTAGGAGCATATGAGCTTCCACTCTGCTGGCTTTGATTGAGAAACCAGTATTATTTCTCTGACTTAATAAGCCATTAGGAGAGGATTAGTTGTCATTCTGTGTTAAAAATAAAGAACTTTCCAAACTAAGTTGGCCATGAAGCTTTTGGGGGTTTAATAAACATTTATTGAATACATAAAAACCTATCTGGAGGTATGAGACACCCTCAGGAATAAATGGGGTCAGGGAAATTGTGGCACAAAATAGAGGAAGTTAAGCCTTGGTTCCAAATTGGAGGTGGCGCAACCTTAAAAGCAATGGGAGATTATTTCGCAAAAAAAAAAAAAAATTACAGGGAGTGGAAGAAACCAAAAGAAAGTAAGAAAAAAACTATGGATGGTACTACTTCCCCCCCAAAAGGCATCTAGAGGACATTAATAATTCCTGATCCATGTACCTACTTTGCTTTTTGAGCAAAAAACAGTCTTAAATGTTCTCCTACAGCAAGATGTCTCACATGTATATATTACTAACCACAGAGATGTTTACTCAATGACTTTCTGTATATTAATGTCAAATGAGACACAAAATTTCAATGATAATTTTGGCTTCTTACAGTACTCTAGAGCAACAAAATGCTATATATATATGCACATTATTTCATTTGAGCCTCACAACAGTCCTGTGAGGTAGTACTACAGGTATTATTATGCCCATTTTACAGATGAGAAAATTGAGGCTCAGAGAGGTAAATTGACTTGCCTGTGGTCATATGGCTCTTAAATATCAGGCAACATTTCAGCCCAGGTCTTCCTGATTCCATACTCTATTCAGTATGTCATACTGCATTCCAGAGAGACATTCTTGCCGAAGGTGTTCATAACTATTATGGAGGATATTTTGGACAAAGTACAAATGGAAGATTGAGGTACTCCAGACTCTGAGCTCCTGTGTTGCTCCTGCTTTCATACAAAATTGTGCTGATTACATTAAGCCCTAGAACATTACAGTGCCTCCTCAATGATATCTATGATTACTCAAAAGAGATCAATATAACAGTCCATGGAAGAAATCCAAATGTATTAAAAATGGCTGGTCTAAATTATAACATGCCATCAGATGGTCAGTCCATTGAATTAATTGATCAGTACATATATGTGTAATAGGCATCATAGATTGACAAGGAGCTAGAATTGAATAGGAGGAAACGAGATGATCACCTTTGAGAAACTGTTCAGTGTTTTTAGCAGTATCACACAACTGACTTTATCTTTTAAAAAAAAGTCCTGGTGATACTATATAGTTTTGTGAATCTTGGAACACCACCACCTCTAAAGAATGAAAGATATGAGTGATCCAAAGGTCTGTGAAGAGACACAGGCCTTCTAGATGAAAAAGAAATTGGTGTTGTGAACCTGCCCAAAGCAGAGAATCCACTTGCTAGTGAGAATTTTATATTTCTTTTTTAATGTAAATTTTCTCTGTTATTATGAACTTAAACATATCCACATCACAGAAAAACTGTATATGAAACTGTGAACCTCTGTTGCCTACATCTTTTAATTTTGCTTTTAAATTTTTTATGAATTTAACAAATTCTGAAAAAACATTTTCATGAAGAAAATAGAACAGAAAAGAGGATTATATGTGAAATCATAAATCTCCATTTTGTGCAATTTGCTTTTTTAAAAGTATGTACTACATTCAACATGTTAATTTCAGAGCTCTCCTGGTGATTTGTTTCCTTTTGAACTTCCTTCTGTTTTCTTTTGTTCATACATTCGGGTTTTTTTTTTAAAGCATATATCATATTTAAAATGGTAGTAACAAAACTGTCTTGCTGGTCTGGTCTCCTCTTCTAAACTTTTTCTTCTCTTCAGTTTATTTTTTAATGCTTTATTAACACTCTTTTCTTTTTCTTCTTTTTTTTTCCATCACTCATCATTTACCAACTCCTTCTCAAAACTTATGTTACAGTGATTAGTCTGTCCCCCATTGCCTGAAGGCCAGCTGTGTTACATTTCCCCAGGATTATCCTATACCATTAAGGAGTTGTGGGGGCACACCTCTCTATCATTTACTATAGCCCCCAATTTTTGTTCCCCCAGTTTTAGGAATGCAAGCACTCAAATTCAATTTAACTACTTAATAATCAGTTTAGCTGTCATAAAGGAATTCAATGATATGGCAGAGCAAACATACATTTTTCCCTAACACATGGTGGGGCATAATTGCCTCTCTGTTATTTTAGTCTTTAGGGAGGAGATGGGGATTAGGTTTATAACTTAGCTCAGTTCCTACATAGCATTAGTCCCATTAAGATCCAAGTCAAAATTCTCCCTTGGGCATGAATCCTAGGACCCTGCCTTCTCAGGATTTCCTTTCTGGGCTGGCTGCAACATCTAATCTAGAATTCTGGGCTCCAAAGTACCTAATATCTAAGTTTTTAGTTTGGGGACTGTGCTCCCTGAACATAGAACTGAAAGGGACAAGAAAAACAAGATCAAAACTCCAAGTTCACTTCTTGGAGCTACAGGACGTAAGGCAAGGGACAGGTGCTTCCCTTCCTGTGAGTGAATGAATTTTTCATCCCTGGATGCTGCTGGAAAGAGAGAGCATCATGTAGATTTAAAGTTAGAGGCATCTCTGGCTATTGCAGCCAATGGAAAGAGGCTGGTCCCAATCATATGGTAGGCCAGCATAGAATGTCTTCTCTCACAAGCAGGTTCCTGGCGTCTCCCACGGGTGCGCCTCCATCATAGGTGGTCTGGGCAAGTACCAACCATCCATTAATAAATCTCTATTTTATAGAGTTTGCTTATTTTTCTGGGGTAGCTGAACATCTTTTAATTGATGTATCTAGTCTGTACTTGGAGTTGTTAGAACCATGATATTTTTCTTGAGCTTGGCAGAGTAATAAATTATTTCTGTCTTTAGTCTTTGGTTGCTAAGGCTAATTGTGCTGATTTTGAACATCACATAGAGAATAAATATGGGAAACTCCAGAAGGCTGAGAACAAATTGTCGTGCTCTTAGTCCATGGCAGACATCCTATGACAGAAAGAGTAGTCACAGATAAGACTAACGTGTTAGTTGAACCTGAAGGCAGACTCATCACAAGTTATGTGTGAATGGTGTTAGCTATGACTGGGCTCTAGAGCATCCGTGTCACGTAGTCACAGACAGACATGGCCACTTCAAAGGATTACACCCTCCTGGTTTCTTTTCCACAAGTTATTGTAATAGCAGAGCACACAAAATACATGTAACCAGATGAAAATAGAATTCTAATTCCCGCTTTCTCTTCTTTCATTATACCAAAGTACACCATGTCCTTAGAAATCTGGAATTTGGTCTCATACACTTGCAAAGTCACATCGCATTTTCTGTTTAAATATCACAGTTGAATGCATACTTTATTCCAAAAGAAATGTATTTTGACCTCACCTAGCAAAATGTTCCTGCTTCCTCCCTTCCCTCCGCCATGGCCTAATGCATATATAAGGCAAGCATAACCTATTAACTGTATTGATTGCTAGATGGACTTCAACCCTGACATTTTTATCCCAGCAATTATTTAGCATCTTGCACACTCTATCAGTAATCCAGGAGACTGTTCTCTCTGTCTGGAATTGTAGCTTTTCTTTTCTTTACAGAAGTCAGTTGAGATTTAATTTGAGAAGCTAATTTTAAAGCAAAAATAGATTCCAGAAATGACAAGTGCTACATGATGTTTGACAAGATCCCATCTGTTGTCATTATGGACACTAAAACAAGATCAGTAAGTAAGGCTTTTATAATCCCAGGAGGGCCTTATGTAGAGCAGTGCAGTGAAAAGAGCTTTGGATCTGAAGCCTAAAATCTAGGCAATAGGGTATGTGGCAGCAATATGATTTAGTGATACTCTATCATCTGTTAGGACCATGGACAGGGGCAAATGTCAGTCAGTCTAATACTTTGTCCCACACAGTCAAATCATCCTTTCTTACTTGTGGTCTAAGAGTATGATTCATTTCGTTAACAGTTTGTGACCCCATCTTTCAGTTAATGATTCATAAGTAGACCCTCCCTTTATGTTTCTCCCTGGGCTCCATATCAATCAAAACCTATGCTCAAGGGTCATAACTTTAGCAAGTAGTTTAGTTGGATTTGATAAAAAGGTAATAAAATATACACATGCATCACCAAAACTACAAAAACCTCAAGTCCACCAACCTCAGTCTGCATTGTTATTCTCACCAGATTCCACTGGTGGAAGATAAGCAACAAAACATGTTTGTATGCTTAATGCTTAACTTTCCAACTCAAAGGTAGAGGTAATGTACTCATGAGAGTCAGTTGGGAGATAGGCATCTCCCTCTGGCTTGAATAACTGTAGAAAACCTTAATCAAAGTACCTCCTGGCTTTCATTCTTTACTCATAGGCTCTACTGGACAAAACTGGGGAGATCAGGAAAGATCTCATATAAGAAGTGATGAACAAGCAGAGCTTTGAATGAAAACTAAAGATTTTTTAAAATGCAGATTAGGAGACAATGCATTCTAGGCATGGAAGACAGCCTTTGTGAAGTTTCAGGGGTGAGAGAAGGAGTGTCATGTGTGAGGAAGGGTAAGAACTCCAGTTTCATTGCACTAAAGAGTATATGAAGGGGAGTAAAACTGTAAAGGTAGGTGGGAGTCAGATTTTAAAGGGCTTCAAATGCCAAACAGAGATGCTTGGGGGGTGATATGGAGTCACTTGTGTTTTTTGAGCAAGGAAACAAGATGGGCATGCTATATGCTTTAGGAATACCACTTTGGCACCCACATGCACTTTGCAATCCTTAATCTGGTTAGAGAAATGTGAATTGTCATCATTATCATCGTCATCATTGTCGATGATCCCAAGGCATAGTTTTCCAAATTGTGGAAGATGAGATTCATGAAGCAATGGCCAAAATTACTAGACTTTTTAAAGTAAAACTCCTGCATAAATACAGATACTCTTTTTGATGAAAACAAAGTTCAAATCAAAGTCAACAAAAGCAGGATAGCTCAGCAAACTCCAACTGACAGCAAATGCAACATCGTGATTATTTAATTCAGTACGTGTAAATGAGGTTACATTTGAATCAGAGCACTGTCTCAAAGCAAGTAAAATCTGACACCGTCACTGTCATTTGGCATAGGCTTATGACACAGATGAGTTACAATAAATTCTGAATTCTATTTGTATAAATCATAAGTTGAGAAAATTATTTGTGGAGATTGTTTTATGAAAGGTAGATGTAACAATTTTTTATGTAAGGAATGTGGGAACGTGAGACAATGTTATTACCTAAAGTTTGAAAACCACAAACCTGAGAACCAGTATACCTTTCGATCAACACTGCAGCCAAACTCTCCTGTATGTGTTGTCTTTATTTATTAGAATGTGAGCTCTCTGAGAGCAGAGACCACCTAGTATTCTCAATCTTTAGCACAGTGTTTGGCACAAACTAAATACTTAATAAATGATTTTTCATTCCATTCCTCTCTCCTAAGCTGTATACCAAAGGGGGGAAATATGAAGTAGGTGATATTTATCTTTGGTATCCAATGGCCTCAAGTTTTGGGGTATCAGTTAGTAATAACAACTTAAAATATAATCTTCCCTTTCTTATACATTTTTCAAGGGATTTCCATTTTAACATGAATAAAGGCTCCAAGGTAAAGCATTGAAGCTCTTGACAAAATATTTATTTTATCAACTATAGGGTGAGATTTAAAGTGAGGAAATCTCATCTTTCCTGTGTCTCTGAATCTTCTTGGGGAGGCAGGTCTGCTCAAGACCCTCTCTACTGAGGCCTTAGTATGACAGAAAGTGTGTTGGATTTTGAATGGTGGGATCTGGGTTTGAATCATGCTACTTACTTTGAGAAAGACATTTAACCTGTTGGCCTCAGTTTCTGATCCCTTACAGACCTAAGCTTTTTAGAAAAGATTCCTGGGAAGTTTGAGGTTCTGCCTCTAGGTCAAGCCTTGATTTGTGAATGCGTCATGGTGATTAAGAAGTAAATCAGCACACAATACTCTCTAAATGTCCAGCCAATCACTCTGAGTACATCCTGGACCTTGGTGTTGACTCCAGAGCAATTATAGCATCTGACAGATGTGAGGTAATTGAATAGCCTATTTCGAGCCCTCAAGGAGTTTGAAATCTGATTGACCTGCAAACTACATTCATATAACTATCACAAACACCCACTGACTCATAACTAATACTTTCTCAGCCTCCTTTGTGTTACTAATCTAGTTGTGTTAACTAATCGCTCGGTCATCAACTCCATTGTTTAAACCAAACACTAATTCTCCATCCTTACCACACTCAGACACTGTTTTTAACCACACTGCATCACCAACACCCACGGTCTGACGTCCAAACACGTTGGCTCCATCAGTTGCCAGCCTTGAGACAGTGTCTTGAATCTCTTAATTAATTAATGATTGCAGACAGTTGAACTACTGCTGTGTCTTCCTTGCACAACTCTCTGCCTTCCCCTGGGGTTCTCAGCCTTAACATTGAGCGAGGCTGAGGCAAGTGACTAGGTCAGATTACCAGCATCATGGTTCTTCTGCTGCTGGTTCTTGTTAGTAAAGCCTGAATATCTCCAGATTGAGAAGCCTGAAAAGGATGTCTCAGGTATGCAGCCCAAGTGGTTCTTTTTCAGTGGCACACCTTTGTTCATTACTGTCTTAGCCTCTGTATATTTGACAGCCCTTTCTGCTAACTATTAACTCTGTTAATAGTGAGAATGGGTAGTGCTAGAGGCATGTGGATTAATTTTCTTTCTGTATGGCATGTGTATTTCCCTATCACGTTTGGATTCAAAAAAAAAAAATAAGCTTTCTTGTTATATTCGATTGATAGCAAAAATAAGGCAGATCAAAATAAGTGTCCATACCACTTCCTCTGTCTTTCTCAGAAAAATATTACGGCAATGAATGGAAAGAGCTAAGTAGCCTTAGAGTCAATGACTCTGGCACTAAATTGATGAGTGACCTTGGTCAAGTCATTTATATGATCATAGGATCGAGAACAGTAAGGGGCCTTAGAACAGAGGTCCATAATCTGCGATCTATTAACTGTGTGTGTATAAAACTATATTTCAATATAATTGGTTTCCTTTGTAGTTTATGGATTTTGTTTTATGGTTTTAAAAACATCATTCTGAAAAGGGGTCCCTAAGTTTTGCCAGACTTGCAAAGGAGTCCATAAAAAAAGAAAAGAAAAAGAAAGGCAGAAAAAAAGTTTAAGAACCCCTGTTAGTGGATGCAAATTCAAATCCTGCTTCTAATGCATACTACCCAAAAGTCATTTAACCTCCATGGGCCTCAGTTTCCTCCATTAAGGAGCTTAAACTAGATGGCCTGCAAAGTCCTTTCTAGCCTTAAATCTATGACCATATGTGAAGGTTTAGTCCAGCCCTCTTATTTTACAGCTGAGGAAATTGAGGTCTCAAAGTCGCACAAGTAGCACAATTGTGACAACACAGTTCTTAGTATTCTAAATCCAGTGTTTTCCTTACTATGTCTGGCCGCCTCTTTTCTTTATCCAGCCCTTGGTTTCCTCGACAATTAGGAGATTGCACTACACCATCCGGCCCTTTCAAACCTAAGTCCCATAACACTTTGACTCTCTGTATAGATCCACCCATACGCCATCAGTGAAAGTGATTTGTTCACCACTTGCCTTTGTAGAGATGCTGTGGGCCTTGACCATCCCAAGTTCCCAATCCTTGGTGCAAGTAGAAAAGCTCATTCTAATTCGTATTCCATCTGGTTTGTTTCCCTGGCCCTGATTTTTCAGACCTCACGTCTCAGAGATGAGAGCAGTTGCTGTTTTATTCATGTGTGACCCTCCCCTGCCCAACATGTATGCATTATTAAAGGCTCTTTGCCAGACAGCCGGTACAGACCTTGGGGGAAAGAGGCTGCAGAAATGACTTTCCTTCCTCCTAGGAAGAATTGCCTGGCTCTGGAAAAATTCATCAGAGAAAGATGCTGCAGGAAAGGCCCATATGGAGGAAACTTCAGGGATCCAAAACACTGGTTCCATAGCTTTGGGCTTCTTGCAAGCCCTCCCCCATGCTATGCAGCCTGTTGTCTCCTTTCAGAAACTTATTAATGTGATTACAGAGGCCTCTGAACAAAGGAACAAAGGTTTAAATAGTGGTAGTACATATGACTGATTGCTCGAAACTCAAAACAAATGTTACTTATATTTTCTGCTACAATCTTTAGACTGGGTTCCTTGTAAACTACCAGAGAATTTTTTAGTGAGATGATTCAAATGAAATTGTGGCTTCTGAATCTAAATTACCCAAATTCAAAGTTCTTGAACATTGAGCCAACTAGGTTATTGTAAGGGAGAGTGCTTTGTAAACCCTACAGCCTAGAAAAAAAGCAGCCTTGTATACAGGAAAGCTTTTTTTTCTATACTGTAGGAGGCAGTTGTTGTTCACTTTCTATCTGGAAGAAAACCATGACATCAGGTTGGTGATCATGATATGCAAGTGAATTGGATTTAAGTGAGGGAGAGCTGTGCAAAGTCACCAGCTTCCCTTTCTCCTCTGGAGCCATCTGGGTCCAGTGGCCAGATATAGATCAGGACAACTGGAGATGGCCCTGGATGCAGTGGGAGACCTTGGCCTTTTTAAGTTAAGGTCTTTAACAGATAGTATAGTGCAGTAGAGGGAGATGTGGTTCTGCAGTTAAAGACCTGGGTCCAAATCCTTCCTATTTATATGACTTTAGGCAAGACACAACTTCCTTGAAACTCAATTTACCTATTTGTAAAATGAGGTTCAGGGGGAGGGGAAGCAGGGCAGACTGAGGTCTTTTCCATCTTGATCCTGATGAATAAAGTGCTGGTCCTAGAGTCCGGAATATTTGAGTTCAAATCCAGTCTCAGCCACTCACTAGCGGTATGACCCCAGGCAAGTCATTTAATCTCTGACTCAATTTCCTCAACTATAAAATGGAGATAGTAATAGTACCTACCTCCTAGGATTGTTGTGAGGATCAAATGAATAATATTTGTAAAGCACTTAGCACAATGCTTGGTACATGGTAAACACTATGTAAATTTAAGCTATTATTATTATCTAAGCAAAGCTAATATGTGGAATACAGAATGAGAATGTTAGACCATGTAACCTAAATTCCATTCCTCCTACTCCCCCCAGGGAGCTATCAGCTCCTCAACCTCAATTTGAGTCAGTAAGGGAAATCCCCTTAGATCAGAGTCAGTAACAAAAATGGATGAAGACAAGAATCCAACAGATAACTCCAGCAACGTTTGAGAGAGAAGTAAGTATGGTAATGGATAAGGAATTGCTGGACACAAAAGCCAAGAAGGATCGTGCTGTAGCGGAAATAAAGGGAACTGCAGACACCATCATTTTTCTAGCTCTCTTCCTCCAGCTGTGAGGCACAGATGTGTGTCCATGGACAGATGGGAGAGTACAACACCCCGTCCCCCTCCACTCCTCTTTCAGCTGGTTCAGTGACCTTATCTCCTCTTACTATAAGATTCCTGGGGTTTTACGGGAAGTGCAGCCCCTGTAATTCCCTCCCTCCCCTCGGTAATTAAATAGGAGAGTAGTGGGAAAGAGAGAACCTAAGACACATGTCCCATTGTTTCCTGCCTCCTGGAATCTAAAAGAAGGTAATTCCAGTCAATTCAGTAAGCGATCATTAAGTATACTAATGCAAGGCACTGAGGATGCAAAGATAGAAACACAAATTCTGCTCTTTAGGAGTTTCTAACTTAATGGAAGTGGGGGGAGGCCACACCAATTATTATGATACAAGAGAGAATAAGTGCAGAGGAAAGGTTTCCAGTAAAGTGCTCTGAGAAATGTGAGGAGGGAGAGATCATTTTCACCAGGGGAGCGGGAGGATCAAAAGAGAATTTCACAGAAGAGATTGCATCCACCTTGAAGGAAGGAAGGAAGGAAGATGGTCAGACAAAGAGAGGGATGGGGAGAACTGTATTTTATGCATGAAGGATGGAACAAGTAGAGGCATGAAGAAAGGAGGAGGCAGGATGAGAACAGGAACTGAGAGCCATTTTATTTGGCAAGGATGTGGAGGGAAGTAGTATGAGAGAAGGCTAGGAAGATAGGCTCCAGACAGACCAGAGGTTCGTATACTTGTTGGGCGATAAGTAGCCACTATGATTGGGCTAGTGCATTAGGGAGCTTGCTTGGACAGTGATGTGAAGGATGCATTGAAAAGGGGATAGACTGGAGCTGGGAAAACCAACTAGAAGGGATTTCCAGGGGATGAAAGTACAATCAGACAAGACAAATATTTCAATTATTCCTTCCAAAGTAAGTTTTTCTGCTTGTTGAGGCACTTCAGCTCTGAATGCTTCTAACAGGCAGCTCACAAAACTTCTCTGCCTTCCACGTGGGGGAAGTCACCTTGTCTTTAGCAAATAGGAGAGGTTGAGTCAAGCTCCTGCACAGAAATAAGTCACCTTATACCCACTTCATTATTTTCAGCTATGTCTGTGTGACTAGGAAAAACACCAATCTCCTTGTGCCTTAGTTTTCTATTATTTTTTTTTAAATGAGAGGGTGAGACTAAGTGATATCTCAGCTCAGATCTTCCAGGTCTGACATCCTAAATTCTAAGATCACATGAGATTATAGTTGTAAAGAGCTTAGCATAGTGACTGGCACATAGTAGGTGCTTAATAAATGTTTGTTCTCTTCCCTTTCCCTCCTTTCTAAGATGCTTCCTACCTCTAACATAGGAACATAGATCTAGAAATGGAAGGGACTTTGGAAGTTATTTTATCTAACTCCTTTTACAGACTCAAAAAGTGAGGTACAAAGAAGGGAAATTCCTTAGCTGAGCTCACTCAGAACTGCCATCTAAGTCTCCTAAACCCTGATTCATTACATTTTTCAGAAAGTAACAAAACATTCTGATATCTCAATTCCACTGTCAGTTTTCCACATCTATCATTTCAACTGGATCCGTTAGGATCTAAAGAAATGTCTGAATTGCCCTTGATTGATACAGTTTAACAAACCATTGTGATCAGATTATGTATACTTTGACAAAGTTTATTGACTATCTACTATGTGACTTAGCACTATGCAGTGCACAATGAGAGGGAGGTGATAATAGTAATGATCTCTAAACATTATGTCATTTGATATGAAAGTATAGTGGGTTGGTTTTCTTTTATGGTGGAATGGTTCCATGGTGAATGGCTGCATGGAAAGTCCTGGCCTGGAAATTCAAGGACATGGATGGATTTCAATCCTGGCTCTGCTTCTTATCCACTGTGTATTTTAGCTTCTTATAAACTGAGGACATAAGTAAGTCAGTTTGCTCCTCTAAGCTTCAGGTTCCTTATGTATAAAAGGAAGATAGCAATATTTACAAATTGTTATGTTTTTTTTCCTCATGAAGATCAAATGGGATGGTCTCTATACAATGCTTTATATCCATAAAGTGCTATGTAAATTTTGTCTATTAATAAATAACAGATTGCTAAATTGAATATGATATACAGTATGACACCAATAAGTGAAATAACTTTGCAAAGTGAGAGCCTTTTGTAAGATGGAACAATATCCAGTTTCTTTGGTTGAAAGCTAGATGTTCATATATTGTATTTCCTTAATGTTAAAGAATACCTGTATCATCTCTTATAACATTTGTAATCAATGCACCCAGAGCTCTAAGGTTCTTTAATAACCAATAGAAGTGAAGAGACTGAGGGAGAAAAACCAACAGTGTATTGGGAAATGATTTAACAACCAGCTTTCTAGAAACCAAAATTGCACTCATGACACACTTTTAAATTTAATTTGCATTATTAACATTTCTCCAACACTTTCTTAAATCCGGACAATCATCAAAACAATAAGCCAAGACCTGATGGTAGCCTTTATCAATATCTGAGGTGTAAGGGGCAGCTAGGTGGCACAGTGGATAGAGCACCGGCCCTGAATCAGGAGGACCTGAGTTCAAATCTGGCCTCAGACCAAACACTTGGCACTTACTAGCTGTGTGACCCTGGGCAAGTCACTTAACCCCAACTGCCTAAAAATAAAAAAAAAAAGAAATCTCAATATCTGAGGTGTAAATGTTCACCCTGAAAAATTTAACAATTGCTTCTCAGGAACCAATTTGAGCTCACTTCATCATATCCCAGGATGGAGCTACTCGGCTAGTCTTCTAGCCAATGTCTGCCCATGTGGTAGCCTCATTTGGCACAAAGAATATTGGAGTCTTAGGAGCTCTTTCTGGTGTTTCTAGTGCCCAAGATCTCTTTGGATAATATGACTTGGCTGTTGACAAATGGTAAAGAATCTAGGCAGTATGAAAAGCATTTGGAGTGGGGTCTGCCTTTCCCAGTACTCCTAAATCCAATACCCATTCCACCTCTGCATGAGACCCTATTTCCCAGACTTAATGGAATTGAATTCATTTTATACTAATTAGCAGTATGGTAGAGTAAAAAGAACACTGGATTTGAATTAAGGCAACCAAGGTTTGAATACCAGATCTGATATTTCCTAGCTGTGTAACTATACAGTACTCATATTACCTACTTATCTCATAGGGTTATTGTGAGAAAAGGGCTTTGTAAACAGAAATCAGGAAGGCAGCAGCATAAGTAGTGGGAGGGACAATGAACTTGGAGTCCTGGGATATAAAGCACTGGCTGGGGTCAGAGGATCTGGGTTTAAATCATGACCCCACTAATTACTACCTATCTGACCTGGAACAAGTTCACCTCTACCTCTAAATTTTAAGATCCTGTTAATGTTGGCTCATTCTCAGATTGGGAGGGGGAGCGGGGTTGTATCTCAATGTTATATGGCACTCTTTTAGTCAGTTCAGCAACCATTTAAGTGCCTACTGTATGCAATTTACTGAGTAATACAAAGTATACCTGGGCATTATCACTGCCATCATGGAATTTATAGTCTAGTAAGGAGATATGATATATAAACAGATAATTTAATACAAAGTAATTCATAAGTGCATAAGAACTGGAAAATAAAATGTTATATGAAGTCAGAGAATGGGAAAGTTATTACCAACTTGAGGATGGGAGCGCAGGGAAATCATCCTGGAAGAAGTAGAATTTGAATTTGAGGCACTTTTCATTGCCTGTCCCTCATTCCTAGAATGTTCTCCCTCCTTATCTCCATGTCCTGGCTTCCTTCAAGTCCCAGGTTGAAAATCTCACTTTATACATTAGTAAATTCTAAGGCCTTTCCTCTGTTAATTATTTCCACTTTATCCTGTGTATAGCTTGTTTGTACATTGTACATTATAGTTGTTTGCATGTTGTCACCCGAATTAGACTATGAGTTCCTTGAGAGCAAAGACTGTCTTTTGTCTTTCTTCATATCTGGTTAGCACAGTGCTTAGCACGTAGCAGATGCTTAATAAATGCTTATTAACTAAGTTTTAAAAGATGGGTAGGCACCCAAAAAGCAAAGAATCAGAGGTGAGAGATCACTGGGTACAAATGGGGTCCATCAAGCAATCTTGTTTGACTGCAGCTTAGGGTAAGCAGAGAAGAGTGCAGTGTGTGTTCCCTGTGGGTCTGACTCTTGTTAAACCTCATTTTAGATCATCTATGTCAGTGTTACCATCACAAATTGCAATGGATCTATTAATTCATCTCCACTTCTGAGTGCCTGATGGAACGCAGAGCACATAGTAACAGCAGAATTGCTATTGTACTTTTCACCTAACACTGTAGGAATTATACTAATCTTTCTCCACTCAGTTCACAATAGGGTGAAGTAGATGAGAGATTTCACACACACAGTCAGAGGACTGCAATTTGGGAATGAAGCAAGATTCATTTTCTTCACATTCTCTTGTGTCAGAGGCGAAATGGAAACAACTGCTGGTGAGGCTCTTGAGAAATCGTACAGCGTTAATTAGCAGACGTACCGGGTATTTGAAATACATGGCATATTTAAACAGCTATTAAATTAAACCTACTTTGCAGATTGGATAAACCATCTGGCTTTTAAAAAAAAAATCTAGTGAAAAGGATTTTGCAGGATTTTTAAGGGTTTTGTTGTTGCTTATCATCTTTCAGAAAATTATAATTTTGCTTCACTTTTATCTTTATATGTCTCATGTTCCACCACTAAAGACCTCTTCTTATGCCTCATGGCACCTTGGAGGTGACCCCAGGCTTTCAAAGGTTCTTCCCACAGACTACAGGTTTTGGCAGGTCCAGTCAAGTTGGAAATGTTTCAAGTCCAAGCCTGGCAACAGACTATCCATGTCTTCTGTTGGGGTGACTACCAACCTGGCTATGTAGGCAGAAACCCCTCACCGGAAGCTTGGTAATGGACTTTTCTTCTTTTTTAAAGCAACAGCAAATCAGGAAGACCATTAAGAAAGACCCAGGAAGTAACAGCCTACAGATGGAAAGGGTGTGCCCATGCCATGGAAATCAGGACCCTTTAAAGCCTTACATACTATTCAGGAAGCATCTGATGGTTTACAATGTATTTTCATAGGATCATATGCTCATATGTTTAGAACTGGAAAAGGGCTTAGAGGCTACTTGACCTAACTCTTCCTCCTCCTCCCCCCACCCATTTTACAGATAAAGAATCTGAGCCTAAGAGAGTTTGGGCAACTTGTTCAAAGTTCTACAGGTAGCACAGGCAGTAAGAAATAGAGGTGGAATTTTTTTTTTTTAAGGCAATTGGGGTTATGTGACTTGCCCAGGGTCACACAACTAGTAAGTGTCAAATGTTTGGTCTGAGGCCAAATTTGAACTCGGGTTCTCCTGACTTCAGGGCCTGTGCTCTATCTACTGCGCCACCTAGCTGCCCTATAGAGGTAGAATTTTAACTCAGTTCCTCTGACTCCAGATCCGTTACTCTTCCTCTGTACCACTCTCATCTTGTGTAGCTCTCATCTTCAACTATGTGAGGTAAATGGGGGATGGGGGGGGTGGGGGTGTAAACCCCATTTTACAGATGGTGAAACTGAGGTTCGTAAAAATTGAGTAACTCAAGGTCCCACAGCTAATGAGTCACTGTCTTTTTTATTTAATAGGTGATTAAACTGAAGGAAAGAGACAACAAAGTGACTTGGTCAAAGCCAGGTGACAAGTCTGGCAGGATGAGTGCCTGTAATTCACAATCTTCTGGCTCCGAACTTTATTCATGTATTTCTCAGGACCCTTACCTTCTAGTACCAAGAAGTCAGTTGTAATAAAAGTAATAATAGTTTCCATTCCTATGGTACCTTAAGATTAGCAAAGCACTTTTCTCACGACAATACTGTGAAGTACTGTCTTTTCTTGCGTAGTTATGTACATTTCACAGATGAGAAAATTGAGGGTCAGAGACATAAATTGACTTGCCTAGGATGACACAGATAGTAAGTGCCTGAGCTGGGATTCAAATCCATGCTTCTTGCCTCAAAGTTAAGTGCTTTTTCCTCCAAACCACACAGCTTTGACTTTTGGCCTAGAATGAAGTTCACTGAAGTCTCCACGGCATGAAATTATTTCCTGTCCCTACCTTGATTACAATGGATCATGGTATCGTTTAGGAATAGAATTTCCAGGGCAATTCTGAAGCAACCTATAGAAAAGAATCTCAAGGTGGTTTTTCAGGTAATGTCACTGAATATCCTGAATATAGATTTATAAGCAAGAAATAGCCCAGTGTAGCAAAAGCAATGGGTCAGTTAGTGGTGAATCAACAAGTATTTATTGTGTTTGCTTGGTGCCGCAGCAGTGTGCTAAGTGCTGAGAATACAAATAACAAAGACAGCCTCTACCTTTAATAAGATTACATTTTAATGTGGGATGAGAGCAGATGAAAAGAAGTGGGAGTTGGAGGTCTAAGAGACAGAAGGGATCTGAGGGGACCTGAAAAGGCCAGAGAGTCAGGAGTGGAGAGGGAGAGCAATGAGCTGTGACCAGTCCAGGCATTTTCTCAAGTGAAGTTTCAGGCAGGAGTTCACCGGTGGGAGGAGGTAGCCCACAAAGGAGCAAAGAGGCATCTCTGAGGTGGGAGATTAAAAAGGCTGGACAGTCAGGAGTGGAGCCGCTGGATCTTGGAATCAGGAATTTGGATCAGGGTTCAAGTCCTAGCACTGCTTCTTAGTAGCTGTGTGACTTAGGCTGGTCAATTAATCTCTGTGATCATCAGTTTTCAAACTGTAAATTAAAATTATTTAATTTACACATGGGGCCAGCTGGTTTTGTGTGATTATTGAGAGGATCAAATAAACTAATGGATGAAAAACATTTTTAAATTGAAAAAATGTCATACTCATGTTGATAATCAGCATTATTAGTGGATAGAGAACCAGTCTCTGTGACCCACCTCTGGTTTGATGACCTTGGGCAAGCCATTTAAACTCAGTGCTGCAGGTAACTCTGTGAAATTCTGTGTCTGTGGTGTGAGAGATAACCAGTCTAGCTTAGTATGTGGAGACCTCTCACCACGTGATAAGGTGCAGGGAAGTTGCTGGTCTACAATGGTAAGGCAGGCTCTTCATTGGGAGCTCCCAAAGTCCCACATCCAGCCCCACACCAATCACATAAAGGACTGCTGTTAATAATAACTCACTTTTCTATAGTGCTATAAGCTCCAATGGTCTTTCCACCAGCTATATTGCTTTTCTCTGCTGCTGTTATTACTGTTCTTGAAACAGGAAAGAGAATGTCATGGAAAAGAATGACCTTTGGACTGGAGCATTAGAAATCATGGAGTAGTTTTCTCCACTCATGTGACCTCAGGCTGGCCCTTTCTTCTTTCTGGGTCTTGGTTTCCTCACTTATGAAATAAAGGGTTTAAACAATATTGTCCCTAAGATCCCTTTCAGTTCCGAGTCTTGGAATTATGATTCTTATTGTTCATGCACATCCGTGGTCATTGTCAGAAACAAGAGCAGAAGGAAGGGCTCTCTTGAGACCATTTTATTCTAACATCAGAAAAAAAAATATTCCTAATGAGGTCTTATCTTTTCTGAACTCAGCTGGGCAGGGTGGATGGAGGAAAGCCAAGGCAAGAGAGAAACCATCCTTAGGGAGCAGGGATTGAGGTGAGTGATTCCTTCTGTTAGGCTTAAAAACGTAAATTGAATGCAGACCCAGGCCTAGATTTCTCTATGGTCCCAAGCCAGACAAATGCATGCTGTCCCAGTACATCAGGCCGGCAGACAGGAAGCTAATTTGAGAGGAAGGAGCAAGGATCTATGCAAAAGGACTTCCTATCTTCTCTTCTGCCTTTCATTGATTATCTCATGAGGGAATAAAATAGCTTCCTCAGCCTCAACTTCCTGTAGCAAATGGTAGACTGACCACTCAGTGACCTGAGCCACACATGCTTCGGATCATTCCATCCAGCTAGTGAAACATCCCAGCCTGGCTTCCCCGTTCCTTGTTGTTCAGAGCAAGAGTACTAAATAGGAGGGACAGCTAGGTGGCGAAGTGGATAGAGCACCCGGCCCTGGAGTTAGGAGGATCTGAGTTCAAATTCATCCTCAGATACTTACTAGCTGTGTGACCCTGGGCAAGTCACTTAATCCCAATTGCCTCACTTGAAAAAAAAAAGAATGAAAAAAAAAGAGTACTATATAGGAGAGAGTAGGGTACACGAAGTTGAAAGATTTGGGTTTAAATCCTGGTTCTAACACTCTGGGACTGAGAAAGTGACTTGAGCTCTCTCTATCTCAGTTTCCTCATCTATAAAATGGGGACCAACCTTACAGGAGTTTTGTGAGTAAAGCACTTTGTAAACAGAGCACTAGAAACATGAGTTATGAGTTAGTCAACAAGCATTTACTGAGTGTCTAGCATGTGCCCAGGAACTGTGCCAACAACTGGAAATATACAGAAAAATAAAAAAAATTTAAAAGTCCCCGCTGTCAAGAAAGGCATATTATTAGTGTTTTTGTTGTTGCCCAAGGCAGAGCTTTCACCACTTCAACCCTCTTCTCATTCCTCATTGTGGTAGGGCAGTGAGCAAAAGCTACAACAGGTCCTACCTAGCTGGAGAGGCTTACAGAGAATAGGAGCCTCTGGTGTCTCTGGACATTCAATTTCGAAGGGTTTATCGTCAGAAAGGCTGCAGGGAGAATTCTTTTGTGACAGCAGCTTTTGAACATCATCTCCTAGGTTGTAAGTCAAAAGTCACAGAAAGGTTGCAATCGGCATCAGTGGAGAGAATACCCCCACCCCTACCCAAGTGTTCTGCCTCCCCCCACTTCTGTCCTCCTTGTAACCACAAATCACATATCCTGGAAGTATTGAAGTAAGTAAGGGATTAAAAGGTTGAGTCTGTGCTGATTAGCTCCCTTGAGAAGGATTAGAACCCAACAGACTGAAGATGCTTTTAAAATTTGGGAAGTTTCATATTCTCTTTTCAAACATTTGAAATATTTCCACTGGGCCAAGTCAGAGAAAGAATCCTTTGTCTAGCAAGAATGAATAAGTGCACAGATGTAACTTACTTGAAACAATTGTAACATGAAAGTCTAGAGTCATAGGATAGCTGGAAGACCTTAGGGACCCCTCATTTTATAGATGAGGTTACCCAGGCCCAGGGAAGTGAATTACCCACAGTCACATGTGCTGTAAATATCACAGCTGAGATTTGAATCCTGGGCTTTGAACCTCAAGCTTTTTCTGCTACGTGATTCTACTACCTTCTACACATGAATTGGAAATGACCATTCTTTGTGCACAATGATTCTTCACTATAAAAAATGAATCTTTTAAATTTCAAGGTAACTTGGAAATTTTAAATGATTTAATTAGGACACAAGTTTTCTGAAATTTAACTTGTGAGGGGCAATGGGATCTAGTGCAAGGAGTTATGGATCTGGAGTCAGAGGGCTTTGGTTTGAATCCTAGCTCTGCCTCTTACTGTCTGTGTCACTTTGGGGAAGTCACTTTACCTTTTGGGCTTCAGTTTCCCCACTTGTAAAACGAATCAAGTCAGCAAGCATTTATTAAGCACTTACTACAAGCCAGACGCTGTGCCAAGCACTAGGATACAAGTACAAACAAAAACAAAGCTAGTGAGGGGGATGGACGAATCTGTCAAGGTTACATGTGCCTTCTAGCTTTAAACACTATCATACATATTGCTGCAAAAGACATAGAATACGCCTGTAGCCAGGTGTTGCCTCCCAACATTGAGCCAAGGCTACTTAGTAGAATGGTAGGGACGAGGGCTCCAGAGGTAAGGTTAATCGCAAGCCAGCATTTTCTGAAAAAGGAAAGAGGAGCCTTATTTAAAATGTAAATTGGACCCCAAGAGACGCCCAAGGCTAATCCATTTGATGCTTTCTCTAGGGATCTTGGGGCTTGGCTTTCATGAAATGTTTTGCATATGCAATTAAAAAATACGTGAGCCCAGATGGGTCCCAGATTTACATGATTTATTATGGAGTATATTTTATTATTATTTAAATAAATATTTTTATTATAAAATTAACACACTTAAAATCACACATATTAAAGAAATGGAATAAGAATTATACATGTTTTTGAAAAGGGGGAAAAGTATGTTTACTATAATGAGATAATTGCAATGACATCTAATTTACCTGTTTCCCCTTCTACTCTCTTTTCTTGTTACTATTCTTTCAATCCCTGGGCCTGTCCTGATTATGCTTTCTTCATTTTGCACTCAAAAAGTTCTTGTATTTTTTTTAAATCATTTTTCTTCTCTAGAACCTTTCCTCCCTATTTTCTCTAGGAGAAAATAGAAATTATTCAGCCATTGAAAGCCTGTGTCTCTCAGGTTCCTGTCTGCCTTAGCAAACTTATTTCCCCTTTCTTAACCTCATATGCTCTAAGCTGTAGCTAAGCCAGCCTGTCACCTATTCCCATGCTGGAAAATGTTGCCTCTGCAGCAGAGGCTGTTCCCCAGGCCTGGAATGCTCTCCTTTATTTCTGCCTCTTGGAATTCCTCAAGGCTTCTCTCAAGGCCAGGCTCAGCTGCCCACTCTTCAAGTAAGCCTGATCCTCTCAGGTTCTAGTGCTTTCTCATCTCATAACCCCCAAATGACTTCCTATGTGCTTTGTATTTAATTATCTGAGTACATGTTCCATTCTCCAAGATAAAGCAAGTCCTGTGAGGGCTATGACTATTTGTTTTTATCATTGGATTCTGAGCACCAAGCAAATCATCTGGCACAAAGAAGGTACTCAATCCATGCTTGTTGAATTGCATTTCTTTGTATTCTTCATATTTGTCACTTTTGTGATACAACAATATTTCACTGCATTAGTATACATCAATTTACTCACAAAACTATTGGACACATTTAATTATGAATTTCTTGAGGGCAGGGATTGTCTTTTGCTTCTTTTTGTATCCCCAGAACTTACCACAGTGCCTGGCACATAGTTAGCCTTAATAAATTTTTATTGACTGACATATATTGTTTCCTGTTTTTTCCCCTATTATAAACAAAGTTACTGTGATTTTTTTTTTAAATATAGAAGGGTTTTTTTTTTCTTTTTGGTGATCCTAAGTACCTTGACCCTGCATGAAGCATGAAACATACTCAAATGGAAAGCTGTTTTCTAGCATTTTAGGTGGTAAACATGTCCCATCTTAGGTGGTCTATGGGGAGACATACAGCAAGATGTTGGACATGAAGATTTGGAGGTCAGAAGGGAAGTTGAAGTCAGATATATAGATACCTTTCACACAAAGATGATAGCAAAACAACAACAACAAAACCAGTAGCAGATGAGATGAAATAAGTAATGAAGAAAGAAAAGAGACAGAGACAGAAACACAGAGACAGAGAGAGAGAGAGAGAGAGAACTCAAAATGGTCCATGAAGAGAACCTTGGACAATTCCTATATTAAACAAGTAGAATGAGGAAGAAGAGTTAATGAAGATGACAAGAAGCAAAGAGGAAGAGATGGAAGTCAAGGAAGGAGAAAGTGTCAAGAAGGAGTGCGTGGTCAACACATTCAGATGCTCTCTCCTTTTCTCCACATCAACCATATATTATGCGATAGACCTTGTCCTTCCAAGCCACAGCTTCATATCATGAGGGATGGCTAGAATTTCAGCACAGATTAGCAAGGGCCAAAATTCCAACCAGTTAAGGGAATTAGTGTGAGAAAAATCATGAAAGTGACAAAAAGCAAAATGAATACAGAGAGTGACAAGCAATCCAATTAGGCATCCAAGTACATAAGGAGGGAAATATGATAAAGTGGGTATTATTTTGTTGATGAATTTGAATGCCAGGTCAGGGAGTTTAGATTTTCCTTGGTATACTTAGGAAGCTTTTTGTGTGGATTAGCTCCTTCATTTGTTGCTATCACCCTAGATTATTTCACATCCTTTGGATGCATTCAGTCCCTATACCCTGACCACCTCCATCCACTTTCTCCAGTCCTGCCACCAGAGCCACAGAATACTACTGGAAGAAGGTACTAAACTGTGCAGACCTCTATGAAGCCATGTTGTACAATTGTCACTTGCATTTTGTTACTACTCAGTTACACCTTTTTCTTATCACTCATAGAATCCTAAAATCACTCACCAAAGTAGCACAGACTTTTTCCTTCTCTCCTTAAGTTCTATCAATACTATCAGCCTATGACCTTGCTTCTTATTAAACAGAGAAGTTCTAGTGGAACCAGTACAAATTCTTAATATCTAATAGAACCAATACAAATCTGCTCTTGCCTTGGTCTACCCTTAGCCTCCTGGCAATATTATTCTCATGCTTGTCCCTAATGTCAGAGAAAAACTAAAGAAAAGTTGCCTCTTCTCTCTAAAATGAATGTCTGTTCCTGTGCTTGAGATCCCGCGTCTTTCCAACTGTTAACCCTTCTATAGATAAAAATGTAATCTCACCCTATCAATTGGCCCCTTTCCTTTCATATACGTCTCCCTTATCCTTAAAACAACAACAGCCCAATAAACAAAGTAACTTCCTCTTTATCCTGCTACCCATAGTAATACCTTGAGATGGGGAGAACAGTAGGAGTGTCTTGGGTTAAGAGACAGCAACTTTTTCATGAGAGGAGATAGTTTTCATTTTACTGAAGTTGAAAGATTCTGGGGCTGTGGATATGAGGTCAAAGAAGAAAGGAGTGTCTGGTGGAGAGAAGAGGACAATGGTAGCAGTGGGCAGAGAGATCTAGATTGGTTGTGGTCTGTAGGATAGATTGGGAGAAGAGACATTGGACGCTGGAAGAACTTTGATTACAGGAGGTAGAGGGACTATACTAAGCTGGTTCTATTGGCACACACTCACAGGCAGAGCCCAAAACCCAACACAAAAAAATAACCAGAGGCCCACCTGCGTGTCCTTCCATTGCCTCAAACTCAACATATCAAATGTTGAATTCATCTTCCTCCCTGCCTGCTACCACCCTACCAATGTCATAGGACTGTAGTTTTAGATCTGGAAGGGACCTACCTCAGAGGTGATCAAATCCAACCATCTCATTTTGTAGAGGCAGAGAGAAAAGAAGTGGCTTTCATAGAATCCCCCAGCTGGTAAGGTCATCCTGATTCCAGGTCTAGTATTTTATCCACTATACCCTGCTGCCTCTCAATAAGATGAGCCTTTATGAAGCTCGTGATATACAGCTTCAGCCATTCTTCATAATATTTTAAGAGGGTTTTCCCCACATAGACAGTGAAACTGCTGCTTGTAGTAATTAATTTTCACTCATTCTCCTGGAATTGAACTTGCTAAGGCACTGAGGATACTTCTTCTTTCCCCAACTGGTAGATTGCATCTGATTTGGAAAGTGCAGGTCCCAGGCTGACCATGTTCTTATTTCTACTGATGGCACCAGCATCCTCCTGGTCACCCAGGCTTTAAGCCTTTCTTTGACTCTTCCCTCTCCCTTGACCTGTATATCCAATTAGTTGCCAAGTCCTGCACGTTCTTATCCCTAATGTCTCTCAACTGTTATCTCCCCTCTATTCACACACACCCCTCAACATTATTTAGGCCCTCATCACCTCTCACCTATACTGCTAACTGTCCTCCTTAACTCCAGTTTTCCTCTTCCAATAGTTCCTTTGCACCACTTGACAAAATAATGTTCTTGATGGGAGGCCCTAGTCAAAAACCTTCTGAGACTCTAGCCTACAGCAGTGGTCAGTGAGACTCAAAAAGAAAAGGAGGCCACTAATCCAGCCATACATAAGGATCCCTGTCAATGGCATACTGGCTTAGTTTTAAAATATATTATCTATATTTTAGTATGTTTTTATTTATTTTGTTCAGTATTTCTCTTTTACATTTTAATCTGAATCAGGTGTCTCTAGAGGGTGTGGTAGGGCTTATGAATCCAGTGAGCACATGATTGACCCCTCTGGCCTACAGGATCAATTCAATTCAACAAACGTTTATTAAACACTCTTTGAGTACCTGTAAGGAATTTCAGTAGGTACAGGGGATTTGGGTGAGGAGGGGAGCCCAGGGCTCTCATACCTTTACAATCACCAATGCTACTCAGAAATCATTCTGTCATTCACAGTCTTAAGGAGGGTTTCTTGGAGGAACTTACAGATTATGTAATCAGCCTAAAATCACCCAAGCAGTATATATCAGAGATGGGAATTGAAACAGGTTTTTCCAACTTTCAACCCTATTCTCCATCTACTACATTATTGGCAGCAAGGCTAGTCCACTGGAGATATAGGGACAAATGAACTTATATAATCCTCATCTTCAGGGAGCTTTGCATTTTTGCATTTCTCTAATAATTCCTTCATTTTTGAAGAGGACCAACGACATTATGTTGTTGTGGTCAGGGTATAGTGTGTTTGGCTGTGGCTGATCAGTCCACCAAGGGTTCAGAAGGTTCTACCACAGGTCAGGCACAAGTAGTTCATTAGAACATTTGGAAAGGAGATGTCTCCGGATTTGTGCAGCTCACCTTTCCTTTGTGTTACTGAGAATCTGCTTTGCTTTGATGTGGGTAGGTCATGCTGGGTGGTCCTATGCCAGAGTCTCCCATGTCTCACAATTGATACTAAAGTTCTTCAGAGAAACCTTGAGAGTGGCCTTGTACCACTTCTTCTGGTTGTGTGAGTGCTTGTGTTATGCAAGTTCTACGTAAAATAATCTTTCAGATAAACACGCATATGGCATTCTGGATATGTAACCAGCCCACTGGAGT
Source organism: Vombatus ursinus (assembly GCF_900497805.2). Taxonomy (NCBI): domain Eukaryota; kingdom Metazoa; phylum Chordata; class Mammalia; order Diprotodontia; family Vombatidae; genus Vombatus; species Vombatus ursinus. The sequence continues at coordinate 17,317,822 of NW_020954556.1, forward strand.
TACACTCTCTGCAGTAGAGCTTGAATGCTTCGCAGGTCCTCAAGAGAAGACCTCAGTGTCTTGGCACCTTATCTTGCCAGGTGATCTTCAGAATCTTCCTAAGACAATTTAAGTGGAAGCAGCTCAATTTTCTGGCACGGCACTGATATACTGGCCAGGTTTCGTAGGCATACAACAATGAGGTCAGCATAATGGCTCTATAGACCTTCAGTTTGGTAGGCAGCCTAATACCTCTTTTCTCCCACTCTTTCTTTTGGAACCTCTCAAATGCTGAGCTAGCTCTGGCAATGCCTGGTCAACCTTATCATCTATGTCAAGTGATATGCATAGAGAAAAGAGGCAAGAAGAACCAAGAGACCCAGAGTGCTCTAGGAATTTTTGAGGAGGAAGAGAATATTTTCCCTGGTGCCCTTATTGAGACAAGGACATCAGGGAAAGCTTTACCCACAGTGCCTGAGTTTAACCTTGAAGAAAATGAAGGGTTTTCAAGGTAAAGATAAAGAGGACATGTTTTAGGCATGGGATGCCCTAAGCAAATACACAGAGATGGCAGATAGTGTATTGAGTTTGGACACAGCTGGTAATTTAGTTTAACTAGAATGTAAAGAATGTGATGAGGAATAATATGAAATTAGCCTGGAAAGGTAGATTGGAGCCAGAGTATAGAGACCCTTAGATGCCACCCTAAAGCATTTGTAGTTTTACTAAAGACAATAGGGACTGAGGAGTGGTCAGACCATATCCACAGAAAGGCTTAAAGAGAGCCATGTCAGCAAAGCCAAGGGAGGAGAAAGCAACCAAGTTGGAACCCTCAACAGTATTAAATACTGAACAAAGGTCAAGGAAGACAACAACTGAGAAAAGACAATTAAATCTAGCAATTAACAGGTCACTGATGACCTTTGAGAGAGCAATTTCATTTGAGTGGTGGGGTCAGAAATTCAATTACAAGTCTGACATTTGAGGCCTTCCACAATCTGGCTCCATGCTACCTTTCTAATTTTATTGTATTCTATCTATCCATTTCATGAGCTTTATATTCTAGACTAAATGTATTTATACAGGCCATCCCCTATATCTGAAGTATAGTCCCTCCTCATCTCTGCCTGTAGAGGCCCAGCTCAGGGTTATATCCTTCATGAAGTGAAAGTATTTTTTTTTAACCAACACATATTTTTTCCCAGTACTTTCTCCAGATCTCTCATTTGCTGCTAATAGTTCTACCTCGTATTATACTTATTATGTAAATGCTGTAGTCCTAACCTGCTCCCCTCATTAGATTATAAACTCCTGGGAGGCAATGACTTTTGTTTTTGCATTTGCAATCATAATACTATGAATTGCACACAGAAAATAGATGTTTATTGAATTTAATTGAATGCCTCTGGCTGACTTCTTCACATAACTTCCTTCTCTCCCTCCCACTTTCCTCCCCAAAACCTGGGTGTACACTGAGACAAAGGCTTTTCTCTATTTGCCTCATTTAATGCAAGTGCTGGGTTAGTGTTTTTTTCTTTTTTTTACTTTGAACAGGCTCTATAATTTCAATGGTATCAGATATTTTTGGTAAGAAAATTTCAATTACCAATGAAGGTCAGCATCTAATCTACAATTTACAGTATTAGGGAGTTAACTGAGGCACTGAGGAGTTAAGTGACTTGTCACATTACTATTCAATGTCCACAATTCCTCTGCCATGCTGCCTTTCCAGAAACACCTCATTTGTCTAACAGCCTCACTTAGCAAAAACTACTGAGAATCAAGGGTAAATCAAAGCAAACAAAGCCATCCGAGCACCCCAACATAGATATTGTGTTGAACCATTTATCATAACAAAGACCCTCATATCCTTACCCAGAGCCTCTTGCCTTTATTTTAGACATGAGTATAACAAATGTTTCTTGAATGAATGAGTGAAGTTTGGGTTTCTCTTTTTCTAAGCTCACAGCTGATTAGAAGCAGCAAAATAGAATTGGAAAGAGGAGTTACTCAAGGCAAGACCCATTGCCTGCAGTGTGGCATGACTGTAGACAGTCTAGTAGTGAATGAGAAGACCAAAAAGCAGGCATAAGAAGTTCCAAAGCCTAGCAGGTTAGGGCCACTTACTATAGGGGCAGAATGTCCTAGATGCCTCCATGGCCCTTGAAGGTATCACTGTATGATACTATGTGGTGGCCATAGGCAGAAGAGTCTGGTAGGCTATTTTTGCCTGAGTCTCATGGGGTGACTGTTCCATTGGTGAGATCACCACAGGTCCAGAGTCTAGATCTCATCTTTGCTGGTTGAGAAAATATTTTATCAGTTCACTCAGGAATGTGCAGGAGAATCTACTCATGATAACAAAACCTATATGACAGATTTTTAAACTAGAAGAGAAATGTATTCATTTGTAGTGGGAAGCATGTCTGGCCTGGAGACAGGCACTGAGTATATATACAAGGAACTTCTTGATTAGGTACCCCTTTAGGAGACCAAACTAGAAATTAGAAAGATGCTTAATGAATATAGATTTAGAGTAAAAGGAATTGGGTGTTAAGGGTTGTTTCCATTATGGTTGATTAAATATCCTTTTCTACATTGAGAGATTTTTTTCCCCTAAAAATTAATGCTAATTCTACAATAACAGTAACCATAATACATTTATATATTTCTAAATCACTTTAAGATTTATAAAGTCCTTTCATATAGTATAATACCTCCTATGGAGTAGAAAATACATCATCTTTATTTTACAGATGAGAAAACTGAGGCTTAGAAAAATGAAGTGACTTATTTAAAGTCCCATAGAATTAGATGGTATTTAATAAGAATAAATGTAAAGTCTTTATAATTTGGTTCAAAAATTCAAATTTACAAGAATAAGATGGGGCTGTGGGACTAGGGAGGAGTTCTAAAAAAACATCTAAGGGGTTTAGTGAACTTCAAATTCAGCATGAGTCAATGGATGATATGGCAACTAAAAAAGATCACATGATCTTGGGCTACAATAAACAAAATTGTAACTAGGCATGGTGGCACCTGGAGCAAATTCAATTAAGGTCAGAGTATGGGTAGGAACCATCTCTCAGATGATTTGGCCTATTACTCCAGAAAAAAAGCCCAGTTGTAAGGTGTAGTTATGAGACAAAGAAGGCAGCTCATCTCTTAGGAAGCTTGGTATAGTTCCAGAGTTCTTCATCATTTTTGTGTCCTGGACCTCTTTGGCAGTCTGGTGAAGCCAATGGACCCCTTCTCAGAATCGTATTTTTTAAAGGCATAAAATAAAAATGGGTATGAGGATTGACCTGTTGTTAGGCCCTAGATGACAGAAGTGACACCATGTTTGACCTCTGATTGACCTGTCTATGTACCAAGGTGTCCTTATGTATCTACTAATTGGCTTGGTCAGCTACATTTAGGCAAGGAATGCAAAATTAGAAAACTGTCTGTTTAGCAAACTTCATCTAACCACATACGTAAGGTCAGTAGACTTTCCTAATCATAATGCCTTTGTGGTTGATGAGGGGCTTGGGGGGTGTCATAGTCCAGACCACCTGTTGATTGACTTCTGCTAAGGGCCCCCTCTCCCATTCATGCTTGTGAATAATACACTGCCTGACTTCACCCATGATTTCCTCACAATAGGATTACAAGGGAAATCGAAGGTAATGAAATACTGCTATTAAAATATTTTTTAAAAAAATCATAAATCCCTTGTAATCTATAAATAGACCCCTTGTAGGGATCTGTAGACCCCAAGTTAAGAAAGTCTAGTACAGTGGATAGCGTGCTGGCCTTAGAGTCAAGTCACTTAAAATTGTATTAGCCCTGGGCAAGTCACTTAATCTTACTGATCCTCAGTTTCCTCATCAGTATAATGAGGGAATTAGAATTAGATGGCTTTTTGGTTTCTTTCCAGCCATGTTAATGATCTGTGATCCTCCTTTCCCCCAATCTCTACTGAAAGCATATCTCGTCCACTTTCAGATCTACCATCTTGTTCTTTCCCAAGGACTTACCGTCCTTGACAATCCCTACAGAGACTTTGATCAACTTATCCCATCACCTCCTTCCCCAGCTTCTGGCACGCTATGATCTCACTCCCTTGATTTCTCTAACGACCCTGAAGCATGAGGCATGGGGACCATGATCAAAGAGGAAATGTTGCCCACCCTCCACTCCCCAACTACCCCATCCTGCTTATATCTCTGGTATTAAAAGTAGCATAGTATCTAAGAAGAAGGAGGGGATAGTCCCACTGTACTCTGCCCATCAGACCATATCTGGAGTATTGATTGAGTTCAGTAGGGCATCGTATTTTAAGAAGGATATAGATAAGCTGGTGAGCATCCAGAAGATAAACAGAATGAAAAAAGGGCATCAATTTCATTTCATATAAAGAGCATTTGAAGGAATTGGAATTAGCCTGGTAAAGAAGAGGCTTAATCAATAAGCATTTATTATGCACCTACTGTGTGCCAGGAGCTGTGCTAAGTGTTAGGGATACAAAGACAAAAATACAACAGTTACTACCCCTATGGTAGCTTACCTTTTATTGAGGAGGCAACAGATACATACACATAAATATATACTTAGAGCTATCGAATGGATTGGCCTGGCACATAGTGGTGTCTTTCTCATCAGAGGTCATCCAGTCAAGGCTTGATGACTTCGTGTCAGATTGTCGTGGTAATTCTTATGGTGGTATATACTTATGTACATACATGTTATTTCCTCTGTCAGAAAACAAGCTATTTGAGGGCAGGGATTGATTTTGTCTTTATATCCTCCACACATAGCACAGTGCCTGACTCAGATTGAGCTTTATACATGCAAATTGATTGATTGATATTAGATGATCACAGAGAAGCTTTCCAATTTTGAGATTCTGTGATTCTTGAATTCAAACCCTGGCCTTTGCTATCTGAATCCCCTACTCATTTTACTATACATCATATCTTCTTCCCTGGACATTTTTGGAGACACACAGTCTACTACAATCTAGTTTTCCTTTTTTGATATTTCTTATCCATTACTAAAAGCCTTTGTTGTTATAGCATTACTTCATGAGACACATATACATGCATGCTACAATTAATTAGATTTTAGCTTACTTTGTTATTTGTAATTAGATGTTTTCTTGACAAAATTTTATGGATGGATCTTGGGCTCCTTAATGAAGTTTGGAAAACACCATCATTTACAGATGGGTTGTTTCCAGAAATATTTCCAAAAATGGTTAATCTTATCCATTTATATGAATTATGGTTATACCAATCCAAGTATCATTTCCTAAACTTTCCTTCAGACTCCCAGGGCTTAAACTCCTTATGTTGGAACTATAACTTGCTATCCACAACCATACAGATTATATATATAATATTATGGTTGATACTCATAATGATCCTGGGTCATCAAAAAAAGAAGAGCCCATTCACTGAAAATATTGTATAAATCAAATGCTTTTGTACTTCAATTAGCCTCGTAATCATGCTTAGTTTTTGCTTTCCTTTGGTTTCCGTAGATCATGGTTCCTTTGGTTTCCTGGTCCAAACTTGCCAACCCAGATCAGAACCCCAAAAATGTCTTCAAAACCATCCCAAGTACAGTATCTTTGCCTTTGCTTTGCTAGTTCATCTGTGAGGAATATTTTCTGAAGTGGTCCAACAGTAAGACCAATGATATTTACAATAAAACAGAGAAATGAAAATGAAACTATCATTCCTTCTGAAATTATCAAGATTAAGAAATGTCATTAGTTGAGTTAAATGAATATTTATTTATTTCTTGTTTACATCCTTTGTAAATGTCCTCATTGTGATATGCAGGTGATCCTGGATTCTTGAAGGCTAAGATAGTGATTTGCAAACTCAGATAGGCCTTACCAAGCTGCAAAGGTTTCTTTTTTTCATTCAATTTTATTTTGTTTTCAGTTCCAGATTCTCTGCTTCCTCCCCTATGCATTAATAAGGTAAGAAGTATAAAACACATTACAAATTTAAAGTCACACAAAACAAATTTCTGCATTAGCTGTGTTTGGGGAGGAAGGGGAGGAACAAGATAAAAGAGAAAAATATGTGCTTCAGTCTGCTAAGTCCATCCGTTTCTATCTGAAAGTGGATAGCATTTTTCATCATAAGTCTTTTAGAACTGTGAAGGGTCATTGTATTGACCATAGTTACTAAGTCTTTCACAGTTCATTATCTGTACAATATTGCTGTTCAAAGGTTTCAAGTATGAACCAAATGACAAGACTATTTGTCTGCTATCCAAAGACCAACCTAGCTAAATTATGAAAGGCTCATCACCAGAAATTTGGCCGTTAAATGTAAAAAAATTTTTTACCATGAAACCCATGAAACATAACAAAACACAGAATGGCCTTTGATCCTGTATAGTCCCCTTTACTTATTGTCCTTGGACAGGCAAATTAAAAGAGTTGATAAAGTTGATTTTTATTGTGAGCACAAGGGCAGTAAGAAGCATAACTTCAAGGGACACAATCATTTCACCTTGTAATTTTTGGTGATGAACATTTGCAAACAGACCACCATGGAAATAATTGCATCTTCAGTCCTGACGAGTACTTCAGAGCGTGAAAGAAATAGAAAAATTATATGGAGAACTTGACAAGATCCTCCAAAGTAAGACAGCACATACCTTGGTATATGGTGACTTCATTGGAAAAGTGGGTACATGGCAGGATAGCAAAAAATAAGTAATGAAAGAGGTTAAAGGTTTGCTAATGACTCACAAGCTTCACTTTTATGCATCAGAATACTTCTTTTAAGAAGAGGGTTGTGTGGTACAGAGCATGATGAGCACCATTATAAGGGATTGCAAAAAAAAAAAAAAGAAATAGATTATCTTCTAACAAATAGGAAAATAGCTGTTACAACCATAGGGGTAATTTTAGGACCATCTGTCAACGTGCAATAAGATCATCAACAGATCATTTGGAGCAAAGTTCAAAGTAAATGCCAAATTAGAAAGATAAAGATGAGAGGAAACCATGCATAGTTAGAGCAGCTCAGTGCATTCACCCTGTCCTAAATAAGGCTTTTCTTAATCTGCCCAGCTGCTAGGGTCTCCCCTACAAAATGTTATTATCTATCTTTTGTATATGTTTTATAATGCTTGTATGTGTATATTTCCTCTTAATAAAAGGCAAACTCCTTGAAGGCAGGGAATACTTCATTTTTTCCTTTGTATCCTCAGTACTTAATATATGGTAGGTGCTTAATAAATGTTCAAGTAACTGATTGATTGACCCCAAACTAAACAATCTGTCAAACCTGGAAAATGATATAGAGATAAAAATAAAGACATTCACTAGAGCCATTATCATTTCCTAGAGAAGTTTAGCTGATTGAAGACAGCCATCACATGAAGGAAGCTGAAAGAGGCCAAAAAATATCTTCAGCCAGTGAATACCTAACTTTCTTGCTAAATGGAGAGATGTTCCTATTTTCAATCAGATCAATAACAAGAAACAAACTGGAGACAGAATATGATATGGGAGTATCTCTTTTGAAAACTATATTGAGAAGCAAACTATTGGTTGACAAGAAACAGAACCAAAGGTCTCATTTATCTGACTGTGTTCTGATTAAACATTTAGCAACTTTATGACCCTGAATGTTATATTATGTTGTGTACATAACAGTAAATGTTATATAGTGAATAAAAATTATTTAAAAATGGAGAGATATGGTCTTCTAGGGCAACCTCAATTTAGAAGTCCAAGTTCATTTGTGAAACGTTACAGAGGAGAACCATGGAAGATAATGAGCATCATGGCATCACAAAATACCACAGAGAAATTGAGGAGAGAATTAGACTGCAAAGAACTTGATGTAGAACCCATTAAGTGACATCACCCCCAAAGCATTTGTATATGCAACTGTGAGAAGGAAAACAAATAGTTCAATAGATCAGGTCTAATGGCTTTCTTTTTTTAAAAAATAGGAATCGAGTTTAATTGGTTTTATAAGTGAAATCATCATATTTTGACTCAAATGACTCAGCATCTAATGTGAGGTACTAATAACAGCACATAAGAAGATAAAATCAAGAAGAGTGAGTGGACCTGAACAAATACAGGCAAACGAAATCAGTTCTGGAAACTGCAATCTGAAAGGCAGTGGGTGGTTGATTTTCATGATACCCTTCAAAAGGAAAATATCAGCAGAATGGAAAAGATCATAGACAGTGTTTTGGCTTACTTTCCCCACTCCCAGTGACCAAAAAGATATTTTAACTGTTGTTCAGTCTTTTTAGTCGTGTCTGACTCTGTGTGACCCCATTTCAGGTTTTCTCGGCAGAGATATGAAGTGGTTTGCCATTTACTTCTCTAGCTTATTTTATGGATGAGGAAACTGAGGCAAATAGGGTTAAGTGACTTCCCCTGGGTCACACAGCTAGTAACTATCTGAGGCCAGATTTGGACTCAGGAAGGCGAGTCTTCCTGATTCTAGGCCCAATACTCCATTCACTGCACTACCTCGCTGCCCATAACTACTGAACCATAATTTTTTTTTCATCTCTAAAATCTTCATGAAAATGGTCTAAGAAATGTAACATATATTTGTGTCATCTTTAAAGCTTACAAATCAGTCCATTTACATTGTTTCATTTGATATTCACAAGAACCCTATGACGTACATAGTATATTATTATTCCTACATATCCTCATTTTACAGATTAGCAAACTGAGATTCAATGTGGTTGAGGAGGTACAGTGGAAAGAGCAACTGTTTCTGGATTCAAAGGATTTGGGTACCAACCCTACCTCTGACATCTGTGTCTCCTTGCCTGAGTCACTTAACTTTCATGGATTTCAGTTTCATCATCTATGAAATGGGCTCTGTGGTCCCTTCCAGCTCTTTCATCATAAATACCTTGTCCATAACTAAACATAATCCTCTAGATGAAACATGACAAGTGCAGAACACAATGGGACTACCACTTGCATTCCTGGAGGTTACGCATCTCGTAATACAGCCAAGATCAAAATTGACTTTTTTTGGGGCTACACTCATTATATATTATATTATACTATACTATACTATACTATACTATACTATATTATACTATACTATATTACTCACTCATGCTGATCTCACAGTCCACTCAGACTCCCAGAACTTTTCCCAGATGATCACTGTTTAAGCTTGCCTCCCCTGTCTTGTAGATGTGAAGTTGATTTTTTTCATACCCAAGTGTAAGACTACATTTACGCCTATTGCATTCTTTCTTATTCTATCCCGCCCAGTGTTACAACCTGTCAAAGTCTTTATGGATTCTGACTCTGTCATTCAGTGTGTTAGCTATACTTCAGCTTTGTGTCTTCCAAAAATTTGAGAGCATGCCATCTTTATCTTTATACTAGTTAATTAATCTCTCTGGGCCTCAAATTCCTCATTTGTAAAATGAACTAAATAATCACCAAAATTCTATGATTTGTGCGTGTTTTACCTTTTTTTTTTAGGATATGCCCTCATACTCCTCAACTTTCATAATATGTGATTTCTTCCAAGAATATTAGTCAACTCCTAGTTAGCCACACACTACATGTAGCTATTCTATTGTGTCATCTTTAAAGCTTACAAATCAGTCCATTTACATTATTTCATTTGATATTCACAAGAATACTATGAAGTACATTTGGCCTTTACTTCTCCTACAGCACATATCTATCTCTGTCATCACTCTCGTAGACTATAAGCTCCTTGAGGGCAGAGATTATTTATTATTATCTTTGGCTTCTCAGTTCCTGGCACATGTAGCCACTTAATAAGTCCTTATTAAATGAATGCTCCTCAGACCATCAGAAGAAAGGCACAGGGTAGTGAAGGAACTTTGGACTTTAAAATTCTTGGGAAAGGTTTGGTCATTGGAAAAAGCAAGGACTAAAGGTTGGTTTTGGATTATCCTGGTATTTTCTATATCCGTGTATAATGGGGATAAACAGAGATAGGAAGTTCTCTCTCCATTTTAAATCTACTGAGTAGTTAGCTCCTCCTGGCCCAGTGGTCATTGAGATGATTGTTTCCTCTTCTTAACATCCAAAGTCCTTCCCCACTGAGTCAGAGTCTGCAGGGCCCAGTGGAGATGACCTAGGGTCCTGTAGATCAGACTCACTTGTTTACCCCCATTACGCATGAATAGGTGATGGCTTTTTAAAAATTCTCTTTCCCTTCCATTGCCTCTCCTAGGCTGCTTCACCTCATCTCACCTCACCCCGGGGTTTATAGCAATATATGCCCAGCTTGTGGTAAATGGCCAGCTGTCAGTATTTCTTGAAGACCCATAGTCAGCTCTGGTCGTTTGCCCTGTTTCAATCAGTATTCATGTTGCTGGCTTCAAGGGTATATGGCAGAAGGTCAAGAATGGACCATTAGGTTTGGTTTGGGTGTTGTATTTTGAGAAGCTGAAGCTCGTCCAATGGAGGCTAACCCCAATGGGCCTGTAAATAACAAGGGGACTGGAAATCATGTGACACAAAGATTGGAGCAGGAGGAGGAGGAAGAGGAGAAGCACAAGACCTGGAAAAAACCATACTCTACTTAGCCAATTCCTGAAAAAAAAAAAAAACATTGAGAACTGGGGAGGATTGTCTAGAGAAAAGACAGCTTAGGGGGGAAGATATATGATAACTATTTCCAAGTAATTGAAGGACTGGCAAGTAAAGAATGATTAGGCCTGTTTTGCTTGGCCCCCAAGGATAAAACTATGAGCAACGGGTGGGAGTTATGTGTTTCAGCTTAGATGTAAGAACAACATCTTAACGATTAGAGCAATCTGATAGAGGAATGAATTGCCTCAGTAGGAGATTTCCCCTCAGAAGATCTTTAAGCAAAGCCTGGCTTGCTATCTGTTGGGGGTGAAGTAGAGGGCATTCCTACTCAGGTATGAGGTGGGATCGTGGCTTCAGAAGCAGCAGGGCACAGGGTAAAGACTGGGGGATTTGGAATCAGAAAACATGGGTTCCTGCTCTGCCACCTCCAATGGTAGGTTTGCACATAGGACTATTTGCAAGTCCCTTTCCTCTCTGTCCTCAGTTTCCTACTCAGTAAAATGAGGGGTTGGGAGGTGAAGCCTTCTAGAGTCCCTTCCAGGTCTAAAATGTATCACCGTTCCAGCACTGATATTCTGTGATTCCTTTCATAATCTTCCTGCTGAGGACATGTTTTTACACATACATATATTTATCCACCCCTACCTCATCTATGTATTTCAGTATCTCTGTCAGTAATATTTGAAGAAGGGGGAAGAAAAAAAAACCAACTTATTACTTCCTTCATGGATAAATGTGCCAAAGAACATTCACAATTGACAATCTGTCTAATTTCTTTCATGAGTCGAAAAAGCTTAGTTTTTCTCTCTTGGGCTGGGTTGATTCTCCTCAAGCTGGTTCATGGTACAGTGGCCATCTGCTATTCCTGTCAGATTTCCAAAGGGCTGCACACCACTCAGAAGAAGTATCTAAGGAATCTGCCATGCCCAGTCTGACTGTGTTGTAATGCATGGACAGACATGCCAGCCGGGGAAGACAGTTTCATTATCTTCCCCGCACTGGCCAGGCTCCTTGGATAGTCCACAGGCTTTCAGCTTGCACAGTAGCTTATTGACGGTGATGCCCTGACTGAGTGGCCAAGACAATGTTTTATTGTGCCCCGTGTTGCAGGAGAAAATGCATGTGTTTGCAGCAAAATGTGCTCCTGATGGTGCTTTTTTCCTCCCACTCTGAGGAAGAATTTGATGCTTATTGAGTGCTTCAGAAGACAAGATCTGAGAAATATTTAACTTGTTCCGGCTCTGATAATTACTAGCTGTGGAATCCTAGCCAAACCACTGAGCCTTATTTCCTCATTTATAAAACAGGGATAAGAATACCTGTACTAGCTACCTAGTGAGGTTTTGTGAAGAAAGAATTGCTAACTTTAATAGCTATAGACGAATGAGTTATTTTTTTTTCTTTTTCTTTTTTTTGTTGAGGCAATTGGGGTTAAGTGACTTGCCCGGGGTCACACAGCTAGTAAGTGTCAAGTCTGAGACAGGATTTGAACTCAGGTCCTCCTGACTCCAGGGCCAGTGCTCTATCCACTGCGCCACCTAGCTGCCCCTAAAAATGAGTTATTATTATTATTAACATATGTGACAAGTTCTTTAGTAATTTTTTTTTGCCTGATGCTCCTTAGATTCAAGAAACTCTGCAATGGCTCAGCCCCCATCCCAGGGCAAACTGCCTCATCTTAGGTCCAGTTATTAACAGATCATATGAATGTCATCATAGCACAGTAAAGCAAAACTTGAATTACTACTTGAATTATATTTGAATTTCCTAAGTAGCAGCAGATACAGGGAATATAAACTGCAACAGACATGATCTCTTTTAAGGGTCAGGATTCTTTTCTTCTCATCCACACTCTTTCACTCAAATACCCTGAGTATCTTTAGTCCAGCATCCTTCAGGTGAGCTAAAATCACAGAACCACTCTCAATCTAGGGAAAATGGATGAGGCAAGCACAGGACTTTCTCATCACCATAGGAACACTGGCAGTTTCATGCTTTGCAAAGCACTGATGTACTGCATAGGAACATTGCTCCCACGAGGGAGATGAGGTCTGCTTGGGGTCTGACAGGGCATAAGCTTCATCAAATTCACCAGCCAAGCACCACAGGGAATTATTGCAGCACAACTATATCAGTACCCAACGTCTGAACTCAGCAGAGGAGGAGAAATGTCAGTTTCTAAATCCCATGGCAGCATATGGCACAATGTGCCATTTTTCCTCCTGCCCTCCATTTCCATGTTCACTTTTGACTCTTTCTAGAATTCATTTAGAAAACTCCCACCACCATATGTTTATACAATTCAATTCAAGAAACATGTATTAAGTGCCTACTAAATGCCAAGCACTAGAGATACAAAGACAAAAATAGAGTTTGTTGTTCAGTCATTTCAAGTATGTCTGACTTTTAATGTCTCCATTTGGGGTTTTCTTGGCAAAGGAGTGATTTGCCATTTTCTTCTCCAGCTCATTTTACAGATGAGGAAACTGAAGCAAACAGGGTTAAGTGGCTTGCCCAGGGTCACGTAGCTAGTAAGTGTCTGAGTCTGGATTTGAACTCATGAACATGAGTCTTCCTGATTCCAAGCTCAGTACTCCATTTACATCATCTAGCTCAAGGGGTGGGGAACCTGCTGCCTTGAGGCCACTTGTGGTCTTCTAGGTCCTTGGGTGCGGCCTTTTGACTGAGTCCAAGTTTTACAGAGCAAATCCTTTTATTAAGGGGATTTGTTCTGGGAAGTTTGGATTCAGTCAAAGGGCCACACTTGAGGACCTAGAGGGCCACATGTGGCCTCGAGGCTGCAGGTTCCCCACCCCTGACCTAGCTATCCTCTTAGAGAGCTTACATGCTATTGGAATCCAAATCCATGCCCCACAGACACTTAGCATCCCAGGAAGAAAGGAAAAAAATTAATGTTATCAGACACCCTTCTTTTCAGCAACAAAACTATTAACAATTATTAATAATTAACCATTATTACTGATTTTAAATATTACTTATCATCCTATTTAATCTCCAGGGTCAAAAATAAAATCCTGTCTTTGGCTTTTAAAACTTTTCATAACTTGGCCCCTTTTTTCCTTTGTAATCTTACACCATACTCTGCAATCCAGGGGCACGTATTACCTTGGGGTTCCTTGCACAAGACACTCCATCTCCTGGCCACGAATGTTTTCAGTGGCTGTCTACCTTGCTGAAATTCTCTCCCTCTTTATCCCTGCTTCCTGGCTTTCTTTAAGCCCCAACTAAAGTCTTGTTCTCTCAAAGAAGTCTTTTTCATTGCTGGTTCATCTTAGTGCTTTCTCTCTGAGGCTAGCCCCAATTTCTCCGGTATATATCTTACTTGTACATGGTTTGTTTGTGTGTAATCTGCTGTTAGACTGTGAGCTCCTGGAGAGCAGTGACTGATTTTGCCTTTCTTTGTATCCCTATCTCTTAACACAGTACCTGGCACATAGTAGGTACATAAATGCTAGCTGTCTGCCTGACTTTCAACATCATCTACAAATATACAGTAGCCAAGGAGTGGGAGAGAAGATGTTTAATCTTGGCTCTGCCGTTGATCATGTGACTTTGGACAAGTCACTTTACCTTTAAGAGCCTCAGTTTCCTGATCTATACAATTAGGAGGCAGGATCAGGTAATCTAGAAAGTGTTTTCTAGCTCCAAATCCCATTATCTTTGTTATAATGGATTTGTGTGGCTTGGCAGCTGGAGAGAAGCGCCCCCCCCCCTCCAAACTTGTGAAGTATCCCTTTATTTAGCATACAACTACAGCGAGGGTTTCAGTTTAACCAATGTTCACCTCGGTAAGCAGCGAGAGCTTATGTTCAGCAGGATAAAGTGTGGAATAGAAAGCAGTGGTGGAAGAAAGAGGAGGGACAGAATAAGCATTTATTAAGCACTGACTATATGCCAAGCACTGTGCTAAGCACTTTACAAATATTGTCTCATTTGATCCTCACAACAATCTTGTGAGGTAAGTGCTGTTATTATCCTCATTTTACAGTTGAGGAAACTGAGGCAGACATTGGTTAAGTGACTTGCCCAGGGTCACACAACTAGCATGTGTCTAAGGCCAGATTTTAACTCAAGTCATCATGTCTAGCATTTTTTTCCACTCCACCACCTAAATGCCTCCAAGAAGAAGGAAGAAGGAGGGGTAACAGTAGAAAGCCCTGGAGAATAGGGAACAGTTACTAAATGGGGCAATGATGAAAGAGGGAGACATTGTGCTTGGGGAGCTGAAGAAATCTAGGCCTGAGCTCTACCAATATTCAAGGCCCAAGATTCATTGTAGCATGGAATATTTTTGTATGTCAATGAGGTGAGTCAACACATAGGTACAAAGGCATTCATTTATTTTGGCTAAAGGGCCCCAGGTATGTAGTTTAAAAACTGCAGGAGACTGTGAGAGCACTGGTTGTCAACTCTGGCTTTCCACATAACCTAGCATTAATCAGCAGTTCAATTCTGAACCATTGATTAGGTCCAAGGGAGAGCCTCTGAGTATAAATAAAAGCTTTGTGTCCATTCCTTACCTATCAGACGAAAGGCAAGTTTTTTCGATGTCAGAGGCACTAGAATACTTTCCTAATTAGGTCATGGGATTTAGACCTGAGAGGGACCTTGGAGATACTCTAGTCCAGATCGCTTATTTTACAAAAGTGAAAATTGAGTCTTAGCGGAGGATTTGTTATACACCTTCCAGATGATGTGACCTTTGGTGCTAATGATCTATTATAAATTGTTTCCTGCTGTACAACCCTCTTCTCTTGCAGTGTTCATGCTAGTCTGCCTTTTTGCCTAATTATTAAGTCAACAGGCATTAATTAAGCACCCACTAAGTATAAGGCCCTATACTAAGCATCGGAGATGCAAAGAAAGCCAAAAATAGTCCCTGCCTTGAAAGAGCTTACAAGCTCATGGGGAGAAAGCATGCAAACAAATATGTATAAAAAAGATATATAGATATAGATATACACATAATATGCATACATATACATGTGTATGTGTATATTATGTATACATTACACATATGTTTATGTATATCTAGAGATATCTATATCATATATACCTATGATAAATTGGAGATATTCTCAAGCAAAGGCAGTAGAATGAAAGGAGACTGGGAAAGATTTCTTGCAGAAGGTGAGGTATTAGTTCTATTTGAAGGAAGCCAGCAGGTAGAGGTGAAGAGGGAGAGAACTCCGGGGATGGGAGACAGCCAGTGAAATGCACAGAGTTGGGAGAAAAGAGTATGTTATTTAGGAACAGCAAGGAGGCTATATGTCACTGGTGGATGGGAAGGAGATATAAGAAGCCTGGAAAGGTGTGAAGGGGCTGGTTTGTGAAGGGTTTTAAATGCCAAAGGGAGTACCTAATGTTTGATCCTGGAGGTAGTAAGGAGCCACTGGAATTTATTGAATTGGAGAAGGGAAATGGAGATTGACAGAGTCAGACCTGAACTTTAGGAAGACCACTTTGATAGCTGAGTGGAGGAAGAATAGGAATGGGTAGAGACTTAGGGAGGAATGCATTCTGTGTGTGTGTGTGTGTGTGTGTGTGTGTGTGTGTGTGTGTGTGTGTTTAATATGAAAGAAGAAACTGAGAAATACCTCCTTAGCTGTCAACAGGAAAAGAGATCCATTGAAGATGTCTTGGCCAAATCTACCGCTGTGCTTCAGTGTTCAACTGTGAGAGGCTCCCTTGTGGGCAGAGCCGTCCGTAATAGAATCCAAAACACAACTGTGCTTTTGGCTCCCACCAAGCACCACCAATCAGCAACTGTTGATTGACGCTAGATTCTATAGTTGTGAAACAGAGGGATTAAGGGTGCAATAACCTTGCATAGAGTTGCAGCTACACCTATTCAACCCCTTAGTCACCAACCCTTCTCTGAAACAAGTTAGACTTTCCATCCGTGGGTCTGGCTGGAAGAAGAAAAGATGAATTGATTTGACTGCAGGGGTTGGGGGTTTTGCTGATAATGTATATCTTTGATATCAGTATGCTTGCTATTTTAAGTAAATTGTTTTTGGCTTTTATTACTGGGGTAAAAAAAGTAGCAAGTTAGATCTCTCTCAATCTGAGTCAGGGCAAGGTCTGGCACTAGTAATCTAATTATTTTTCCTATCTTTCCTACTTCACATCCGTTTTTCAGCTAACTAATATACTAATAATAGCTAATAGCTAATGTTTATATAATGTTTACTATGTGCCAGGCACTGTGCTAAGCAATTTACAATTATTATCCCCTTTGATGCTCACAACAACCCTGGGAGGTAGGTGCTACCATTATCTCCATTTTATAGTTGAAGAAACTGAGGCAAACAAAGGTTAAATGACCTGGCCAGGGTCACACAGCTAGTAAGTATCTAAGGCTGAATTTGAACTTAAGTCTTCCTGAATCTGGGACTATCACCTAAAAGGGATTTACATAATGGAGAATTTATGTGATTCTATAGGTGGGTTGTTTTTGTGGAACCAGGAACCCCCATAGAACTCTACCACTGTAGTATCTGTGATCTCTTCCTCAACTGACAATTTGTGATAATTCTGATGGGTCAGAGACTCTGGCATTTGCAGTGGGAAGACACATGAACCTGGATTTGTGAAACATAGAATTTTAGAGCTGGGTAGGACTTCAGTGACCCTCAAATCTAACCCATAACTGAAAGGGAAGGGGAAAAGGGAATAAACATTTATTAATCACCTACTGTGTGAACTGTTTGAAGTGATTTGCAAATCTTATCTCATTTGATCCTCACAACAACGCTATGAGGTCAGTGCTATTATAATCCTCATTTTACAGTTGAGGAAACTGAGGCAGATAGCAATGAAGGGTCCTAAAGTTAATAAGTGTGTGGGGTCACATTTGACTTCAGGTCAGATGCTCTATCCCTTGCACCACAAGCGCTGATCCAGCCTCTGAAGACCTCCAGTGAGGCAGAACCCATGACCTCCTGAGGCAGCCCATTTCCCTTTTGGATAGATCTAATTGTTAGGAAGATTTTCCTGATAGTAAACTTATCATTGCCTCTGCAGCTTCTACCTGCTGATCCCTGTCCTACACTTTGGGACCAAACAGAATGTGTCCAATCCTTTTTCCATGTGATATTTTTTCTCCCCTGGGTCTTCTCTTCTCCAAGTTAAACACCACCCTTTGGTTCAACTAATCCTCGTAGCTAGGTAGTGCATTGTTACCAGGCAGCTAGGTGGTACATTGTTTAGAGGGCTAGATGTGGAGTCAGGAGCTTGAGTCTAAATCCTACCTTACATAACCACTAGCTTTTTGACCCTGGGTTAGTCACTTAATCTCTGTCTACTTCAGTTTCTTCATCTATAAAATGGACATAATAATAGCACCTACCTCCCAGGGTTTTTGGGAAGATCAAATGAGATAACATGGAAAGCACCTTGCAAACCTTTATGCATTATAGAAATGCTAGTTATTATTGCTTAATGTAGACTCAAGACTCCTCCACCATTAGTTACCCTTTTATTAGATGCTCTCCAGCACTGTTCTGAAGCTCTCTGGAGATCTGAATACAGTTCTCCAGATGTAGTCTTGACCAGGGGCAGGGAACCTGCAGCCTCAAGGTCATATGTGGCCCTCTAGGTCCTCAAGTACAGCCCTTTGACTGAATCCGAGACCCTTGGTCTTGACAAAAGGAGAGAGCAGAGAAGCCATCTTCTCTTAACCCTAAAAGTTCTGCCTCTCTGAATAACCAAATAGCCCCAGATCACATAAGTTGCTCTGGCTGACGTACTGTTTATCCTTCTTGAACTTATAGTCCACTAAAACAAGACTGTGCCTGTCTCTTCCTGTACTTGTGACACTGAGTTTTTGAACCCAAGGTGAGAGACACAAGTTTATTACTATTGATCTTGGCTCCGCCCAGGGATGTGCTAGAGCCATCTCTAACCTGCAAAGCCAGTTGTTAAATTTTCAGTGTGAGCGTTTACACCTCAGAAATTGGCAAATTCCAAATCAGGGCTTGATTTCTTGTTCTTTTGTGGATCGCCCAGACTTAAGAAAACAATGGAGAAAATCTTAATAATGTAGATTAAATTCATATAAGGTACCTGGTTGTTAAATGTTTAGTAGCACATCCTTGGCTATACTTGACCAACCCTAGCCTGTTGTTGCACAAGTCCCAATATTACACCTACTTTTTTTTTTTAATTCTAAACTTAAGAAATAAAACAAGCATTTCTATAACATAGTAGAATAGGAGGGAAAAAAAGATGATTGCACATGAAACTGCAAATCTATTATTCCTTTTAAATATATAATATTCCTTTTAAATATATAATAAAATTATCATGCAACTTTCTTTTTTTTCTTCCCCTCACCCTAGAGATGGCTACCATTAGACGCAAATATGGGTGTGTGTATGTGTATATATATATACATATATATGAATGTATGTATGTATATGTAAAATCATTCTATACACACTTCTATTTATCAGTTCTTTCTCTGGATGCAGATAGCATCTTCCTTCACAGGTCCTTTGTAGTTAATATAATAGTCTACGCCTACTTTTAACATCTTTGCCTAATCTGCCTCTTCCACACTTTGTGGTTTTAGTGTAAATTTTTGTCACCTGTTGATATGATGTCTGGATTCCTTTCCCCCAGAGATTGGTAGCACTGAACTCCACACCAAGCCTGAGGGAATACACTTAGCTAATGTGAGTTGTACCATTAGTGGTAGGCTTGGTTGTTTTATTACATTACTTCCCCAAGGATACAGTGACTCTGTCTAAATCCAGTGTGCTTATGTCTTGATCATTATGATCATTTCATTTCACCAAACAATGAAAACCGTGATATCCCAGCCAGAGATGTATGGGTTAGTAGGTAGAAGAAAAGTGGTATCTAGTTTTGTCCAGAAATCCTGACAGTCTCTCCCTCCCAGCTTGATTTTGGTTTTTTTTTTTTTTTGACTAGGTAAAAGAGGCCATTCTTTGCCTCATTTCTTACCTAGCCTTAATTACTGAATTGGTATTGCCTTAGTCAAACTGAGACCTGGGAAAGACCTTAGCTTAAAAAGGCCAAGGTCTTTCACTGCATCCAGGGCCATCTCCAGTCATCCTGATCTATGTCTTGCCACTGGACCCAGATGTCTCTGGAGAAGAAAATGCGCCTGGTGACTTTGCACAGCCCTCCCTCACTTAAATCCAGTTCACTTGCAAGTCAAGATATCACTTTCCTGATATCATGGTCCTTTTTCAGAACGAAGGACAAACAATGAATGATCTGGTACCCAAAGGCAAACATGCTTGGTAATTAAGGGCAATAGCCGTAGTCCAAGAGAAGAACCCTCCTGGAGATAGAGAGTTTGGTCCAAAATATGTTCAGAGAGAGGAAGCCAGAAGCCTAGGTTGGGTCAAGCCAGAGTTCATTTGGACGCAGGACTCAAGAGGGTAAAATGAGAGGTAAAATGGATTTCAGAGCAGTAATCTCCGGTTGCTCGGTGGAGAGTCAGAAAAAACACACTACATCAGTGCAGGTGAAATGGGAGTTTGTTTTACATCTCTCTTTGACAGAGATGACATTCTTCTACTACAGCCGGATCCGTGGCTCCTCCTTGTTTTGCTATGTTGGTGTTCCTGAGGCTCAAACAAATGGGACCCATCCTCAGTTTGCCAATGTCCCCAAGATATGGCCTGGCCAAGTGTCCTTGCCTCTCTTCCTGGGTATTTAAGATGCAAAGATGTTCCAGCAGTATCTAATGTGGTGGAAAAGAAACATCACTGGGCTTGAAGTCAGATGATTTGGATCCAAGCCTCAACTCTATACAATTGACTCTCTGTTTGGTGTCAGACAAGTTAATTCACCTCTGTGCGCCTCCCTTTCTCTGTAACAGGAGAATAATAATCCCTCTGTAATCTTTATGTCACTGTGACATTATAGGAACTGCCCATCTTGTTTTCCAGTCATACATAGCTCTCATGACATCCTTTGTGCTTCTTGCCCAGCACAATTCCTGGTTTGTCACGTGTTATAAATTGTCCATTCTGGGAATACAAAGACAAGAATGAAGAGTCCTGACCCTCAGGGAGCTTGGAAGAGTTCTGGGTTCTCATCTTGACAAGAAGTGCCTTACTTAGATGCTGTGTGACACCTAGGTGAACCCCTTAATTTCCAGCCCACAGGCCTTGCCCCCTATTCAATCTCTTTCTCTGAGCACAGTAATAAAATAAATACCAGCATTGCTTCTGGAAAGGGCAGCCCTATGGATCAGCTCAATACAATTCAAGCACGCTCCACACCAAAGCTGCCTTCCCCAGTCCCCACTGCCCTAAATGTGTTGTCTCCCCCTATTAAAATGTAAATGCTTTTGTATCCCTGGTTCTAAGCACAGTATCTGGCACATGGAAATTACTTAACCTGCTGACATTGAATCCTAAGGTCCTATGGGCCTTACTTTTTACACTGCTAATTAGAGAAGGGAAGGCAAGGGAAGGAGAAAGGAAGAAGTATTTATAGAGTATCTATTGTGTGCATGGTACTGTGCTAAGTGTTTTTTATAAATATTATCTCATTTGATCCTCACTGTAACCCTGTAAGGGAGGTACTATTATTTTCCCAATTTTGTAATTGAAGAAATTGAAGCAAGTGACTTGTCCAAGATCACACAGCTAGAGAGTGTCTGAAGCTAGATTTGAACTCAGGTCTTCCTGACTCCAGGCCCAGGTCTCTAGCCATAGTGCCACTAGCTACCTCTTTTTAAAAGTCATTTCTATTAACAAAAATCTCATCTGTTGACCCATTTGACAGCGCCAAGGGTTTTGGTGTTGAAATTTTTCTTTCTGGGTCCTCAGTAGGTGTGGTTGCGGAGGAGGTGGGGGCTGCTGCACCAGCAGAAGTAGTTGCCAGGTCACATTTCCACAGGGGTTGCTTCCCAGGATGGTGAGGCTGTGAGGTCTGACCAAGAAGCAAGTGCCCTGAGAGTACTGCCATTCCTAAGGCTCTTGGGGTCTACCTGCCTGCCTTAAAGCATCAGAAGGGGATTCAGAATTTAAATCCAGTCCTCTTTCCACCGCTCCCTGCTTCTTCAAGTTCAAGGGGGAGCCCCTAGTTCTAGAGTTCTAAGATTTAATTAACATCTAATCCCTTTCCTAGGAGACTGGATGTGTTCACTAAACATATACCCTTTGTGATTTTTGAGGTCCTCTAGAACAGAGGCATCAAACACAAAGAGAAACGAGGCCACCAAGCTATACAGAAGGCTCCCTGCTGCCGTTGCTCATTTAGAAAACCACATACAGTCAATCCTTAACTTTTGTGAGGGCAATGTTCCTAGAAAATGGTACAAAAGTAAAAAACATGAATGTTGATACATTGAACCTATGGAAAATAAAGGGTTAGAGTCCTATGATCACCAAAAACTGTAGTCTTTCACTAGAGATTGCTGAAAATATACTTTTCTGCAAACAATTTTAACAGTGACATTAATTCTGATAACATGCACTTTTCCTGACACAATAACTATGAAATAAAATTAGTAACATGCAAAACATTTTTCTTACTAGTAATTCCCCAGAATTCTCTGACTTTTTCTGCCTACATCTCGATAAAAAAATTGATTTCAGGCAATATTCACTTTTCATAGCACATGAAATTTACAGTACTGTAAATACTATACATAAATAAAATTCTTAAAACTAAAACATTTTATAACCTGAATCTTACCTTCCACATATCAGATAACATAGTGAGGGCATTGTGCTATGTCTCTACCTTAGCTGTCCTCCGAAAAGCGACGGAGAGGTTGCTGGGACATTGATGCTATTGGAAGATGCTGAGACTAGCAATCACCATCACCTCTGACACTCTTGTCCTTCACAGCTGGTGGATGGCATTAGAGAGCTCTGTTTCGTGGGATGTTTGAGATCCTTCAGGGTCTCAGAGTATGGAAGCATAGCAGAAGAAAATTGACATTTAACCTTGAGGCTGATCAACAATTGGACTTGACAACCTCCATGTCTCTAGCCCGCTGGTTGATTAGGCCAATAGTGGCTGCAAACATCCCAGCATGAAGTTTATCTAGCACCTTTATTTTTTCACTATGTCATCATTGACATTTTATGCTTGGGCTTAGAACCCAAATGACTTATACTATGGCATAATTATAACTCAAAACTTGAGTTTTAAAGACAAACATTGAAAATATACAAAGAATGCGCAGGGAGCTCCTCTCTACAACAGGAGGATGAATTAAACCAGTGAAGGGCCTAGTAGGATTCCAGCCTCTCCACAAACACGTGCTCATCTATTGAGCCTAGTGGTTATTAACCTGGTTGTCAATAAGAAAGTGAAAATGAGGTTACTGATAAAATCACTCAAATGCATGAAGTTGAAAGTTGAACTCCAGAATGTTAAGGATTGACTGTATTAACATTATCTATGTTCTACTGTATTTTTATTTATTTTGTTAAATATTTCCCAATTACATTTTAAATTGGTTCAGGAGAACTAGGAAGTGTTTCCTGAGCCAGTTTGACCCCTCTGTTCTAGTGTGAAAAGAGCACTGGACTTGGAGACCTGAGTTCTTGTCTTTATTCTAGACCCTTCCTAACTATGTGACTGAGAGTAGATGGCTTCACTTCTGTGGACCTTTGTCTCCTCATATGTAAAATGAGAATAATAATACTTGCACTAACTGCCTTACAGGGTTGCTGTAAGGGAGGTAATAATAATAATAATAATAATAATAATAATAGCTCATATTTATATAGCACTTAAAATGCGCCAGGCAGTGTGCTATAAACCTTAAATTGCTATAGTAATGAGTATGATGATAGTATGATTACGATGAGGATAAAGAAGCATTTGTTAATCCCTGTGCTAAGCATTCAAGATAAAAACATAAGTAAATGATAGAATAGGATGGGATGGAATGGGGTAGAGTGGGATAGGGTAGAATAGTGTTGGATAGGATAAGATGATATAAGAAAGAAGAGGATATGGAGAAACAAGATGATCCTGAAGATATTTAAAAGACAACCTGACAGTGGGTAGAGAGCTGGTTTTAAAGTCAGGAAGACCTGGGTTCAAGTTCTACCTTTGATATGGTATATACTGGTCCTGTGACTTTGAACAAATCACTAACTCTCTTACATGGGCAACTCTAAAAGTATCTATTACAGAACATCTGTGATTTGCATTGGTAGAAGGAGTTCCCTAACCAGGAGCTCCCTACATTGATACAATGGACAAAAAAATTATTATTATTATTACTATGGCCTTTAATCACATCTTCTGTCAATGTTCATCCTTGAAGATAGAAGAGAACTCATCATTTTCATCTGTGTTTGAACTCTCCAGCAACAGAAAACCTGAAGCATTCTCTAGGAGAGAAGCATTTGGTCAGATAAGCCACAGGTTTACATGCCTGCCTACTCATTAGCTGCATGACATAAAAAGTTAGAGACCCAGAAATTAGCAGGAAACATGCCTAATGATACCCTACAGTTAGAATCATATACACAGTATCATAGACAATTAGAGCTGGAAGGAACCTTTAAAAAAATCATAGATCTCAAACCTCTCATTTTACCAAGGAGGAAATGAGGCCCATACATGGAAAGGACTTACCCAAGGTCACCCAGCCAGTCATTGGCAGATATGGTCCTAGAATTCAAATTTCTTTTCCTCTATTCAGGCTCATTACCCCACATGGAGAAAATGCTAAGCCATATAGTGAGAGGCAAAGAATGCCAAAGTTGAAACCAGAAGACCCTGCATTCAACTTCTGGATTTGACATAAAAGGACCTGAGTTCAAATTCTGCCACTTTTACTTAATGCTTGACCTAGGGTCAGCTACTTTGGCCTCTCTGTGTCGCTGTTTCCTCCTCTGAGAAATGAGGATTTGGATTGGGTAGCCTCTATGGCCCTTTTAGCTCTAAATGTATGATCCTACAGTCTGTAAAATGGGACCAATAATATCCATAAAGCATCCTTCAAAGGATTGTTGTTTTGGAAGAACTTAGTAAACCCTAAAGTTCTATTTAAAAATGAATTCTTGTTAGGTGAGGTTAAGACATCAATCAGCTACAGGAAAAGCAAATGATAATAGCTAGTATTTATATAATATTTTCAGGTTTGCGAAGTACTTTATATTTATTATCTCATTTGACATGCACAACAATGCTGGGAGGTAAATGCTACTGTCATTCCCATTTTGTGGATGAAGAAACTGAAGCTGACAGAGGCTAAGTGACTTTCCAAGGGTCACACAACCCTGTACATGTTTAAGGCCAGTTTCAAAGATCTTTCTGACTCCAAGTTCAGCACTCTCTCCACAGTGTCACAACTACCTCTACTGCTGGAGGAATGAGACAGATAATCCCCAAATTCTTCATATTTGTCCTTAAAATGTTATGGAAATACAGCAACTAACTTTTCTTTCTAATTCTGTCTTGATTAATCTAACAATAATTGGTGCTCCCTGGGCACATATCAACTGACAAGGGGGAGCATCTCCAACATGTAGTAGGGCACAGGGAGACAGTGACCTAGTCTTTTTAAATTGCCTCAGAGAATCCAAAAAGTCAGTGATACACATGTGGGAAAGTCAACATGGATCATAGGTTTGAAAAGATACCACTGTCTGACTTGTGGCACCAAGATCATGCACAGGCATCATTTTTTAAGGAGGAAAAGAGGTTTTTTTCTTTTTTTTTCAAATATATGCAGGACCAGATAAGGTTTTATCCCAAAGTCTGCACTAAAGCTCAAAGTTCACTATCTCAACTCCACACCCTGACAGTGGCAAAGGCCAGATCTGGTGAAGGGAAACTTTGCCTCCAGGCTCTGCCCTTCCAGGAAGCTATTTCCCATACCTACCCCCCCACAATTCATCTGTTGTATGGAATTCCTTACCCCACTTTGCCCTCACATTCCCAAGGAAATAAGAAACATCTGGCAAAACATCTGTGCATAGTTTATCGAGCAGTATACAAACATTCCTTCAACAAACATTTATTGGGCATCAGTGAGTCCAAGAGACATAAATTATGGCACATAAATTTCAAGCCAAGATTTACATTAAAAATAAAGGGGAGGTGAGGAGGAATAGACCCTGGAGACCAGGGTCACATTTCATCTTTTTATTCAATAGATATAGAGGATAAAACTTCTTTTAACCTGTATTAAAGTCTCCCTTCACTTCTTCCTTCACCTACCATCTGTCAGATGAAGTACACATGTGCATAAGCTGCCTGAGGAATCCAGATGTTTAAAGGTGTCAATGAAAGGCCCTAAACTTGTCACAATCAACTGTGAAAGTCATTGGATAAAGAACACCACATGTAGATGGGTTTGCATAGACAAGAGTAAAATGTACTGAAATTCACCCAGCTGAGATATTCGTTAAGCGCTGTGTGCTATGCTAGACACTTCAGGAAATACAAGTCTAGAGAAGAGATGGTCCCTGCCTTCATGAAGCTTTTAGACTAATAGGGTAATGAACAGGCCTCAGACCTGTCAGTGAGTTAGAAGGATGTTCCACCTTCCTCTGGTGGAACAGGCAGATGAGGACAATTTGTTCCAGTGGCCATGAAGGCGACTGAAGCAGGTGCTTTGGAGCAATTAGAGCTTGGTTAGACATCAAAGACGCCAAAATCATCCACTGCATCCTGAGCTATTGCTAATCATCCTGACTTTTGTCTTGCCATTGGACTTCAATGACTCTGGAACAGAGAGTGAAGCCAATGACTTTGTGCAACTCTGCCTCACTTAAACTCAATTCATGCATGAGACAAGACATCACCCATGATGTCATTGGTCCTCTTTGAACACAAAGGAGGGGGGCAGCTAGGTGGTGCAGTGGATAGAGCACCAGCCCTGGAGTCAGGAGGACCTGAGTTCAAATCCAGTCTCAGACCAAACACTTGACACTTACTAGCTGTGTGACCCTGGGCAAGTCACTTAACCCCAATTGCCTAATATATATATAAAAAAAAGAAAACAAAAGAGGAACAATAACAACAACAAATACAGATAACTTTAATGTACAATACTGTATGGTAGATCCATTAAAAAGGTACAAAACAAAGTCTGTGGAGGGGAGTAAAGTATAAGAAGACTGAAAAATAGGAAGGAACTGGGTTGGAAGGGCTTTAAATGCCAAAGAGAACACTTTATATTTGTTCCAGAGAACAATAGGGAGCCACTGGAATTTTTTGAAGTGGGGAGGATGGTCAGACCTGTACTTTAGGAAAATCACTTTAGCAGTTGAGTGGACAATGGATTAGAGAGGAGAGAGACTCGAATCAGGGAGACCAACCAAAAAGTTATTGAAGAAGTCTAGGTGAGGGGTGTTGAGGGCCTGCACCAGGGTGGTGGCTGTGCCAGAGAAAAAGAAGGGATGGGTAGAGTAGATGTTGAAAGGCAGAAATGACAAGGCTTGGTAATTGATTGAATATGTAGGATGATAGGGGTTGAGGATGATACCAGGGTTTCCAGCCTGGGTGACGACAAGAATTGTGATACCCTGGACAGGTATAAAAAAGTTGGGAAGAAGAAAGGGTTTATGGGGAAAGAGAATGCATTCTGTTTTGGACATGTTGAGTTTGAAATGTCTATAGGACATCCAGTTTGAGATTTCCAAGAGGTTGTTGGTTATGTGGGCCTGGAGTTCAGGAGAAAGACTAGTTCTGAATATTGCGATCTTGGAATTATCTGTATAGAGATGATAATTGAACCAATAGGAGCTGATGAGATCATCAAGTGAGATAGTAAAGATGGAGAAGAGAAGAACTATGATAGACCCTTGGAAGGCATCTAGGGTTAGTGGATGTTACCTATGTGAAAATCCAGCAAAGAACACTGAGACAGACTCTTCCTACAAGTGTAAAGAGAACCAGGAAAGGGCAGTTTTGTGAAAACTTAGAGAGGAGAGATCATTTAGGAGGAGAGGGAAAGGAAAAGAACAAGCATTTATATTGTACCTACTGTGTGTCAGGCACTTGCTAAGAGCTTTTATAAATTTTATCTCATTTGATCCTCACAACAACCACCCTGCGAAGTAGATGCAGTTATCCCCATTTTACCATTAAGGAACATGGGGCAAAGAGAGGTTAAGTTACTTGTCCAAGATCACACGGTAAGGGTCTGAGGCTGGATTTGAACTCAAGTCTTCCTGATTTCAGGCCCAATGCTCCATCCACTGTGCCACCAGCTGCAATAGTGTCAAATGCTATAGAGAGATCAAGAAGAATGAGAAATGAGAAAGAGCAGTCAGGAGATTTGTCAATCAGGAGATCACTGGTAACTTTGGAGAGATTGAGTTCAACCGAATGATGATAACAGAAGCCAGAAGGCAGAAGGAGAGGAGAAGTGGAGATGCAGAAAGCTTCATTTAAGGGCTTCTCCTGTATGGGGTGGTGGCTAGAAGGTATGATAGGGAGAGGTTGGAGATTAGAGCATAGTAGTCATGGCTGGTACAATCTGTTGAAAAAGATGAAAAGGGATGAGATCAAGAGTGCATGTTGAAAGGTTTGCCTTGGCTATCATTTCATGTGAGTAGAGGTAAGGGAGGACATGGTGGAGGAAGACGTCTGAGGAACATGAGATGAGGAGGAGGAGGAAATATGGAGCTTTCAGTGAATGGATTGGGGTTTTTTTGGTGAAATATGTATGAGATGAGTTCCTAAGCTGAGAGTGTGGAGGTGCTGTCAGGGTAGGAAAGTTGAAGAGAAGAGAATGTTTGAAACAGCCACCGTAGTGAATGAGATAGTAAATTCATTAGGAACATGGAAAGAATTTGCCTTGCTGCAATAAAGGCACATTTGAGATGATGTAACATAAATTTGTAGGAGACCTAGTTAGCATTGTTATGTGATTTCCTCAGGCTCAGGAGCATTCATCAGCATGTGAATAGGAGTAAAGGAGGCAGATGGTAGGAATAAATCAAGGCTGGGGTTTGGAGAGGTATGACCTTTAATAGGATGAAGAGATAAGAGATTTGAGTATTGAGGATAGTGTAGAGTTGAACTGATTCCCCAAGGGTTGAGATAAAAAAGGAAGGAGATTGTCGCCAGTGCAGAGATGATGATCTGCAAAAGAACTGAGGAGTGGAGAGACTGTAGGCCACAGTGAGGAAAAAGAACAAAGATGAGGTCCTAGGGAAAGATGGAGTAACAAGAGATTATGGTCAGTTCAAGGAATTTTAGAATTTAGGAACTTGGAAATAGAACGTTTGTGAGAGATGATAAGATCAAGGATATGAACTGCTTTATCGTATGACTGAGACAGAGTGGAAAAGTAGGTCATGAGAACTGAGTAGTTTGAGGGACTAGGAAATTAGGGTATTTGAGGGGGCATCACTATGCATGTTAAGGTTCCCCCAGTATGAGGGCAAGAGATATGGTGCAAAGACTGAGAGCTACCACTAAACTCATTAAGAAAGGAAGGAAGAAAGAATGTCCTGGAAGTTGGTAGTTAGTAACAACTAGGATCTAGGTAGGATGCCAAATGTTAGTTATGTGGACTTCAAAGGAGGAGAGGTCGTTGAGTGAAGGTGGTAGAGGGAAAGTCTACCAGTGGCAATGGGGAGCAAGGAATATTGACTTCCCCATTATGACCAGTGAGTTGGGGGTATGAGTAAAAGTGCAACCAAGTGGTGGAATGGGTAGCCAGGGGCCATCAGGAAGGAGCCAGTTCTCAATGAGCACTGGAAGATAAAAAGAATATGAAAGAAAAGGTGAAGATTGGAGCCTGACAATGTTGGATTGTTGATTTTGTGTACATCTTCCCCCTCCTCCTACCTGACATGTACACATACACACAAAGTATTATCTATACTCCTAACCATCTAAGATATGGACATAATAAAACATGTACCTTGAGGATTAAATAAGCTAACATGTGAGGATGGGCTTTGCACACCATAAAGGGGTATGGAAATGTGAGCAGTGACTGCACTGCTTTTCTCTAATGTTATATCTTAGAAAGGAAAAAGATGAAGTGTAATTTCAAATATGCTAAATCTTTCATAATTTCACATTAATTTTTCAATTAATCTTTGAATCAATTTTAATTTTGTAATTTTAAATTATAATTTAAAAATTTTTATGATTAAGAAACTCTTAAATATTTTATTACCCCTATCTAATGTTTACTGGCTGTGTGACCCAGGGAAAGCACTTACCCTTTCATAACTTTATTTTTCTCATCTGTAAAATGGGAATAATAAAAATAGCACCACCTACTTTATGAGGTTGTCAGAAAGAAAGCACTTTATAAACCTTAGAACCCTATAGAAATGTGACCTCCTCAGCCTTCTACTGCTACTATTATTGCTATTATTATTATTTTTTCTAGTCAATATTATTATTTTTTCTAGTCTTCTTCACTCCCCTCCCCTCACTCCACTTCCCCTGAGAGCCCCCAAGTTAATCAGTTTGAAATAAAAATATAAGCGTATCCCTAAGGTCCAGTTTATAATAAGCCAAATTTACCCTCCTGCTGCTGTGAACCTAAAATTATATTGATCAACTTCAATAATCTACAACATACGGATTATTATTAGTTCTTTTTTTTGCAAATAAAGATAACTGGAAGGTGTAGTAGCTCCAAAGTCACAGGATCTGGGTTCAAATCCTGTCTCTGATGCTTACTACATACATAATCTTGGGCAAGTCACTTAACCTCCCAGGAGCCTCAGTTTCCTCATCCATAAAATGAGGTGATTAAGCTAAATAGCCTTGGGTCCATTTCAGTTCTAATTTTATGATACCTAGTCAAGTCTAGGCCACGTTGTCTCTGTATGACCTTGGACAAATCACTTAAACTTTGTGGACCTCAGTTTCATCACTTAAGGTTCTTTTCAGCTTTAAATCTATGATCCAGTGATCTGCCACTACTCAGCTCCTGCCTAGCTCATTGTTCATACTATCTCCTTCCTATTGCACTGACCCCTCAATCCCACCTCTACCCTACTTCCTACTTCCTTCTATCTCTTCTTTAATAGAAGGCAGACTTCTTTTGGGAATTGCATTCTTGAATTTAGAACTAAAAGGAATTTTAAATATTATCTGGGCCAAACCCTTCACTTTTACAGAGGTGTAAATTTACTCTCAGAGAGGTTAGGTGATTTGCTCAAAGGTCAGTTATAAAAAGTTCAGGAGTATACTGGTAAATGTTTAACTACTGGCTCTCTAAAAGAAAAAGAAAAAAAAAAACTACCATGACCCACCTTTATTTTACTCTACATTATTAACATTTTTTTCCATCACTATCTTAAATCTAGAGAATTACCAAACAATAAATTAAACCCTGATTTGTAGCATTTGTTGATGTAACAATCAGTTCTAGATTGGGCTGGTTCCTATGCAAGTTGCAGAGGTAGGATTTGAACCCAAGTTTTATGACTCAAAACTGAGTGGTCTTTCCTCTATACCATATTAGCTTATTGTAGAGAAATAGAAACCAAGCCTCAGAAAGTGAAATGACTTGTTGAGGGTCTTATAGACACAGGGGAAGTCTCAGGATAAAATTTTGAATTAAATTGAATGTAATTTTCATATGTAATAATTCTCCTTGTATAATTCCGGGAGAGAAGAGGAGATAGGAAAATAATTTTTTAGATCAGAGGATTCTTAACCTGGGGTATGTAAACTTTAAAAAAAGTTATTTAATATTATTGGTTTCCTTTGTAATTCTATGCATTTTATTTTATAAACTTAAAAACTTTTTTCTTCTGAGGAGTCCGCAGGTGCCATCAGGCTTGAGTTTCTTTGTATATAAAGCTAAAGGGCTAAACTAGTTGATTTCCAAGGTCCCTTAGGGCTCTTAATATTATATTTTAAGGTCCCTTCTAGTTAAATCATTCAATGAATGTGACTAGCAGGGTGCTGGATGGTAATAGACACTCAATTCAGCAAAACATTAAGTATTAAATCCGTGCAGGATGAGCACTCCTTGAATGCTCAGAAACAAAGATATCTTTTGAATCAAAGAGATCAGACAACTCGTCAGAGCCAGAGGAGATCTTAGAGACCATCTAACCCAACCCTTTCATTTCAATAATGAGGAAACCAGAGCCCAATGAAAGGTAAAACAATTTACCCAAGAATGTTAGCCTGGTGCCTCACACATAGTAAGTGTTTAATGAATGTTTGTTGCAATGTTGCCTCGTAACAGAACTAGGATTTGCCATCCAGTCCTCCCCAGCTCCAAATTCTGTATATTTGTATCATCTTACATATCTACATCCATATCTGTGTCTGTCTTTGTCAGGACTGGGAAGGAAGATGTGCTTAATGTTTCTACAGCAGGCAAAGGGTGGTTAGAGAATTCTGTCCAACCAAAGTAATAAAGTGTATTTATTCACTCATCTTACTCCTTGTATAATTCCTGGGTCAAGAGAAGGAGATAGGAAATTGTTTTGTTTTTTTTTTTCTTCAAATGCCAGAGGGTTCTTAACCTGAGGTCTTTGAACTTTAAAAAATTTGTTTTAATATAATTGTCTTTGCAATGGTATACATTTTTATTTGTGAGCTTAAAACCTTCCTTTTCCTGAGGAGTCCACAGGCATCACCAGATTGCCAAAGGGAGCTGTGACACACGAAAAAGATTAAGAACTCCTGCTTTAGGCCATTCAATTTGGGCTCAATTGGTACAATGTGCATCGTGGTGCTGGGCTTGAATCCTGGCTCAAGACCCATTATCTAGGGCAAGTTACCTAGTCATTCTGGATCTCTGTTTTTCCACTTACAAGACGGGAGTGGGGGGAACAGTTAGACTAGACAAATTCCAAGGTCCCTAAAAGCGCTAACTCCTAGCAACCTCTTCCCTTTCTAGACATATCTATGTCAAGACTGGGGAGGAAGATGTATATTTAGTGCAACTGCAGCAGGCAAAGGATTAGATAATTCTGTTCCACCAAAGGCTGGCTTTGCCTCACCCCCGTACTCCAAGATGGGAGGAGGACAGCGTGGTTCCTGTTTATCTAATCACAACACCAGGGTGCAATTGGCTTGCTGTAAAACTTGCTTATTTTACAAAGTGCCGGAAGCAAGAGCGCCGCGGCCCTCATCCTTTCCACTTTCGGAGGCCCCATGGTCTGTGACAGCCCTTCTCCTGGGGTTGTGGGACCCTGGATTTCCAAGAGGTTAGTTGGGGTTTGACTTGAAGTAGGTGGCTCGGGATCCCGTGGCTCTGGGAACTCCCCCTGTCTGGCCTTAGAGGTGGTCTGGGAGCTTGGTAGACATAGAGCCTCAGAACAATCAGCTTCTCTGGGTTGGGGGGTTCGGAATTGGGGGCGGGTACCACCCAGGAACTTACACAGACTTCAGTAGCGCATGAATATGATAGTCATGTAGTCAAATAGCTTCAGAAGTCAAAGTGGATGATGATGGCATGTGACGACAACCCTGTAGACTTTAGGGGATTACAAGCTCAAAATGAGTGGGGAACCAGGCATTG
Organism: Vombatus ursinus; assembly: GCF_900497805.2. Classification (NCBI taxonomy): domain Eukaryota; kingdom Metazoa; phylum Chordata; class Mammalia; order Diprotodontia; family Vombatidae; genus Vombatus; species Vombatus ursinus. The sequence goes on from NW_020954556.1 coordinate 17,350,827, forward strand.
CATGGATACTGGATAGAGGGTCAAAAGATACGGATTGAAATAATAATTTGGTGGTCCTGAGCAAGTCACTTAGCCTGTCTGGACCTCCGTTTCCTTATCTATAGAAGGTAATTAGACTAGATGATTTCTGAAATTCCTTCAAGCTATGAAAGCCATAAACTTGTGAGGAAGGTAGGTAGTGGAATGGATCAGGAAATGGGATCAGCAAGACCTAAGTTCAAATTCTGTCTCAGCCCTTTACTAGCTGTGTGACATTGGGCAAATTACTTAACCTCTCTAAGACTCAGTTTCCTCATCTGTAAAAATAAGGATAACTATAGAACCCACCTCATAGGCTTGTTGTGAGGATCAAGCCAGGTAAAATATGTAAAGTGCTTTGCAAACCTTAAAGCCCTCTATAAATATTAGCTATTATGATTATTACCACCCTTTAAAAATGAATGGAACTTAAATCTGCATTAACAGAAATAGAGTGTTCAGAAGGCGGGAGATGATAATGCTTCAATATTTTGCCCTGGTCTGACTATACATGCAGTCTTGTGTCCAATTGTGAACAAGCCATTTTAGGAAAGATGTCGATAAGATGTCTAAAGGACGGTGACCCTGATGGTTGGGGAACTCAGAGAAGCCTCTATGAAATTGCACAAGAGAAGGGTTAAGAGTTCCTTGAGGGAGGGAAACATGGCTTCTTCAACCACATACCACCAACAGGAGCCACCATGATTATAATGGAAAGTGTGCAGGATTTGGAGTAAGGGGATGTGGATTTGAATTCTGACTTTGCTACTTATTACCTTTGTCCTTGGGTGAATAACTTAACCTCTCTGGGCTGTTTTCTTATCTATAAATTAGTGGATTGAACTACATGACCTCCAAAGGTCCCTTCTACCTCAAATCATTGGTTCTATGATCCTACAAAGGGTTGCCCAAACTACCTAGGAAGCAGCTTAGATTTAAAAAAATAGTTTAGAAAATTCTGTTTCCAATTTTTTTAAGTGTGCAGATATAAGAGTTATTATAAATAAACATTTTGCTAATCATGACAGTTTCATACTATCATTAGCTAATGTCTCAAAGCATAATATATACTTGGGAATGGTTCATCACTAACAATAGTGGGTATAAATCCATATTTCAAATAGTCTTGATAATTTAGAACTTTTCATCTGACTTCACCAGATATGATTAGGTCATAATTGTTTCTCCCTTGTAACGTGACTTACGGGTTCCTATTAAGAGTAGGAGAAGTTTCAGTGCTATCATTTTCTTGTTGTTCACGTGCATCTACATTATTATTATCATCCTCAATCCTTAGTTTCTTTGCAGGAATCCTATTAAGGTACTTGTCTGTTTTGTGAGGATTAGTTTGGCTAAAAGTAAATAATGTAACCTATAGAATCCCTTACCCCGACAAACCTGAACTAAAAAATGTCATAATGCACTGAAAGTAAACCCACCAGTGGGGATACTATAGTCAACCATTTCACATTGTGGAATTCCCACTCTTTCCTCAGGAATTGTGACCATATGAATATGAACCAGGTGAGGGTAGGGTCAGTGTCAATCTACATATTAAATATTAGTAAAGCTTAATTTCTTTTTAAGCTAGTAATAAACATGAATACAAGTTTAATATATTCTTCCTATACCCCTATGAATTATCTTGCCCTGGGGCACACACACCCCATTTTAAAGACCACTAGTCCAGAGCACACAAGTTCTAAAGTGGAGAGAGCTATTGCTCTCAATGCAGCATCCCAATACTCAGTGCAATGGCCTGCACAGAGTGCATAGCAAATGCTTCTTAAATATATTTACTTAATATATTAATAATTATGATTAATGATAATTAAAATGTATTAATGATGCATTTGAAGCAAATGCTTATTAAATATATTTATAAATATATTAATCAGCCATGCTTTCTAACCTATAGTTTGACATTTGCTGTATTTTATGTTATAGAAACCAAATTCTAATCTTGACTCTGCCACTACTATTTGTATGACCTTAGGAAAGCACCTTAACTTTTCTGTGACTCAGAATCTTCAGCCGTATTTGCCTAGATCACCTTTCAGTCCTTTCTAGCTCTAAATCTATGATCATATACTTTCTATAAACCTCATTTTCTCTCACTATAAGATGAGACAATAGGACTAGATTTTCTCTAAAATCCTTTCTAGACTAGACAAGTTTATTTTTTGCTGCGTGTTCCATACTTTTGAGAAATTTCAGCCTATCATAAATTTCAATACACTCACCATGAACATTTTAGTTGATTAATACAAATATTTTCTCTTTGCCTTTTTTCATTATTCAATCTTTCAAGAACAGGTTACATCTTAGCAAGTTTCATTTTTAAAATGGACAATCATAAATTGGCATTGGTAATAATGATAATAACAACTACTAGGATTTATGTAGCACTTTAAGGTTTGTGAAGCCCTTTACTCCCTTTATCCTCACAAGAAGCATAGGATAGAATTATCTGTTTTTCAGATGAGGAAATTGAGGCAGAAAGAAGTCGAGTGACTTGCTCAGTTTCACATAGTGTCTAAGGCCAAATTTGATCTTGAGTCTTTCTGACTCTAGACCCAGCACTCTAACCACTATACCACTTAGCTTTTTCAAGGTCCTCATTTCATGTTGCAGCAATCAGAGGCTTTAAGTATCTCACCCAGAGTGGCCAGACCAGAATTATAAAAATTCCTGCAAGTGGGGCAGACTGATGGAATGGCAAGAAAACTAGTGTGGGAGTCAGAAGACTAGAATTCAATTTCTTGCTCTTAGAGCTTCTAGTTGTATGACTCTGGACAGGTCCCTTCTGTCTATGTATCTCTGTTTCCCCATTTGTAAAATAAGGGGATTCTAGGACTTTTTATCATTCAATCATGTTTCTTCTGCTTAGAGCATTGAGCTGGGTGCACAACTGCATTTACTATGTTGTGTTATAGATCCAGCTCAGATTACAGTGTATTAAGGGACCAATAGGGACAAAATATATGCCTCACCTTTTTAGGTTGGCATCATAGAGGACAACTAGTATCTGCTCTGACCCATGCCTTGAAACCCCTAAATGACATTAAAAACTGGACTGGAGGGACCATAGGTCAGGGCAGGAAAATGATTCTGATATCCTCTTAAGTTCCAATATGTCATAGGAAGCCATTAGAGTAGACGTTTGAATGAGAGTAAAGAGTCTGGATTCCTATCCTAGCTCGGTCTTGGGCTTGCTAATGGTTCTTCTGCTTGGGTATTCAACTGGCTAGAGATGGACTAAGTCCTGGTACTACTCTGATACACCCAGCATGTAATGAGGATGAATGAGATTAGCAGAATGAATGACTTCCTTGGGGAGAAAGAAATGGCATGCAGGGCATTTAAAAGGAGCTTTATAGAATCTCAGAGTTAGAGGATCTCAGAGGTCATTTAGCCCAATCTGTATAGGACTAAAAATACCCACTTAACTATTCCTGACAAGTGATCAGCCTGACTCTGCCAGAAGACTTTCAGTGGTAGAAGACTCACTACCTCCTAAAGTCAAGTCTAGAAGCCTTAGTAAATGCCTGCTATGTGCCAGGCATTCTGCCAAGCTCTGGCAATACAAAGAAAGGCAAAAACAGCCCCTGCTCTCAAGAATTTCACAATCTAAGTGGGGAGACAATATGGAAACAATTGTATATAAACAATATATATGTGCATATATATACAATATGTACATACATACATACATATACATATATATATGATAAATTGGAGACTAACATTAAGAGGAATTGGGAAAGGCTTTTTGCAGAAGATGGGATTTCAGCTGATAAGCCAGGCAGTAGGGCAGCTGGGTGGCACAGCACCTGGTCTGAAGTCAGGAAGACCTGAATCAAAATCTGACTTCAGATACTTACTAGCTGTGTGACCCTGGGCAAGTCATTTAACTTTCCTGCCTTAGTTCCCTCAATAGTAAAATGTGGATTATAGTAGCACCTACCTCCCAGGTTTATTGTGAGGATCAAAAGAGATATTTGTAAAGTGCTTAGCCTGGCATATAGCAGACACTTTAATAAATCCATCCTTCCTTCTTTTCTTCCTTTCACCATAGAATCATTTAGATAATAAGTAGCAGATCTAGGGTTTGAACCCAGCTCCTTTAACTACAAATCTGGCACTCTTTCCAGTGTGATCCATTCTACTCTAGAAGTACTTGAAGAGAGCTATTAGCTCCCCCTTACCCAAGTCTTCTCTTATGTCATTTAAGCCTTCCCAGTTACTTCAAATGGTTGGCTCAAATGGACATGACTTCAGATCTCTTCTCCATCCAATTCTTGGTCCTTGGGACCCCCTCCTGCTTGTCATTGTTCCTAAATTTTGTATTTATATGTGGCCAGATCTGGCCAGAGGACAAGTGGGATTACCATCTTCTTATCTCTCTTGTTTTTCTCCCTATCATCTTTTTGGTTGAGGGCCTAAGCCATAGGCTTCTTGTCTCTATTCCCGTGATGATCAGATGGCAGGGTTAAGAGCATGTGGCTTCCAATCCCTATGAAGATAAGTTAGGTTGGGACCTACTTCTTGCCAGCGATACACAAAGCTATCCTTGAAAAACGGTCCTTTTACAGACTTAATGTAATGTAAAAAGACCTACTTTTCAAAAGGATCTGGCCATTTTACTTTCTTCAGGATAATTTAGTGAGCATCAAATTTGGTTCAGCAGAAAATTTCCTGAACTGAGAGCCCAAAGATCTGCACTCAGGTTGTACGACTTAAACTAATGTGATCTTGGGAAAGTTGCTTAATTTCTCTGACCCTTCCTTTAGTCATCTGTGAAATAAAGGGGTTTAACAAGAAGATTCCTGTGTATCCTTCAAACTCCAACAATTCATTACACACACACACACACACACACACACACACGCACGCACGCACGCACACACACACCACTAGGTGGTACAGAGGATAGAGTGCTGGGCCTGGAGTCAGGAAGACTTATCCTGAGTTCAAATCTAAACTTAGACACTTAGCAATTGTGTGACCCTAGGCAAACAGTTTCTTCCTCTGTAAAATGAGCTGGAGAAGGAAATGACAAACCACTACAGTATTTTGCCAAGAAAACCCCAAATGGGGTCATGGAGAGTCAGACCTGACTGAAAACGACTGAACAACACAGATAGATAGATCTATAGATAGAGATATTGGTTTTTGATATCCAGATCAGAACAACAACGGGTCCCCATGACTCACATTATTCTGTTCCCTTCTCTGGCTTTTATTTTTGCCTGGAAAGGAGGTTTTTGGAAGTGGGGGTAAGCCAGCATCTCAAGACTGGGTTTCTAGGCAACAGGGAGCGGGGCGGTTGCCAGGGGAGCAGGAGGCTGAGAGGGAAGCAATGCTGTGCGGGGAATGACATAGTCACAAGCAGAGAGGAAGCCATCCGATCAGGGCTGGCTCTGGGCAAAGTTGCAAAGGAGGGAACTTGGTCTCTGGTGCCCTCCCATGGCTCCTTTCAGCACTCTGAGCAAATCGTTTCTCTCTAGGTTGATTTCCCCTTCTCTAAAATAAGAGAGTTGGACTAGATGACTTTTAAGATCTCTTCTGGTTCTAAATCCCATTCTCTTATGAGCTCTTTACCATCTCTTGGTTCCCTTCATCTCCAAGGACCCACTTGCCTCAAGGCTCCTTATTCCACCCAAACCCACGCCCTTCCCGCTTGCCCTTATTGCTATCTTATTTAAAACTATCCTTATTGCTCACTTCCTATCTCTCTACCTTTCTGCCTGTGAAGACAACTTTGTTCAGTTTATTATTCCTGCCAAGAGCTCAGTTAGCTGTTTGATAAGTGAGCTGATCAAGGAATGCATGTTAATGTGTTAATGACTGATAATAGCACACCCTAGGCAGCTTAGTAAAGGGTAGAAAAGGTACCAGATTTGGAATGAGAAGACCTAGGTTTGAGTTCTGGATTTGATATGTATAAGTCTTGGGGGATGTGTCATATCTATCTGAACCTCAGTTTCCTCATCTATTATCTACTTCACAGGATTATTGGAAGGAGAGTGCTTTATTACCTTAACTGTTACATAACTATGAGCCGTTTTGATTATCCTTGCCAGAGAGATACATTTTCACAGGAGAAGACAAACCCTTTAACTGAAAGGAACAAAACTCTTAACTTCAGATTCTCTGATATAATAGGAAAATAGAGGTGGGGAGGTATATTTTTCTAAGGAGTGCCTTTCTAGGGACCCTAAATCATTATCACATAGGCAAACCCACATGTATAAAAAAAAAACAAACCTGTGTTATATGATATATAGCAGTATGGTATTGTAACTAGTTGCTTTAAAAAAAAAAAAAAGCCTGTAGCTCTTTCAGCCCAGAAATATCCCTCTCATCATTAAGAATGGGATTTGACCACTCCTTCTATGATATATCTCAAGCTGTCCTTCCATGATTTCATTTCATCTCCTTCATTCTAGTCAAATCAACAGACTTTTTTTTAGTCAGCCACCATGTCCTGGGGACTGGGGGATGCAAAAATATGACACAAAATCTTCTCTCAAGGAATTTACAGCCAAATTATTAGGACTAGGACATGGATATAAATGAATATGATACCAAGTTGAGTGGAACAAGGTCAAAGGAAGGTTCCAGGGCAAGTGCTCCAAGAAAAAAAATTTTCTTACATGTGAAGTCATGCAAAACTTATTTTCTTATTAGCCATGTTGCAAAAGAAAACACACATATATACAAAACCAAGAAAAATAAAGAATATGAAAAAAACAAGTATGCTTCAGTCTGTACTTGGAGTTCATCAGTTTTCTCTCAGTAGGGGGGTAGCATTTTCCTCATGGGTCCTTTGGAATTGTCTGCTCCAAGAAAATTTGAGAAGGGAGGAAGATCTCTGAACTAGGAGAGTCAGGGAAAAGTACAGCAGGACTATCATCTCCTTATTCCTGGTACAGTATGTACCTTTCATAAGCCAAAAATTGCATGAGTTGTCTTGACTTCCATATTACTTGGTTAATTCATATTGAGTTTGCATTCCACTAAACCCGCCCCTCCCCATACCTCAATCTTTTTTTTTTCCCCAGATGGACTCCTGTGTAGCCCTGCCCCTCCATACTGTGCTTGGGAAGATGGTTTTTGGAACTCAATTATAAGACTTTATATTTATCCCTATTAATTTCATCTTTGATTTCAACCAGTGTTTTTGCCTGCCAAAATCCTTTTGAGTACTGACTGTCATGCGGTATGTTAGTTAAACCTCCCAGCTTCATGTAGAAGGTGATATTTGAGCTGTTTTGAAAATTGAAAAAAAAAACCAAGGGATTTTGAGAGGTAGAGGTGAGATGGGAGTTCATTTCAGGCACGAGGGTCAGCCAATGAAAAGGCATAGAGATGGGAATGTCATTTATGAGGAACAACAAGGCATCCAGTTTGGCTGGAACACAAAGTATGGGAAAGGGAATAATGGATAATAAGACTGGAAAGTTAGGTTGGAACCAGGCTATGAAAGGCTTTAAGCCTCAAGCAGAGGAGCTTGTATTTAAATCTAGAGGCATTAGGGAATCATTGGAGTTTACCAAGGATGGGAATGACATGGTCAAACCCGGGCTTTAGGAAAATCACTTTGACATCTGAAAGGGACTGGAAAAATCATCTTACCTAATTATTTCCCAAATGAATTTGTTCACAGAACACCTTAGGATTTGAAATCTATTGACAACTCATAAATACTGATCCAGGGGAAGCTGAGAGCATGGAATACATTCCATTTGGGAATTGGAGAGCAAAATAAAAACTATTTGGCTTATTTTCATACTGAATATGATCACATAGGATAAGTATTATATATATATATGCATATGTATGTGTGTATACAAACACATTTTCATATTTAATATGTGTATTAAGCCCACCCAGACTCTAGCCCCTCTCTCACAAAGAGTGTATGGACAAATACTCTCTGTGCTAACTTGATTATTATACTTTCACTCTCTGAGGTTCTTGGAGAAAGATCACCATCAAAAGGTAATATTTAAATGTTCTCAGAGTCATTGGGGTAAACTTGTTGTATTATAATGTGAATATAATCCCCCTACTCACCATCTTAGCTCTAGGTCCCCTAGCAGTTTGGTTTCTATTTAGAGAAAACCATTCATTCATAATGATGGTACTTTTAGATCTTAAATATAACAATTTACTTAATAATAAGGCAAAAAATACAATATCACAGGTACTTATATTAAAGTAATTGTTTAAATAATAAATTGTTTAAATAATTAAAACAATTGTTTAAATAATAAATACATCACAAATCACACATAATCACACTCCCACAAATATATTAGGTATCTGTGGGAGAGAATGAGCAAACATAGAAATCTTTCAAGGAGACACATGAATGAGAAAAACCCATGTACTTAGGGTAACTTACAACTTTGGAACTATGAACTTCAGTGGCTTCTTTCCGTTTCAGGAATTGTCCAAAAAAGTTCCTTCATGAACATAACTTCTGAGTTGAACAGATGCTTCCACTGCTAAACTCAGTTGATCCGCACTGTGCTTGACCAACATCTTAGTGAGCATGACATCTCAGCCAAACTAGCTGATCTACTGGGTAACTTTTTCTGATTTTTTTTTCAGTTCCAAGCTGCTCTTCTGTTTAGCTGGACTTGTTCCTAAATGGCAGCTATAGTATCCATCACTTCTAGGTTTAAGCTTACTGATGCAGTTCTGAAACCTGTCCTTTCATATTTCTTCTCTTTCCTCTCTCTTCTCTCCCATCCTGTATATGAACGACTTTACCATAGCTTATGGTTGGTAATCAAATTCTCATCTGTCTATAATTAGGTAAATTACATCAATCCTATAATGATATTACAATTTCAGAGCTAATAAGGAAAATCATTCCTAGGCTTATGCCTTTGTGTCTTTCCTCATACACTTCTCCAGAGCCCCCATTGTTAGTGGATAGGTGTAGTTGATAAGAGAAGGTGACACCTAAAACAATTAGCCTATAACTATTCTCGCATCACTGATACATATAGATGGAACAGTCTCTACCCCTATTGCATGTACACTTTTTACTTCTTTTTTTCTTTTACAATCTGCTTTTGATAATATCTTATATGTAGGTGTATAGTACTTTGTAATATACAAAACACAGCATCTCTTTTACATCTTATAGCAACCCTATGAGGTAAGGACAACAGGTATTGTTTTGAGCTTTAATAATATTTTATTTTTTCCCAATTACAAATAAAAACAATTTTAACTTTTTTTTTTAAATTTGGGTTCCAAATTCTCTCCCTCCCTCCTCTCCCTGTTCCCTGAGATGGTAAGCAATCTGATACAGGTTATACATGTGCAATTATGTAAAACATATTTCCATGTTAGGCATTTTCAAACCAAAAAAAGAAAAAGAAAGAAAGGAAGTGGAAAATAGTATGTTTCAGTCTGCATTCAGACTCCATCAGTTCTTTCTCTGGAGGCATATAGCATTTTTCATCATGAGTCCTTTGGGATGACAAAAGGTATTGTTAATTCCATTTTTCAGATGAGAGACTGAGGTTCAGGGAGATTTTAATTTTCCTGACTACCTGAGCCATTAAATGGAAGAATAAGAACTTGAACCCAAGCCCTCTATTTCCAAATCCAATGCTTTCTCTACTCTATCCTGCTGCCTTTGATGTTCACTTGAACTTCATTTCAATCATTTACAAATGCCAGTGAGGCCTTTGTCCTGGACTACACTCCATTTGAAAGGCCTCAGCCTTATATCTCCCTAAGAATGACCATGCCTCTAGCTCAAATCTGAGGATAGAGACTGATAGATATCTGTGACTCCTTTGCCTTTAGAAATCATTCCCCGAATACGGACTTCACTAACCTTAATTCTAACCCTCCTCCCTGCTTGTAGGACCCTGAGAGTGAACTACAGATTATCAGGAAAATGAGTGAAGAGAGTACCACTGAGGCTACCTCCCCCCCGCCTCCCCAGGGGCAGCGCTACTTTGACCGATTCTCAGAAGATGACCCTGAATATATGCGCCTTCGAAACATGGCAGCTGACCTCCGGCAGGATTTCAACATGATGGAGCAGAAGAAGAGGGTCACCATGATCCTTCAGAGCCCTGTAAGTGGAATCTCTTCTAGGGCCAAAGGGCAGATTGAGCTGGATATGTGTGTAAAGACTAAAGGGTAGGGAAAGGGCTAATTCCTGGGTTTTCTTTCTTATTTGGAAATTTATTTTTTTACATCCTCACTTAAATTTATAGATAGAATATTATTCTCTCATCCAGAAAAGGTGAAAATTTATGCCCAATGATCAGGAGTTTAATAAAAGATAATAGGCTGTCCCATCACTGAAGATCCATAAGCAGAAGTTGGTAAACTACTTCTTGAGGTTGTTGTAGATGGGATTCTTATTCTCACAGTGGTTGGACTTGAAAAGTGTCTTCTGACCCAGAGATTCTGTGATTCTTTGAACTTGAAGTTCTGTTTCTGTATCCTTATAACTGGCAAGCTAGGGATTGTGGGCCAGAATATTAGTGGCAGTAGAGAGATGTGAATTAACCCTCTGCACTTCCACAGTACCAGCCCAAAGCCCTGATGAGTCTGTGAGAGTAGGAAGTTTGGTCAGAGAGGGAGAACAGTAAGTAGCCTGGGAGACGAGAGCCCTACATGTGATGTCTTGATTATGACCTCAGTCTGGACAACCAGATTAAACGTGGACCTTACATAGCTCATCTAGTCCAGGCCCTCATTTTATGGTCGATGAAATTGAAACCCAGAAAGGAAAAGCCAGGAGTATGGTTAATTAAGAAAATATTTTCCTACTTTGGGAGAAAATAAGGTATTCTTTATTTTAAGGGTTAATGATCTTTCAGGATACCTGGGTTCTTTTCCAGTGTAGTGGCAAGAGTGTTGAATTTGGAGTTCAAATCTTAACTTTGCTACCAATATGATATTGGGTAAAAAGTTGTCACTCTTTTCTAGCCTCAGCTTCCTTATCTGTTAAATGAAAAGATTGGACTAAAACATCTCTGAAGTCTCTTTCAGCATTAAATTCCATTCCTCTACATGTGTAAGACCATTAACCCCCTATATAACTCTGGATCAGTCATGTAACTTCTTGGGGTCAACTGCCTAACTCAGAACAGTGAATCTGAGTCATAGAGTAGGGGAGCTCTCTTTCCTTGGGTCTTCTCATTGTGACCTGACGAGAGCAATTTAGAGGGGGAGCTTCTCCTAGAGAGACAATGGAATTGATCCCAGGGAGCCCAGAAGGGCCAGACAGACCAGGGTCTGACTGACTAAGGTACTCCCTAATGTCTTCCTCCACTCAAAAAAAAAAAGTGGGGCCTTTTAGTCATCATCCCAGGGCCCCTTGGCTGAAGGGAGGGAAGTGGGAGGTAGGGTCAAAAGTGGTGGAATTCTGGGAACTTGAATGATTTGTGAAAGAACCAGCCACTACAAGAGCCATGGGATCCTTCTTCAGTCTTTCAGGGAGGAGCTGGAGAGCCTTATCCAAGAGCAGATGAAGAAAGGAAACAATTCTTCCAACATCTGGGCCCTGCGGCAGATTGCGGATTTCATGGCCAGCACCTCCCATGCTGTCTTTCCAACTTCTCCCATCAGTACGTGGGCAGACGGAAGCTGGGGGCAGGGGATGGAGGAGAGGATGGGGAGCACAGAGGCGGCAGCTGTTGCCAGGTTACCAAACTGGGTGAGGCCGGGCTAATAGGCCCGGTGGGAATTGCAACCTCAGAGCTATTATCCCTTTGCTCTGTGTCTCTGTTGCTGCTGCCAAAATGCCTACTGCATAATTTTCCCTACTCAGTCTAGGGGACGGTGGATCCAAGGAAGGGACCCAAGGGAAACGTCTCATGCATGCCAGTTATAAAGCTAAAGTTGAGGAAAAAAATGAAAACAAATACATCATTGGAGCTTTCATGAAGGACCTCGCTCCTTATATAACACATTTATACACTAAGGTTTTACTGTATCTTAAATATGGTTATACTCCCTTGACATCATCATGGTATTCAAGTCTACTTAGAAATTCTGAGGTTTGGGAATCAATTCAATGTTTTATTTTATTCCAGCTTTATTAATAAGTTATAATATTTCTTGTTTTTTATAAGGAAGGAGAGAAAGCAAGTGACTAGTCCTTCTGCCCAGTTTTTAGGGCAGTCACTCTGTTGTCTCCCCTGTCATCAACCTTCTTAAGTCAGCCACTTAACCCAGTGAGTTTAGGAACAATTCAATTTGATTTCATGTCTGACCTTTTGTCAGGTATATTATGGAGGGAATTCCAGGTTAGGGTTTGGGTTAGACTAGATGACCTTAAGGTTCCAAGATTCTGTGATCTGTAAATAGGTCGGATGTGAATCCAAACAAGTTATTTGTTTCAACAAATCTTCCTCTCCACCGCCCTTTTTTAAATCTACCTCCAAGGACTAAGCATTATTAATCCTATAACAGGAACAGGAGTCTGGACCCATGATTTTACTGGTATAGAGCACTCCCTAGTGAGGAAACCCCTCTACCAAGATAGGTTAGTCATAGAGTTGCGTAGAGCACTGAGAAGGTAAGTGACTTGCCCAGGGTCACACAGCCTGTATGTATCAGAGAGAGGACTTAAACCCTGGCCTTTCTGCTTCTGAATCTGGCTTTCCATCTACTCTACCATGCTGAGTCAAATAACAATATGTATTTGTGTATGTTTTATAGATGCTTATTTTGTATATATTCATGTGCACATGTTATCTTCCCTACAGTATACAAGCTCCTACAGTATACAAGATCAAGGACTATTTGTTTTATGTCTTTGTATCCCCAGCATCTAACACATTGCATGGCACATATTAGATGATTAACAAATGCTTGTTGATTGTTAATAACCTACATTTATATAATTAATGATTGCAAAGCACTTTAGCTCTATAAAGGTAGATAATTATTAGCCTCATCTTACAGAGGAAGAAACAGAGGCATGGAGACGTTAAAGAGACTGGTCCAATTGTCAGCATCAAGATTCAGAAACACAGGTCCTCTGGCTCCATGACTATCATATCTTTCTTCCTTTAGCCCAAACTATCTTCTTATCCTTGACAGACCAACCCCAGTGGACAGTGCTAAACAGAGACTTAGTACAGTAGACTAGGAGTCAAGAATTCCAGGTTAATTGATTTGACTTGAGGATAAGTTAACTTCTTCTGAGCCTCAGTTTCCCCAACACTTCTGACAAAATAAATAATCTATAAGAAGAGCTTAAAAGTAACAGAATTATTAAGAAATTGGCACCATTTCTAAGGAGGGGGAGCAGGGACTTCCAAGGCCAGAGGACCTCATTTCAAGTACTACCTCTGACCCAGGCTGGATATATGATTCTGGGAAAGTTATTTAACTTCTCCAGGCTCAACATCTAGGCAATTGGTTGCAGAAATTGTCCCGACCTGCATTGGTAAAGGGAGTTTTTTCATCAAGGATTTTCTTGTACCAATAAAATCACAGGCCCTATCCCTATCCTATTGCTTATAACCCACGTAAAGTCTCTACTACTGGAGTGTTAGGAAGAGTTTTGACTCTGGGAAGGTCAGGGAAGGAGAGAAGAATCCAGTGGCCAATTTGCCTGATCCTGGGGTATCAGCTCTGCTCCCCCACTCCCCTGCCCCTCCATAGATCTCTCCATGATGACTCCCATCAACGACCTCCACAGTGCTGACTTGCCAAACTTGGCCAAAGGGGAACGACTCATGCGCTGCAAGATTGGCAGTGTCTACCGGCTCTTAGACCTATATGGATGGGCCCAACTGAGCGACACCTATGTCACGGTGAGCAGAAAGAGGGATATGGTGGGAAGGCAAGTGGGGGTAGTGCGGGGGGCTGAATAATAATCCCAGAATTCCCACCCAGAGAGTCTCCAACTCTTGGCTATGCTGCAGGGTATCAACCAAAATGGCCTTCCATGAATTCTATCCACTATGACCATCTTGAGCAGAGGCCACAAATGGGCACATCCTTCTTGTGTGAGCTGTTTTATTCTCAGTTCCTCCCTTGATCCACCAGTTGAGTCCTTTCCTTTCTCTGCCTAGATTTCCCCAGTTTCAGAGAAAAAGCAAACCTCTTCTACCTTCTTCTTCTCTCCCAAGAGAATATAGAAGATGAAGTTATTTGAGATACCAAGTATAAAGTGGTGGAGGCTTGAAAGAAAGGGATTAGGCAAATACCCAGAGACACTTGCAAGTTCAAAAAGACTAAATACCAAGCTTCAGGGAAGAGCAGAGAGTGGAGTGCTCATGGGAATATACCAGTTAGTCCTAGACCAGAGTTTTCCCGTAAACTTCTGTGTCGTTCCTTCAGCTAAGAGTCAGCAAAGAGCAGGATCACTTCCTGATTAGTCCCAAAGGCCTCTCCTGCAGCGAAGTCACAGCTTCCAGTCTGGTGAGTACCATTCAATCATTTTACAATCCCTCCCTTCACTGTCAATCGTCATTAAGAAAGAAGCACGGACCATTCCTCCGTATTTGGAGTTCACCACCATTTAAATATTAGCTATTACCTCATTACCAATTACCCTACCCTCTAAATCAACATATAATGTAGTTCATACCTATAATCTTTCCTTTAATTTAGTGTCTTTAATTTCTCAAGAAATAACTACATCAGCCTGCTGATTGGTCTCCCTGACTCAAGTCTCTCCCCACTCCAGTCCATTCTCTTTTCAGCAGTCAATTGGATCTTCCCAAAACACGAGTCTGATCATATCTCCCATAAACTCCAGCGGCTCCCTATTGTCTCAAGGAGCAGATACAAAATCATCTGTTTGGCTTTCAAAGTCCTTCATAAGTTGGCCCTTCCTAACTTTCTAGTCTTCTTACACCTTGCTGTCCCCAGTATACTCCGTGATCCAATGACAAAAACCTCCTTACTGTTTTTCCCACATCTCCATCTCCTGACTCTAGGCATTTTCACCTGCTGTCTGCCATGCCTGGAATACGCTCCATCCTGATCTCTGCCTCTTGACTTTCGTGGCTTCCTTTAAGTCTCAGCTAAACATCCTACTTTCTATAGGAAGCCTTTCCCAGTCCCCTTTAATCTTAGTGACTTCCCTGAGATTACCCCCAATTTATCATATATATGATATATGATAAAGATATGTGTGTATGTGTGTATATATACATGTCTATAAATGTATATATATATATTATATGTGTGTGTGTGTATATATGTCTATAAATGTATATATACATATATCTTGTTTGTATGTAGTTATTTGTATGTTGTCTCCACTATTAGATTATGAGCTCCATGAGATCAGGGATTGTTTTATTGCCTTTCTTTGTATATCTAGCACTTAACACAGCCCCTGGAGCATAGTGGGCACTTAATAAATGCTACTTGACTGACCGTCATAGGGCACCATAGTCAGAAACCCAAGATAAGATTCCAGGGTTCTAGACTACTTCTTAGAACATAAAATCACCAAATTATTCAAATTAGGAGGACTATAGAGATCATCTTGCCCAACTGACTCATTTTTTAGATGTGGAAACTGAGGGTCAGGAATGTGACTTACCCTGGAATCCCTAGATTTCTACAAGGCTCAACTCAAGGGCCATCTTTTATATAAAACCTTTCCTTTGGGGCAGCTAGGTGGCACAGTGGATAGAGCACTGGCCCTGGATTCAGGAGGACCTGAATTCAAATCTGGCCTCAGACACATAATACTCACTAGCTGTGTGACTCTGGGCAAGTCACTTAACCCCAATTGCCTCACAAAAAAAAAACCCTTGTCCTTATTCTTCCAGCTGCTAATGCCATCCCCTTCGACCCATCACCTAGTATCTATTTTGCAATATAATATATATGTGTGTGTATGTATGTATGTGTGTATTAAAACACACACATACACATATATGTCTCTCCAGAGGGAATGCAAGCTCTTTAAGGGAAGGGAGTATTTTACTTTTTTGCTTTGCATCCCCAGTGTCTACTACAGTGCTTGGTACATAGTAGGAGCTAAATAAACGCTTGCAGATAGATTAATTGATTCTACTACACCACCTTGCTTTTCTGGCGTCACTTCCACCTTTTAGGATTGTAAGACCACAAGAACATAGATTCAGAGCTGAAAAAGACCATAGAAGTCATTGATTCAACCCCTTTACTTTGCAGATAAGGACATTGAGAACCTAAAAGGGGAAGTGACTTCCCCAAGGTTATAAAGGGAGAAATTAGGAGAGCGAAAATGTGAACCCAACTTCGGAAGATAGTGTGGTCCAATGGAAAGAACACTGGTTCTGGAATCAGAGGATATAGGTTCATAGCCTACCTCTGATGTTTATGACCTATTATGACCTTGTATCTACTTGTCTATATACATGATATAGCTATAGACACAGTAAAATTTAAACTCATCTAGCACAGGAACTGATTTGATTTTGTGCCAGTGCCTGGTACACAGCAAGTGCTTAATAAATGTTGAATTGAATTGAATTGAACTTCATGAAAGAAGTCTGACTCTAGCTAGACTTTGAAGATGAGTTGGGAATTAGGTATAAAGGAGGAGGAATGATTTCCAGGTGAGGGGATGTATTAGAATATAACTCCTCCTGCCTCTTCCCTCTCTAGTCTGGGATTTCAAAGCAACATACTCAGTTGATCTAGCTGCTATATTGATAGTATCCAAATGAATCTATTGATGTACCCTTACTACTTCTCCTGGATCTCAATGTTGATTGTGACTTCTACACATGAAGGAATTCATGTGATAGTCCCAGGTAACCAGCCCTGCCCAGAACTTTTAGTTAGGTCTAAGTGGTAGTATTGGGAATGGGGAGCAAGATCTGTGCATTTTTTTTTAAAAGTAGATTAAGTAGATTTTTAAAGTAGATTAAGAGAACTAGAACTTTTTACATATGCTCCAATATAGGATAAACAGATCACAGACACCTTTGAATATACCAGTCATTAAGTAGGTCAGATAAGGTTGAGGGAATCACGGCTAAATAATACTATCCAGTGATCTGAAGATCTTAGTGGTCAATATAAGCTAACATCATTATATAACCTCCAATTTAAAAAAAATTGAAATTAGATCTTGAGCAACAATAATAGAAACGAGGGAGTTTATAAACACAGGAGCTCCTCAATTTCCTTTGCTGTCAGGGGCTACACTTAATGAACTTATCCAACTGCATCACCCTCCTTTCTTGGGCTTTTGAAGCAATAATTTAAAAGTTGTTGACACACTATAGAAAAGTCACCAAGTAAGCCCAAAGCACTATTACTGTTTCTTGTGAATGGTGGCTTACTGTAATTCTCAGCATCCTTTGTCCTCTTTTTCACTCTCCACCTTTCTGTACAATTGAAGGCCATTTTACATTTCCCCTGTGGGTTGCCATTTCCAAGGAACTCAACACATAGGCCCCTCCACCCTTTGGGAGGCAAGGTCTCAGACAATAGACACACAGACTGTTGCCAGGCTTTACTTAAAGTCTTTCCAGTTTGAGATATAATTTTTAGAAGCCATGAGAGTCATCCTAGTAGCTGAGATCTTTGGGGGAGAGTAGATTCCTAGTTTGACTATGAGATGAGGGAAGAAGACTGACTGAAGAGAAAATCATTATCCCAGGAGGGAATTCTGAGAAAGTTTCTTTAACACATCAGCCTCATAAAGGGATGAAGTGGTTACACAGAAAAATTCTCAGATTCTCTGAAAATTATGTGTTTAAAGTGTGGGAAGATCGTTCCTGAGACTGGGATCATTAGTGAGGGCTCAGAAAGGTTTTAAGCAATAGTCTGCCAGTTACTTTCATTCTGTAAGACCAGCATATCAATGATGTCAGCTTGGAGGAAGGCCAAGAGTGAAAGTTGCAGGACCCTGTCCTTTTCTCCATTTTTATGAGTGGTATGGATAAAGGCAGAGAGAGCAAATACTTATCAAAGCTGCAGATGACAAAAAGTTGGCAGGAATAGACATTAGATGACAGAGTTAGGATATAGCAATATCTCAGATGGCTAGAATGATGAGCCAAGTCTAGCTGGATGAAACTTCATTAAGGGTAAATGTAAAATCCTTCATTTAAAATAAAACAGTTAAGTTCACAAGTGTAGGTTAGATAAGGTGCCAGTGAAAAGGCTCTTATGGTCTTAGTGGATGGCAAAATTAATGTGAGCCAATAGCATGACGTGTCAGCCCCCAAAGGTAATATATCTTAAGTTGTACTGATTGAAATGAGAACAGTGAGAGCCTTGCCTTCTGACCTGATCAGAACACATTTCTGGTATTATATTCAGTTCTGGACAGTTCAGTTTAAGGAGGGACCTTAATGAGCTGGAGAATCAGCTAGGATCAACTGCCTATCTAAAGGAAGGAAATCATGATGTTGAATGGTCTGGAAATCATAAGAAACCTTTGAAGGACGTAGTGATATTCAGCCTAGAAAAAGGGAGGATTTAAGAAGTCATTGTCTTCAAATTGCTGAAGTTTGTCTTGAGAAAGAGGAATTAAACATATTCTGTAAGAAGGCAGAACCATGCTGTGGGTGAGGATAAAAGAAAAGCAAATTGTGACTCAGACTAATTGTGGCTAAGACCTTTCCAATACTGAGAGCTATCCTACATTGGAATGTACTGACTTCTGAGGTAGCGTGTTCCCCTTCATTGGAAGTATCCAGAAAGAGACTGAATGACCATGTAGTACAGATGTATAGAGGATGATGAATCAGGTTGAACTAGATAACCTATGATCATCAGGGCAGCTAGGTGACACAGTGGATACAGCACTGGGTCTGGAGTCAGGAAGACCTGAGTTCAAATGTGGCTTCAGACACTTAGTAGCTGTGTGACCCTAGGCAATTTATGTAACCCTGTTTGCCTCAATTTCCTCATCTGTAAATTGAGGTGGAGAAGGAAATGGCAAACCACTTTAGTATCTTTGCCAAGAAAACCCAAAATGGGGTCACATAGAGTCAGACATGACTGAAACAACTGAACAACAACAAAATCATTAAACAGACTTTTAGAACTGAAAGAACTGTTAGGCATCATCTAATCTAACCTCATTTTACTGATGAGGAAACTGAGGCTCAGAGAGGTATGTTTGTTGTTCTTGGTTTCATTCATGGACAGCCTAACAAGAACGTTGTTGTTATCTAATACAGAGTTGGAAAGCTACACTTGATTACTGAAGCTAATCAAGTTCAATCAATTTAACATGGCCAACTTTGTTATAAAAGAGCTTTGTTCCTAGAGGATTAGATAATTGACTTACCATTGTATTTTGTTCTAATAACTTTACCTTGGCTTCTTCAGAGAGATCCTGAGAATTTTGCAAATATCCTAACATTTAACCTCCTGCATATATTGACTTTTAAACTTCTGAGTTTCCTGCAGAGTTCTAGGAAAATGGAATGTTGTAAAAATGGTAATTTGCTCTAAACACTTACCAGTTCATAGGATTTGTAGCTGGAGATCATCTAGTCTAACCCCTCATTTTGCAAATGAGGAAAATGAAGTAGAAAAAGGCCAGGAAACTTGCCCAAGGCCTCATAGCTACTAAATGACAGAGCTAGGATTCAAACCGAGGCCTTCTAACAACACATACGGAGGTCATACAGGTGCCCACCAGAAATAATTGGAATTTGGTGTCACTTTCCCAAATGTCAGGTTCTCTCTCTATCCTTCTTCCCTTGGCTACCCATGTGATTTGCTCAGCATTTTAGACTCTATCGGGAGATAAAGGCAAACTCTGAAATCAGCAAATGTTCCATATTAAGAAAGCCAATAAAAAAATTTGATTTTTAAAATCCACTAAGTCTTAAAATCCTCTAAAGTCTGGTTTTGTTGTTGTTTGTTTTAGAACTTTGTTTTGAGTTTTGTGTTGCTTTGCTTTGTTTGGGGTATTTTTGAGACTGCATCTCTTCATCTCCCTTAGGCGGGAAGTGCAGCAATGACTCATGGGCACTAATCCCACTGTGGATCAGTATAGAAGTTTTAACCTGCTCCATTTCCAACCTGGATCATTTGCCCCCTCTTAGTTTGTCTAGTTCACCCCACTCCCAGAGACTCATCATATTGGTGCCAATTTAGTGGACATTGGATTTAGCTTTAGCCCTGTTGCAGCTCAGAACTGAGCTCAAGAAATCCATCAGTCTCAGCACACCCCAGTAGGAAGGATTACAGGAGTATATTACTATGTTTGGCAAATATGTTGTTTTTAAAAACAGAAGATCTATGAATATCTTAAAAGAAAAATTTTATTCTTCACATACCATTTTTAGTCATTATCTTCTACCTAACAAAAACAAGAAGCATTTATTAAGTGCTTACTATGCTCAAGGCACTGAGTTAAGCACTGGAGATACAAAAAAAAAAAGGCAAAAAAGAGTCCCTGCTCCCAAGGAGCTCACAATCTAATGGTGGAGACAACATGCAAATAACTATGTACAAACAAAATGTATATGGGATAAATTGGGGATAGTCACATTGGGAAGGCACTAAGATTAAGGAGGACTGGGAAAGGCTTCTTATAGAAGGTGGAATTTTAAATGAGACTTGAAGGAAATCATGGAAAGCAATAGGTGGAGATAAAGGGAGAGAGTTTTCTAGGCATAGGAGACAGAGAGTAAAAACATTTGTGTTAAGAGATGGAGTGTGTTGTGAGAAGAGCAACAAGGAGGTCTGTGTCAATCACAGAGGATGTAGAGGGGAGTAAGGTGTACGAAGACTGGAAAGATAGGAAGGAACCAGGTTATGAAAGGCTTTAAAAGTCAAACAGAGGATTTTATATTTGATCCTGGAAATAATAGGGAGCCACTGACGTTTACTGAATAGAGCAGTAACATGGTCAGATTTGTGTTTTAGAAAGATCAATTTGACAACTAAATGGAGGATTGACTGGAGTAGAGAGAGACTCAAATCAGTTAATTATGTTATTTTTGAGTCAGAGAAACCAATCAGCAGCCTAATGCAATAATGTAGAGGTGAAGTGATGAAGGTAGTAGCATTGTCAGAGAAGGAGACAAATCTACGTCAGAGATGTTACAAAGGTAGAAATGACAGAACCTGATAACTGATTTGATATGGGGAGAGTGAGGAGCCCAGGGTGACTTCTAGTTTGTGAGCCTGGGCGACTGGGAGTTTGATGGTGCCCTCAACACTAACAGGAAAATCAGTAAGAAGAAAGGTTTGGTTAAAAAGATACTGAGCTTTGGATGTGTTAAGCTTAAGGTGTTTACAGGATATCCAAGTTGAGATGTCCAATAGGCAGTTACAAATACAAGACTGGAGGTCAGGAAAAAGTTTAGGACTGGACAAATTGATCTATGAATCATCTACATAGACATGATAATTGAATCCATGGTTGGTCACCCTCACTGAAATCTTGCCCTATTCCAGACCAAACTAGAAAAGACATTCTCAACCTCTGTAGTCCAAACTAAACTACCCTCCAACCCCCAGAGATAAAAACCTTTGAGTGCAGCCCAGTTCTAATCCAACCCCATAATTGTCAGCCATGTGCCCACTTTAGAAATGCAGAAGCCATGAGTTAACAAACTTGTTTATCATGTGAACACAAAGGGCCCTCTGTTTCACTGTCTGGGTTGTGGTCACCTCTTACCATTGAACAGGCAGGTTAATCAAGATTGTGTAATGCTGCTTCTCTGTCCAGATTGAACAAAGTCTCTAAAGGTTGCCAGAGAAATATCGGACTCTGAAAGAAAATTTGGATTCTGTTCAGTCCAAATTCCCATGTGACAGGAGCAGAGATGTCTCCTTGGGCCGCTACACTGCCGTAGCATCCATGCTCAGAATTTCAGTCTTGGCAGGAAATAGGGATCAGGTGTAGCATAGGGACAGCCCTTTACCTTTATGGACATTTCCTTCCATTTATCTTTCTCCTGTTTTAACTTTTGTGCTTCTCACTTCAACTTCTTCAACAATTTAAGATCACAAGATCACCAATGTGGAGGTAGAAGAGAAATGGGAAGCCATCTATCTCTCTTATTTTACAAATGTGAAACTAAAGTCTAGAAAGGTTAAATGATTTTCACAAAGCCACATAGGAAATCAGCGACAGAGACAGAATTTGAACCCAGGTTCAAACTACTTCCAAATTCACTGTTTTTTTCACCATACAACACTAACTCAGTTGACATCTGAGGTGACATCATCCGTTTAGGCATACTCATATAGAATTCTGGGAAATGTCATTTCCAAAAGAACATGACCTAATCCCAAAGAAAGAACTTGGTCCACTCTGGAACTTGGTACCATCTTCCATCTACAATCTTTTAAGGTTTATAAAGTACTTTCCTCACAACTCTGTAGAGTTGGGAAATAAAAAAATATATATTCAAAGACCTCAAGTAATATTGCAACATAGCAACACAAGAGGGCACTCAAATCAACATGCCTTACATTCTTAAGTTTTGTGATTTTCCCTGGGTACATATCCTTCCACCAATGCAGATTTCAGCCCCTCCACATTTCAATAGGACCAGTCTTCATCTGGTGTTGGGGCCAACATGATTCATCATCTAATGTCCAACTTTTTGATGATGAGCATCTCCTCACTTAGCTAGGCTAGTCCTCAGATGACAATCAATGAGCATTTATTAAATGTCTACTGTATACCAGAAACTGTGCTAGGGACTGGAGTTACAAAAACAAAAGAAAGGAAAAAGGTCCTACTCCCATCAAGGGAGACAACGTGTCCCTCTAGCAATATGTACCAAAGAAATACAAAGCAGATATAAAATAGGGAAGACTGGCACTATGCTGTTTTTGAGTCAGAGATCAGGTTGCAGATCAGGTTGTTTGCTCTGAGTTTTAAAGAAAATGAGAGATTCTTTGAGGTGATAAGGAGGAAGCATATTACACGCATAGTGGAGGTACAGCCAATACAAAAGGATGGAGATAGGAGATGACAGGTCATTGCACTCCAGTGGTAGACACATGCTCTGTTACTCAGCCCCTGCTAGAACTTTTTCCATGTTAGTAAGACCTGCCAAAGTCTCCCTCCCCTGAAAGAGATTTTTGGTTTTTTGTTGGTTTTTTTTTTTTTGGCTAGGCAATGGGGTTAAGTGACTTGCCTAGGGTCACACAGCTAGTAAGTGTCAAGTGTCTGAGGCCGGATTTGAACTCAGGTCCTCCTGACTCCAGGGCCAGTGCTCTATCCACTCCCTGAAAGAGTTTTTAAGAAATCAGGATCACCTCCTCCCAATTATGAGACATTGAAACAGAACAAGAATTCATTGAATTGGCAAATGTTGGCAAACCCTGAGTTAAAGGCACTGATGAGGAAAGATAAATTGCCAAGGGTAATTGGCAATCTACCTAATCTACCTAATAATCTACCTAGATAATCTACCTAATCAAGGGTAGACGTGGAGTAGTGTGTGTGTGTGTGTGTGTGTGTGTGTGTGTGCACATTTGTACATGTATATGTGGTTGCAGGAGTTATATGTGTGCACATGTGTCTTCCTTGCTGTCAGTGACCCTTCTCTGCTTTGCCCCGCTCCTCAGATCAAAGTGAATATCCTCGGTGAAGTGGTAGAGAAAGGCAGCAGCAACTTCCCAGTGGATCCCACAGGCTTCAGTCTGCATTCAGCCATTTATGCAGCCAGGCCTGACGTGAGGTGTATCATCCACCTGCATACCCCAGCCACAGCAGCGGTAAGTGGTTCATCAGTCTGCCTCTAGTCCCAATATAGCCTATCCACCAACCACCACATCCTTGCTGGACAGGTGTTTCCCTGAGGCCAGCAGTATAAAGTCACGAGTTCATCCTTTAAAATACTACTGGCCATTGTCATCTGGCCTGGAGACCCCAGAAAGATTTCCTGATACTTTGTTTGCCAGAGAAACTGAGCCAGCCAGACTGTGGTTCCATTCACTCAGCATGTGCTATGATCTTTGGCATCATTCGTGATCCTTGGCCACTAGCCCTATTTTCAGAGCCCAGGCTAAGGTCTGTCAGTTCAGGAACAAACAGAATTCTCAAAGTATGTCAGTCAGACAAATATTTATTAAGCCCCTGCTATATGCCAGACAGTGTGCTAAGTGCTGGGGACATAAGGAAAGTCTCAAAAACAATGTTTGCTCTCACGGAACTCACTGTCTGATATGGATCCCCATTCCCTAAATTGATCTCCAGGGTGCAGAGAAAATAAGGGATGGCAATGGTTTCTTGTCCCCTCTTCAACCATGATCAAATCAGTCAGTGGATCACACACCAACGGTATGCATCTTTGAATTATGTGGCAAAACTACTGCCCTTGAGGAGTTGACAGTCATCTTGCCTATGCCCCAGGACCCTAAACTTACATTTCTATGTTAGTAGCACCCTTGTCCCAATCATACAAACCTGACACTTTGGCATTATCCTGTCCATCCTTCTGGTGAAGTGTAAACTGCTTGAGGGAAGAGATTGTTTTATTTAGTTTTTCTTTGTATCCCTAGCACCTAGAATAATGCCTTCTATATGGTCTAAGGGTAGGAATTGGATTTATGATTGGTACAGGGAACTCCTAGTGGGGAATTTTCTCTACCAGTGAAGATCCTCACCTTCTCTACAATTTATTTATAGTCTTAGAAAGTGGCCTAGAGCACTGAGAAGTTAAGTGAGTTCCTTAGGGTCACATAACCAAGATGGGTGATAGGCAGAACAGTAAGCTTGAATATAGGATATGTTCGCTAGTTTTTACAAAATTCATTGAATTAGATTGGCTTGAATCAAGTTACTGTCTAGTAAAGGGAAAGAATCTAGTTTTCAATAGAAGGTAGGGGAACCCTGACAGTACCTGCCTTCCCATGCACTGTTTTGGGATTAGACTGAAAAAGATGGGAGAGAAGAAAAGAAGGGAGGGGAAGAGGTATACTCTGGTATAGACAGTACCTTCTCTGAAGTAAGGAAGTGAAATTAAAGATGTCAAAAGGACAGGAATTTCCCCTCCTCAAACAATAAAGATACGCTATCTGTGCTTATCAGAACTCAGTTCCGGGGCAAGGAATGAAGCCTTTTATCTCTTAGAAAAAAAATCCTCCCCAAGACCAGCCATATAAGGTCTCCTAGCTGCTCTGGATGGGACCTGGAGTGGACCTAGACCACTATGGGGGTAATTCATATTAATGGCAAGTGTCTATCACCCTCTCATTTAACTTTATGTCAGGCTATGAACCTTCTGGGTCCAAGTGGCTCTTTTTGGTCTGATGCTCCCTCCAACAAAGCTTATGATAACAAAATTTAAACCTCTGGGTTGGATACTGAAAATGAATGAGTTTTTATTATGTAAAATATGCACAGAACATAGAAAAATTGGAGGGAAGGAAGGGCGGAAGAGAATGAAAGGAAGGGAAGGAAGGAGGAAAGGGAGCAAGGGAGGAGAGGAAGGAGGGAAGGAAAGGAAAGAGGGAAGGGAGGAAAGAAAGAGAAGGGAGGGGAGAAAAGAAAGAAAGGAAGGAAGGAAAGCAAGGAAAATTCAGAGAAGGCAAAAAAGAAGGATGCTGTTATAACTTATCTTCATGTTTCCTGTAATGTATAGCCCCTCATTTTCATTGTAACATAGGGAGGTTATAATGGGGGTATTACTCTTATGTCTTGATGCATTTATAATGTGCATGTTATACATACATACACACACAAATATATAAAGGCTATACCACTAATAATGTAGCTTCTTGGACATTTTAGTTTCACCATGTCTGTCCTGTAAGCCAGTCCTAACACTGTGGGCCTCTATCCACTGTCACTTACATACCTTGAGACAACGTCGATATTCCCCGGGCCCTGGTTCCTCACACTAGTTCTAACCCTTTGTGTCAGAAGCAAGGGAAAATGGCAAAAATGGTAGCACACAGGATGATGACCATTTCATATTGTCTCACTAAAGGTGTCAGCCATGAAGTGGGGCCTCCTACCCATCTCCCATGATGCACTGCTGGTGGGGGACATGGTATACTATGACTTCAATGGAGAAATGGAAGAGGAAGCCGATCGGATCAATCTGCAGAAGTGCCTTGGACCCACCTGCAAGGTTTGGTTTGGGGCTACCGGCAGAAGGCTCTGGGGTGGGCCTTGTCACAGACTAGTGTTGTAGTTGCAATTGCATTTTAATGGTGGTATTAAGTGGGGAGGTAGTAAGCTTAGTGGGGAGAGAGTCCCATGCTGGAAATCAAGATTAGCCTCATTGTGTGACCTTGGACAACTTGCTTTTCCTTGGCTCGCCTATCAATAAACTGGTGATGAATATTACAGATTGTTCTTTGAGGGATTGTAGGGTCATGGAACCTCAGAGTTTGAAGGGTTAGCTGGTCCAATTCCATGCGAGATGGATGAATACCCCTCTCTACAAAATCTTTGACAAGAAGCTATGCGGTCTCTGCATGAACATATCCTGTGACAAGAAGCTCATTATCTCACCAGTGTGACTCTACTTACTGTTGTGTGACCTTGATCAAATCTCTTCTTTGGCTTAAGATCCCTTCCAATTTTAAATCTGATAGCCCAAGGCAGACAATTTCATTTCTAGATCACCTTCAGAAGTTAAATTCTGTATATTATGGTTATGATCAATAATCATATTAATAATAGTAACTAGCATTTTATAGTACTAAAATACTATAAAGATTTGCAAAATATTTTATAAACTTTTATCTCATTTTATCCTCACAACAACCTTGAGTTGCTGTTATTATGCTATCATTATCCTCATTTTGTTGTTGTTTAGTCGTTTTTAAGCTGTTTGACTCTTCATGACTCCATTTGGGGTTTTCTTGACAAAGATACTGTAGTGATTTGCCAGTTTCCTTCTCCAGCTCATTTTACAGATGAGAAAACTGAGGCAAACAGGGTTAAGTAACTTGACCAGGGTCATACAGCTAGTCAGTGTCTGAAGCTAGATTTGAACTCATGAAGATGAATCTTCCAAGCCCAGTGCTCTATGCACTGTACCACCTCGCTGCCCCCATCCTCATTTTGTAGATAGGAAATTGAAGTAAATAGAGATTAAGTGACTTATCCAAGATCACATAGCTAGTAAGTGTCTGAGGACAAATTTGAACTCAGGTCCTTCTAAATCCAGATGCAATGCTCTATCTACTATGCTACCTATTTGATTTCAGATATTGAGCCAATATCTTCCGCTTTGTGACTTTCATTCATTGTTCCTAGTTTTGTCCTCTGGGCCAAACAGAAAAAAAAATCTATCTCTTCCACATAACAGTTCTTCAAATACTTGAATGTTATAAAGATAATGGCTCCATAATAGAGGTTTTGCGTATTTATTTATACTTAATAAAACCTATGGCTCAGAGTCCTAGGC
This sequence comes from Vombatus ursinus, assembly GCF_900497805.2. Lineage (NCBI taxonomy): Eukaryota > Metazoa > Chordata > Mammalia > Diprotodontia > Vombatidae > Vombatus > Vombatus ursinus. The sequence goes on from NW_020954556.1 coordinate 17,378,159, forward strand.
TTTTTGAATCAGAAACCAGGTAAAATAGTGCCAATACAAAGGAATCTGAGAGAGGTGTGTCTTGGTTTTTTTTTGGGGGGGGGAGGATGACCCAGAAAATAGCAATTATCACCCACATTACTTTCTTTTCACAAATCTATAAGCTTTTCATGTTCTTCACAAGTTATTTGAGTTGAGAAGAAGTAAGAGAAAAGAGTTAGCTTGGTACAATGGCAAGAACACTTACTCTGGAGTAACAGGACCCGGGTTCAATTTCTGTCTCTGATGTTTACTTCCTGTATTACCTTAAACAAATCACTTTAACTCCCTAGGTGTCAGTTTCCTAATCTATAAGCAGCCTGTATACAGAATAGACCAGAAGATACAAAGCTATTTGGCTCAATTTTAGTCACATATGCCAGCCACAAGATTTCTATGAATATCTGGGCAGAAATATTCAATCCCTCAGTGCTGCCCTCAGCGAGCAATACATTGGAATGTTGATGACAGTGGAGAAAAAGAGGAGATTATGATCTACCCCATTATATGATAGAGTGATGTGCAGTCTCTCTGCCTGATCTCATGACGGATGAAGAGCTCTAGGGAGGTCCTGGGTCGTAGGCATATTGAGGGAAATTTATCAAAGCAGGATATACTAGGCAGGTTATGTAGCAAGGATGACAGACTTTAAATGGACTGGAGAATTTATACACTGATTCCCACAGGTCCACAAAACTCAGTAGGTTGGGCCAGTGGTCTGGTTCTTTGGGCAGTTATGGAAAGAGTATGCTTTGTGAACTTCATAAATGTCAACCCTTTATAATTAATATAAATGTCAACTTATAATTAATTTTTATATCTGGTGAATCTGTACCCATTGAGCAACAGTCTATTTGAATGTAGATTGAATATTATAAAGTGGCGTGAGATTCTAACATCAATGAATGCTCTGAGATTTTGCGAGAAGGGAGCATTCATAATTATGTGCAACAGCCTTTGAAGGTCAGAAGGCACCAACTCTTTGACATCAGGGAGGAGAAAGGCAGACTCTTGCCAGAAGGAGAAAATGAAGGCATGTGTTTCAGCCCTGTTCAGGTGCATTGACACACCATTAGAACTGACAGAGGTTCTAGGCTGATGTTAATGCTTACATGGATTCACAAAATTAGGGTCAAGATCTGGAATTGGAAGATCTCTTGGACATCATATCACTTAAAGACAGAAAGGACCTCAGAGATCAACTACACCAACCCTTCATTTTACAGATGAAGAAACTAAGGCAACTTTTCCAAAGTCACACAGTTACTAAGTATGAGATCTGAGAATCAAATTCAAATCCTCAGATTCCAAATTCAGTGCTCTTTTTGCTAACCACATTAAGAAAACCACACAAGAGAAATTTGGAGTGGGGCAGGTTAGGAAGGGAAAGGACCTTGGTCCTAAGAGTCATGTTCTTGAAACAGGTCCATCTCTGGTTTTCCTTTTTCACTCTTGTCTGTCCTAAACATTCCTCCTGGAACCTCGATCCTTTGCTGCTCCAAAGCACAATCCATATTACTCTATATTGAGCAAACAGAGTTTCAGGCTGCCAAGATCAACAGTGACAATGTATATAATCATTTCGATTCATAGAGCTTAGCAATCATCTATTCCATCACTCTTCCCCACCACCATTTTACAGAAGAAAAAACTGAGTCCCAAAGAGCTTAAGAGATCTGACCATGGTTGCATAGCTAGTTAATGGCAAACCAAAGACTGGAACACAGGTCCTCATTTAGTGATCTTTCTGTTATAAAATATGCAATTTCCTCCAAAAAATTAGTTTTTAAAACCAGAAGACTCACCAAGTCCAAAGCCTCAGGCACTGCCCAGAGAAACCTGAGACATTAACCCTTGGTTTACTAAACATTTTGGTTTTTGTTGTATTTTAGGGTTTTTTCGGGAACTTTATTGTTGATAAAGGGGCTGTGGGCCAAGATAGGGTGGAAACAAATGAACAAGGGTTATTTGAGGCCTTTCAGTGGGAAAAGAAAGAAGCTGATAAAAAAAAATTTTAAATAAGATTTTGTTTTTTTTTCTTACAATGACTTTTGGGGAATTTGTAGTTTTAACTGTGTATATAATCTTCTGCAGATCCTGGTGCTAAGAAATCATGGCGTGGTTGCTCTGGGTGACACTGTTGAGGAAGCATTTTATAAGATCTTCCACCTACAGGCAGCTTGTGAGATACAGGTAAATGAATGGCCACTAGAAGTGGGCCCTGGGAGTGGGTTGTGATGGGTCCTGTCCTGACAAGACCAGAAAGTCCCATACTTATAGTCACTGCTGGGAGACAAAACAAATGGAGGGATTGTCTCCACATTCATGCGCTATATGGGAGGATATATCAATCAGTCGGTCAACAACATATACTGAGTACTATGTACCAGAAGCTGTGCTAGGCACTGGGAATACATAGACAAAAATGATACCATCCCTCCCCTCAAGGAGCTTACAGTCTATCAGAGGAGACAATATGTATACCTGTATATATGGTAAGTGTATATATATATATATATGCACGTAAATATATTCAGAATATATGCAAAATAAATAAAAGATAGTTTAGGGAGGGAAGGAACTAAAAGCTGGGAGAATCAAAGGAAGAGGGGGGAAAAGAATAATAAGCATTTATATGGTGCCAGATATGCGTCAGGCACTGTGCTAAGTGTGTTGCAAATCTTATCTCATTTGATCCTCACACCAACTTTGCAAGGTAGGTGCTATTCTAGCCTCATTTTACAGCTGGGGAAACTGAGGCAAACTGAGGCCAAGTGACTTACTCAGGATCACACAGCTAGTCAAAGTCTGAAGCTGGATTTCAACTCAAGTCTTTCTGACTCCAAGCCCAATACATTATCCATGTGTCACCTAGCTGCCCAAGAAAAGCTCCATGTGGAATGTAGTATTTGAGCTGGGTCCTGACAGAAACAAGGTATTCTAGAAAGGAGATGAGGGGGGATATGAAGAAGAAACAAGACAAGGGCACAGATAGGAAATGGAGTATGTTATCCAAGGAACAGCAAAAAGTCCAGTTTGGCTGAACCATAACGTAGAGTGTAGTAGAAAGAATACTGTAATTGGATTTTGAAAGTGGTTTTATTGTTTAATCATGTCTGACTCTATGTGACCCTATGGATTTTGTTCATGGGGTGTTCTTGGCAAAGGGACTGGAGTGGTTTACCATTTCCTTCTCCAATGTGTCCCCACTTTACAGATGAGGAACTGAGGCAAATATAAATGACTTGCCTAGGGTCACCCAGCTATTACGTGTCGGAGGCCAGATTTGAACTCAGATCTTCCTGATTCCAGGCCTGGTGATCTATCCACTGTATCAGCTAACTGCCCCATATGACAGAAAAGACCAGGTTCAAATCCTGTGACACTGGACATGTCATTTTTGTTTTGCCCTCAGCTTCCTTGACTATCAAATGAAGAGATTGGATAAAATGAACCCTAAGGTTCCTAGATTCTATAATTCTGAGAGGACAAAAAGTCAATAAGGCAATAGAGTCAGTCATTTTATCTGACTTCTCCTATTACCACATTAACTAGGTTTCCTTGATCAAATTAGCTAGCTATCAGCATGCTGAGCCCTCTAGAGGGTATCTGTAATAGTCATGATAGTTCACATTTATGTACTACTTTACATTTTACAAAGTATGTTCTATATAACATGTTTCATTTAAAAGATAAGGAAAGTGAGGCTCAATATGTGCTTTATAAAACTTAAAGTTTTATTTAAATGTGAATTATTGTTATATCATCCGCTCAAATCTTCTACCTTCATATCTATTGACTCCATCTACAACACCATAGTGTAGACAAGAAAAAAAAGTCCAGGAGCAAGGTGAAGGCAGTAGGGTCAGCCTGGAGCACTTGTGGGGTGCTGAGATGGGGAGGCCTCAGCACCTGAGGGAAGGATGAGAGCAATTAACCCAGACAGAAAGACCAGAAGGACCAAACAGAGAAGTCCTTAAAGTGGAGCTGGAGAAGAAGACAATGGAAAGGACCAGTAGCTTACAAGAGAAAAGGGGAGGGAAGGTGAAGGGGAAAAGAAAGAAAGCTGAAGGAGGGAGAGAGAGGGAAGAGAGAGGGAAGGAAGGAGGGAAAGAGGGAGAAAAGAGAGGGAAGGAGGGAGGGAGAGAGGGGGCAAAAGGGAAGGAGGGAGGGAAAAGCAAAGGGGGTGGGAAGGAAGGGAGAAGGAGACAGAGAATATCCCTGTGAAGGAGTGTCTGTGTATGAATGAGATAGGACTGGCACAAAATGTGTTAAAACATGGACAAGTGATTGGGGAAGGTGGTGGTCTGAATCTGTCTTTCGTATAATTTCATGAACTCTGTCAGAAGGCGTTCTAATGGCCTGTTGTGCCCTCTCCTGGTAGGTTCTGACATAGCAGCTCAAGTTAGAAATCAAATCCTTCATACTCTGGCCTCTTCAAATGCAGGCAATGCTCTCCCTGCTGGACAAAAATTTGCATTGCTTTCCCATTTTCCTGGTTCAAATGCTTGTTGCCCTGAGTTATTGTAATGAATAATCCATTAGTGGAACTAGCATATTGAAAATGGCGGCACTAAATACACAAAAATATTGGGAAAATGGCTACAGGAATTGTTAAAATAAATCAGTTCAATACACCGTTAAGTGCTTACGGGTGTGCTCATCACTGAGTTAGATGCTAGGGAGAGGCAACATTTAGATAAGAAACAGTCCCTGCCCTCATGGAGTTTGTTATTTAGTAGAGGGTAAAGGATGCAAACACAAATAACTATAATGCCCCATGACAAATGCATTAGAGAGGTACAGAGGGCTATATTAGTTCTAAAGAGATAAAGTTATTGAAAGGACATTCTTTTGTGAGCTATAAAGCACTATATAAACCAGTCATTCCACGCTAAAGCATTAAACCTTTATTATTATTGTCATTGTTGTTGTTGTATTAGGGAGAAAGGAACAGAACAGGGGAAAGGAAAAGAATAAAGTCTAGATTAAAGGGATTACTATTCATTTTGACATTGAAAAGCCAATGTGCCAATTATTTAACAATAACAACAACAATAATGATAAAAATAACTTACCTTTATATAGTACTTTATAATTTACAAAACAACATCCTGCCAATAACCTTATGAGGAAGAGGGTACAATTATTATCTCCATCTTACAGATGAGAAAACTGAGTCCAGGGAGCCGGCAGAGCCCAGAATTCAAACTTAAGATTTCTGACTCCCAGCCCAGCACTGTTTCCACCACACTGTGCTAGTTTTAAAAGGTGTGAAGTAACAGTGAGATTCCCGTGCACTCTGGGTGTCATTTGAACATCCATGGTTCAACACTTTTGGCAAGAGAACTGAGGCAACACTGGTTCCTGCAGTGGTTCCCACTCTCTGCCTCCGTGACCATATGAACCACGCCAGCCCTGTTACCATCAACTGTAGTGGCTTGAGGTTATCAAAACATCACTTATCATTTCTTCTGAGGGCCGTGTTTCCCTGCTTTAGATCAGCCCAGGGCTAAAAGAAAGTGGGTCATCCCCCAACAGTGGCTGGCAGCTTCCTGAGCCATCTGCAGGCAGGCAGAGAGAAACACGGGCAGTCCTTGCCTCCATCTGCCACCCAGACCCATGAGGATACTGAGAGTGAGGAGAGCGGTGGCACTGCAAAAGTGTGGGCAGCTCTAATTATCCTCATTCATTCATTAATATGTATAATATATATAACAAAATACACGTGTGTATGTATACATACATATGTATATATGTGTATATCTATCTGTCTGGGGCCTGCTCCATGTGATCCTTGCCAGTAATACAAAGAAAAATATGATACAGTCTTTGCTCTCAAGAAGTTTCTAATCTATTGGTGGGAGAAGACGTGGTCACAAATATTGAAGGGGGTGGAGTGAGGGAGGGAAGGAAGGAAGAAAGAAATGAAGAAAGGAAGGGAAAGGAGAAAAGGAAGGGGAGGAGGGGAGGAAAGAAGAAAAAATAGAGGGAAGGAGGAAAGGAAGAAAAGAAGGAAGGAAGGAAGAAAAAAAGGAAAAGTTTGGCAAGATGACAAGTGTTAGAGGAAACACAATCACTGTCCGAAGAATTAAGACTTAACATGCTTGGCCCTGGGGCAAAGGACAAGGAGCGATGGGTAGCAGCTGCAGAAGCAGATTTGGGTTTCATGTAAGGAAAATCCTCCTTAGAACGAAATGAAAGCTATTCCCAAAATGGAATGGGCAGCCTCACGGGATTGCGATGTTGCTGTCACCAGAGACCTTCAAGCAGAGTCTGACTGAACACCTGCTCAAGCGGCAGAGGGTTCAAGCCCACGTAGGCCCTGAACTAGATTATCTTTGGATTCCCTTATAACTCTGAGATTCTGTGATTTGAGAGGAGAGACAGCACTCTTAGCTGGGTGGGCTGTTCATAAAGAAGGGGACTTATGTTCAGCTGTTTCATTTGCCATTCAGTCTTCAACCGATCATTGCATGTCTTGGACTTGGTATTTGTAAGCCCTAGTGTACCTAGTGTAGTGCCTGGCACGTAGTCTGTGCTTAACTGATTGCTGATTAATAGGTGAGGCACTACTGTGCCAGGTGGCTTCCCTCTGCCCACTCGAAATCACCAAGTAATACCTATAGGCAAGGGTATATAGATAAATATTTAGCTGACTCCCTGGGGAGGGAGGGAAAATGTATGTAGTACCCAATTTTATGTTTAATCTCCATTACTAACATTTTCTCCATTACTTTGTTAAGCCTAGTCAATCAACAAAACAATAAATCAAGCCCTAATTTTTAGCATTTGACAATTCAGAGTAAGTAAATGCTCACTTTGAAAATTTAACAATCATCTTTTGGGCCAGACCTATGGGTATGCTTGCAGGGGAAGAGCCCTCCAGCCCAATCTCTTCCCCATTGCTCAGGGGCATTTCAGTCTGGTATTTCAACAGTCCAAAAGCAAGGGAGTGTTTGGAAAAAAAAGCAAAAACAAAAACAAAAGGAGGCCCCATAATGACCACTGACAATGCTAGGTCTGTAATCAACTGGATGATTTCAATTAACATGTTTAGGCCTCTAGTGGGCAGACTCTATTACTTAAGTCTTTGTGCCTAGTAATAATATCCATAAAGGATTTCTAATCCTTGTCTTCAAAAATTCCAAAGGTTATCAAATGGATGAGGAAGAACTGGCCACATTTTGTGTAGCTCCAAAGGGTTAAAATAGGAGCAAAAGGTAAAATTTATAAGGGAGTGAGTTTTGACTCAGTTTGGTTTGGCTATAAATGGGCATAAATAAGCCGATTCACGCGGCAGTGAGGTCTCCACTACTAGAATGTTCAAGGAGAGGTAGATGACCGCCGGTCAGGGATATCATTAAGACAATTTCTCAATTGCGTTGAAGTTGAACTAAATGAAATATAAGGGCTCTTCTAATGCTGAGATTCTAGTACTCTTGACTGTGAGAGTCTGTGAACTAGCTTCTCGTTGACTCAGCTAATGACTCAGCCTCTGACATTTTATTTCAGGCACTCAGGGAAGCTAATAACACAAGACTAGCAATTGATATTCAGGAAATAAAAACTCTGTTTGCAAAGGCTGGGTTGAGAAAGCCCAAGTCTATCAAGCAGAGTGTCTAGAACCCAGCTTTCACTCTGACTTGCTAAGTAATTTGAACATCCCCATCCAGTTTCTATACAATATGTAACACTTAGGGCAATCCCACTCACCTGTGCCCCTTTCCTCTAGAAAAAAGTACTCCATGGGTCCACATTCAGTGAGCAGTATAATGGAAAGAATGCTGGGTTTGGACTCAGGACACCCGGGGTCAGATGCTGGTTTTGTCATGCATTACCTGTATGATCTTTGGCAAATCATGTAATCTCTTTGGGCCCTGGTTTCCTCATTTGTAAAATAAACAAGTTGGATTAGACAATCTTTAAAATTTCAAAACCACAGTTTACATTTCTCTGCCAAATGTGTTTACTTTTATTAATTAGCCAGAGGACACCCAGCTTATAAAAGCAAAGACATTTAATGAAACAGCATAATAAGAAAATTAGAAATAAAATATTTCCTCCATAAAATTGAGATAGTCCTGTCACAAATATAGGCACCATATAGGACGACTGGACTACCCTAGGGAATGTGCATGGAGTGCACACACGAAGAAGACGGTCTTGGCACATGTATGGAAGGGAACATACATGGCCAGGGAGGATACTTGGAGGGACGGTTCATGCCAATGAACCTATGGGTATGCTTGCAGGGGAAGAGCCTTATGCAAGCGCATAAGCGTCTTCTGGTCACGTCTCATTGCTCCTGCTGGGCCTGTTCACTCCTAGTTACTGCTTGACGCTCAGCCTGCTCCTCACTGGGTATTACATCTCATTGTGACTGTGCCGTGCTGTTCTCTCCATCTTTGTCTCTGCCTCTGACTCTGCCTTCCTCTCTCTCTTCTCTCTCTTTCTCACTTTTTTCCCTTTTGTTCTCTCCCATCTCCTCTCTACCCCTTTTCTCTCCTCTCTTCCTCTCTCCTCAAATTCTTCTTGCTACTCCCACCTACTCAACCAGTGGTGTGCTGGTATGTTTAACATCTGGCTCTCACAAACATACTTTGAAGTTTAATCTGCATTATTAAAATTTTCTCCATCACTTCCTTAAGTCTAGGATAATTACAGCTTTTGCCAAAAACTGCTCACACTGAAAATTTCATAAGGTGTTCTCTTGAATCAGAGCTGGCTCAGTCACACCTCTGCCCCTCAACGGGAGTCCCCACCTGAGGTGCCACTCCTTCCACGTAAGAGGAGTCATATTTATTGTCTCTCTTTTAACTTCGATTACTGAACCTGTTTTGGCTCTTTTAGTAAGAAAGGTATCTTCTTCAAAATACAGTCTCAGGTTAGGACTCCAAATGGAAAGGGTTATGACAGCTCCCATAGTCTTGCCTCCAGTGACCAAGCTCTGAAGGAATACAGACTGCTAATTAGAGCCCTTAGGCGTTTAAATTGTCCTTAAATCTACTTTCTCCAGCTAGTCTTGAGGTAGAAAGTCTTTATAACTCATTTAATTTCTGATTGCCAACTTATATCCCCTTCAAATTATTTCAGGAGCAACCTTCCAACAAACCACAAAGGACTTTGTGGGTAGAAGGCACCACAATTTTCCTTAGCCTCCCAATATCCATTGGTTGTCCCAGGCAAATAACGAGAGAAGGCAAGAACAACAAGAAGAAGGCAGATGTAGCTTCTACGAGGCATCCTTTCCCACTACAACCTCCCCCCTAAAATTCCTGCCTTTACTGTGGATATGTGGCCAAAGCCTTCTGGACTTTGAGCCGCAGTGTAGTCTTGCCCCAGTGAAAAATCTGCAATCCTTGCAAATTATTTTTTTAATGTATCAAGATATTTGCTTTCATGCAAATAAAGGGATCAAGAAGTAATTTTTTTTGAAAAGGACAAAGTGGAGCCATTATGAGGCACTTTAATGCTTTATTTCCAGTTCTTGCCTTAATTATGTATAGGTGGCCAGCAACAAAACTCTTAGGCTTCGATCCTCCCCACACATATAATTGGGTTGCCTTGTAAAGGACGAAGTCCCCAGCACTGGAAATTCATTACAGACAGAATTCTGACTTTGTTTAAGTAAAGTCAGAATGGCCGCTGTCAGAGGCATTAAGAAGGGAAATGTCCAGTGGGTAAGAGTTTAGACTAGATACACTTCCAGCCTTAAATTCTGCAATACTGTGATGCTATGATTCTATGATTCTATTTTGTGTGTGTGTGTGAGGCAATCGGGGTTAAGTGACTTGCCCAAGGTCGCACAGCTAGTACAAGTCAAGTGTTTGGTCTGAGGCCGGATTTGAACTCAGGTCCTCCTGACTTCAGGGCCAGTGCTCTATCCACTGCGCCACCTAGCTGTCCCTCTATGATTCTATTTTATTGGCTATAGAAACAACTTGTTCAAGTGTAAGTGGCATTTCCCCTTGGATCAGCATCTTATCCAAGCAATAGACCCTAGAACTATGAAAGAAATATCCTATATCCTGACTTTAGTGGTGGCAGGGCAAGATAGCTGTCTTTAAGTATATTAAGTGTATCCTATAAAAGAAATTAGATTTGTTCTGTTTGGTTCCAGAGGACAGCAGGATCAAAGGATAGAAACAGCAGAGACACATTGAAATGATACAAGGAAAAACTGCCAACAATTGGAGCTATATAAGCACAGAATTATAGGGCTGCCAGGTGGCACAGTGGAGAGAATGCTGGGCCTGGAGTCAGGAAGACCCGAGTTCAAATGTGGCTTCAGACACTTCAGACCCTGGGCAAGTCACTTAACCCTGTTTGCCTCAGTTTCCTCATCTGTAGAATGAGTGGGAGAAGAAAATGGCAAACCACTCCAGTGGGGGGCGTGTTTGTGTGTGTGTGTGTGTGTGTGTGTGTGTGTGTGTGTGTGTCTTGTTTGTATGTAGTTGTTTATATTTTCTCTCCCCAATTAGACTGTGAATTCCTTGAGGGCAGGGACTATTTTTGCCTTTCTTGTATCCCTAAGACAATGGCTATACATAGTAGGCACTTAATAAATGCTTGTCAACATGTTAACTTGACTTAGGGTGTCTTGCTGTTTCAGTCAAGCCGGCTTTCCTGCCTCATAGATGTTATATGGTTGGGTTGGCTGACCGTTTCTTTACAAGAGTTTCTCCCTTGGATAATGGTTGTGGGGGATGGGCTGGAAGCAGGACCAGTGCCCTGGGAGATGCTGCTAGTCCCTTAATAAATATTTAGTAATTTGTAATTTGGCTCTGATGATGTGATTATCTCGTTTTATTCCAACTTTATGTATGGAAAAGGGAAAAAGTCAGGTGGCTCAGGAAGGTTGCTTGAGACCCAGACACTTCTCGAAAGGAACGCTGGACCAGAAATCAGGATGCCTAGGTTCAAATTCCACTTCTAAAACTTATTATCTGGATGACTATAGGCAAGGCAATTAAACTCTCTTGAGCCATCGTTTTCTCACCTGCAAAATGGGGTTAAAATACTTGCACTATTTTTAACCCCACAGGCTTGTTATAGACAAAGGGCTATGTAAACTTTTAAGTGCCAAGATACATCTTATTATTTATCCCCAAATACTTATATATGTTTTCCCTTTGTTCTAGGTATCTGCTCTGTCCAGTGCTGGAGGGTCTGAGAACCTCATCCTGCTGGAGCGAGAGAAGCATCGGCCCCATGAGGTGGGGTCAGTGCGATGGGCTGGGAGCACTTTTGGACCCATGCAGAAGAGTCGGCTGGGGGAGCATGAGTTTGAGGCTCTCATGAGGATGCTGGATAATCTGGTAAGTCTGTGGCCAGAGCCACTTCTTCCGTAGGCCTTTGCCAGCCAGGGCACCAACACTTGCTTACGTAAGGATTTGATAGGACAACATTGGCATTACTAAGAGTATAGAAGACTTCATTAGTCTGGACCCCACTAACTTATGTTTCAATATTTCCACATTTTGTTGATGTGGATATTGTCTCCACTGGTACTATTGAAACCTCTCCATGGCTTCTCATTCTGTGCAGTTCTTGTCCTTGTTTCTTCCATTGGTCCTCCATATGAAACCTACCCACAGGGTTGGAAGCCTTTTTTTATGATAGGCACCCTAATGTGTACCAGCAAAGCACTAAATTAACTATTTATCTTTTATCCTTCATTCTCACCATGTGATTGGCTCAACTTCCTTTGTGTTCATGCTCCTTTAATGATTACCCTTCTGCTACTTCTGAGCAAACCATGAAATTAATTTGCAATTTGCAATTCAGAGGGCATTAGGGTTGAAGTTCATCTGGACCAATTGACTGGATCTTCCTGACCAAGAACTACTTATTCCCAGTGGACCTACCTCCCTTGATTCTAGATTTCCTTCCTTCTAGTTCCTGGTGGCCTCCTGGTTTCAGCCATCATAGTCAGAATTGTAGAATACATGCCTTCTGACTCCCAATCCCTTTTATCATCATGAAGGTAGATAAGGGAGCCCACATTAAATGTCTTGGGTTAGAAGAGAGATCATCCAGTGAAAGTGAAGGTAGGGAGAGTAGGAAATCATTGGCTAATTAAGAAGACAGGATAAAATCTTAAATAGCCCTGTGTAGAAATCAGACAAAGGAAGTCACAGAATCATAGGATTTAGGTCAAAAAAGAACCATAGAGAACATCTAGTCAGATCTCTTATTTAACAGATGATAAAACTGATGTCCAGAGTAGTGAAATGACTTTCCCAGGTTACAGAGGTAATACATGTCACAGACAGTCACTCACTGTCATTTATACCCTGTGCTCTATGTTCTTTTGTTTACCCAGAGCTCTCCCCACCACTGCAGAAACTACAGTGGACTAAAAAAATGGCCTTTCCGCTATTCTGCATGATACAGAATCTGACTAGGCTTCTTCTCGTCACGGCTCCTGATTACTTGTTGTATAGGATGGTGTGCTAGCATCCAGACTCCCACACGTCATTCTTCAGGGCTCCCAGTTTAATAGAGCTAGGTCCAGCCATCCCCTTTTGTCTTCCTCTCCCTCCCTCCCGTCCTATTTTTCCAACCCTACTCTATATAAACTAATTCTATAAAGAAACTCCTCACTTTGTATGTACCCTAATTTCTTTTGTAAACACAAGATACATCTCAAGCTTCTTTTCAGGCACTTGAGGGCTAGTTTCTTCCCACCCTTTCACCCTGCTCTAATATGACCATAGACAGTACATCCCAATGTTTTTTATGGGTCTAAAGAAGAACTGGTAGCTATGAGCAGCAACATGCTCCCTTTAACCTCCTCTTGCTAGCATCTCATTCCCAGCTTTGAATGCTAAGTGGCAGATCTAGTATTCAAACTCAGGTCCTCTGATTTCTATAGCATCTCGTGATTCAGAACAGCCTTGCAAGCCAAATTGTAGCTGTAAGATACAGCCAATAATAATAATTCCACTTAATTCAACAAACTTGTATTAAACATCTTTTACTTACAAGACTCTATGAGATATGTAGATGAAAAATGATGTAGTTCCTGCCCTCAAAAAGCTTACATTCCAATATGGCATATATGCAAATAAATACATAAATAAATAAAGGCACTTGATCTGAGCTTTGAAGGAAGAGGTTTTCAAATGTGGAAATGTAGAGGGAGTGTATCCCAAGTATATGGAATAGACTGTGGGAATTCATGTATGTAGAAAAGGACAAGGCAAGATCAAGAAATACCTTGTATAGAATGGCTTAAAAAGTGGATTATATAAAGAAAGATAAGACTAGAAAAGCAGGTTGGAGCTGGGTTTTGGAAGACCTTGAATGCCAAAAGAAAAAACTTGTACTTTATCCTTTAGGCCTATGTGGATAGCCTGTTTCAAGCAAGGTCCTTTGGATACAGTGGGACTACAAATAGGGTCTGGTTTCCAAATTCATTCTCAAGCCACAAACAACCCTTTGGGAAGCTGGAGTAAAATACATTTACTTTATTCAATTAAAGTTTGCTAAAGCAATTTTGAGCATCATAATAATTTTAGCCAGACAATTAGATTTATGGAAATCTGTAACAAAAAAAACACTATGGGATAACTAAAAGTACAAAAACTTACTATGTTTTTAAAATTCATAGCAACAAAGTAATAATATAAGCAAGAAAATGACAGTGTTTAACATAGTGGCTGGCGCATAGTATGTGCTTAACGTTTATTGAATTGACTCTATATCATCCTAAAAGAAAGATAAACACAGTCACATCTTAGTGTTTTTTTTAAATCATGCCCTGATTTTAGAAATAAATTTTAAAATCTGATATATATTAAATCCCTGTATTAGTTCCATAATAGGCTCATTGTGGCTGTCAACACTCCACCTGATAAAATCATGCACCATTAGTTTTTGCATATGTTGACAATTTTTGTTATTTAGTCGTTTTCAGTCATGTCTGATGCTTCATGACCCATTTGGGGCTTTCTTGGCAAAGATATTGGAGTGATTTGCCATTTCCTTCTCCAGTTTATTTTACAGATGAAGAAATTGAGGCAAACAGGATGAAATAACTTGTCCAGGGTCTGAGGCCCTGACTCCACAAGGCAGGTAGGTGGCACAGTAGATAGAATGCTGGGCCTAGAGTCAGGAAGACCTGAATTCCAATCCAGTCTCAGACCCTGGACAAGTCACTTTACCCTGTTTGCCTCAGTTTCCTCATCTGTAAAAGAAGCTGGAGAAGGAAATGGCCAAGAACACCCCAAATGGGGTCAAGCAGAGTTGGACATTACTGAAATGATTGAATAACTATTTCCTGACTTCAGGCCCTGCACTTTATCTACTGTGTAACTTAGCTGCCCTATGCTGACATTATTCTAGCCCTGGTTTTAATCTGAATTCTACAAACTTGCCTAGGTCCCACAGTCCACGAGCCCCCATAATCAGTGTGTCCTTATATACCTGGCTCCCATCTTGTACCAGATGCTGTGACTTTGTTTCATATGTTGATATTTTGCTAGGTCTGACATTTTCAAATGCTAAGCATCAGTTCTCAAAAGGGACAGTCATGTGTCAATGACTGGCTATCAGATTCTCAGGCTCTAGAATTACAAGGTCCAGTGAAGTGACTTCTCTAGTAGTGTAGTAAAAATGGCACCATACAGTTGGGTGATAACATTGCTCAAGGGATGGATGCAATGGTGCAGGATGTAAGGAAGCATTACACATCCACAGCAGTGCTATGGTGTGTGTATATTCCCATGGAATGAGTACTATACACAATTATATTCAATACATTAGGCACTCATTATATTTGCTGGAGAAGGTGCAAGGTGGCATGTGTTCACTCAAACCCTAATTTTTCCTTTTACTCCTTTTTTCTTCTTAGGGTTACCGAACAGGCTACACCTATCGATATCCTTTTGTCCAAGAGAAGGCAAAGCACAAAAGTGAGGTTGAGATCCCAGCCACAGTCACGGCTTTTGTTTTTGAAGAGGATGGAGCCCCCATCTCCACTCTGAGGCAACATGCTCAGAAACAGCAGAAGGAGAAGACCCGTTGGCTGAACAGTCCCAACACATACCTTCGGGTCAATGTGGCAGATGAGGTCCAGAGAAACACGAGCAGTCCTCGGACAAAAACAACAGTAAGAGTGGAAAAGGGAGGGTAGTTTTTACTTGCTTAACCACAAAAAGTACTGCTGACCAGGTACCTGACCCTATTCATTGATGAGGTTGGAGGCTGGCAGTCCCATACTTGCCCTAGAAATTATTTGAGCCAATATCAGATTGTACCAAACACTCTTGGTTCATAAGCTCACTAACATTATCAAAGAGCTGGCCACATCTGTCCCCTAGCTTGCCTCTTTTGTAGATAGTAGTCCCCATCCAGTTAGTCTATGACCATGACCTATATGGATTTATCTCTTTTAGTTTATTGGCTCAGAATTCATCCACTGGTGCTCGCTACCCTTGTTTCCGAGTTTCAGTAGACCTCAATGGACATGTGAACAGGGCATAAAGGAGCTGAGCACAAAAACACTTTACTTATACCCCATAGAAGTAAAATAAATAAATTAAATAACTTTTGTACAACCTCTATGCCTATGGCCTTTCTCTGACCTAGATAGCCTTTAACTGGGCTATTTGTCTCAGACCTAGGGGCATAGGTCAGGTGCTTAGATTCAGACCTTTCATCAGGTACTCACACTAGGAGCTAGCAACCATCCTCCCATTGCTTTTCCACTTACAACTTTGAGTAGGGTCAACATCCAATCAGTTGAAGGAACTTGGGACCTTGAAAGCTGATTCTCCCTCCATCTTCCCTTTTCTGATCATTCTCCTGTCACTGGTTAGGATCTCCAATCCTGCCTTCCAATTGCCTCCTCAGGCACTTGGCTCATTGGCCAGTCTTCTTATATCTTGTATCACCCCACCCCCAACATATTCTGCAATTCAGTGGCACCAACTTCCCTGATATTCCTTGCACAAGGCAATCCATCTCCTGACTCCAGGTATTTTCACTGGCCTAAGTAAAGTTCCAGGCCTGGAATTCTCTACCTCCTAATCTCTCCCTCTACATCCCTGGCTTCCTTCAAATAGCAGTAAAATAAAAGTAAAATATCACCTCCTAGATGAACCTTTCCTGATCCCCCTTAATTCTATTCCCTTCTGCTGATTATCTCCAATTTGTCCTGTAGATAGCTTTTGTCATTAGACTGTAAGCTCCTTGAGGGCAGTGCCTGTCTTTTGCCTTTGTATTCCCAGCACCCCAGGCACATAGTAGCCACTTAATAAATGTTTACTGACTGACTGGCTGGCTGGAATGTATAGGACCCATCACTCCTTTATTATTTGTTCATCAGTAAAGAAGTAACGGAATGGTCTTACGATTAGTTCCAGGGATGAAGAGTTTCCTCCCATGCCTGCCTTTCTTCATTATTGTCCTTGAATTCTCCATGCCTTCCCTGACTTAAGTCACTTTTTCCCCTGGTGATGACTTCCTGACTAGTTGGTTCTTTTCCAGTTATAAATGTTGAGGCCCACAACAATCCTGTTGTGGTATTTCCTGTAGGGCAAAGCTCTACAAGTGTTATTGTCTCATTTTACAGATGAGAAAAATGAGATTCATTGTGGCTAAATAACTTGCCTCTGGTCACATAGCTGGTAGCTCTTCCGGACTCCAAGGGTGCAAGCTCTCTAGACAGTATCCTATGCTACCTCCTGCGTGCTTATGACACTGAAAATAGGTCTATAGGCAATCATCATCACTCAGACCAGAAGTGACAGACCTAAAAAGAAGCCCAGGGAGAGACAGTGGTATTGACCACCTCTGAAGGACAAACGGATTGTAGATTTCTTGGAATGCTAGCTTTCTGAGCATCCTTATTCTTTTGCTAACCTTGTCTGTGTTGTATTTGGTCAGTGGATGAAAGCAGATGAGGTAGACAAGTCTAGCAGTGGAATGCCAATTCGAATCGAAAATCCAAACCAATTTGTGCCTCTCTATACGGACCCCCAGGAAGTGCTGGAAATGCGAAACAAGGTAAAGTGATGCCTGGTTACCTCCTCTGTTCATGTCTCACTTGGTGTTATTTCAGGACTCACAGTTGTGGTCTTCAGGATGAACCTGAATCCCTGATGCCATAGATTCTTCATGAAGTAAAGATGTCTGAGAAAATGAATGCAAATTGAATTTCTATAAATCACATTTTATTGTGTCATTGGCATATGTTATGATTTCATAAATGACTTGTCTTCATTTTTTTCACTCTGTGCCTCACATCTCAATAGCTCTGGTCTTCAATAGTATTTCTTGAACTGTTTGGGTAAAAGGCTGCTTTGCTAGGACCAGAGACCCCCTCACCCCCACTACAGAGAATCTACCCACCTGTTCCCGTTTGGCATCTTGCTTCTCAAATCTCAGTTCAGGAATATTGCAAAATACTTCTCATCATAATTAAGTGATTAATTTATCTTGAAAACCAAAATAGATATTATCTAATAAATACAACATTCATTTATCCATTCATTTAACAAGCATTTATTAGGCATCTACTGTGTAAAGAAAATTGTATTTGTTAGGTAAAAAAAATTAGGACACAGTCCCTGCCCTCATAGAGCTTATGATTTAAGGTGGAGAAGATATATAAGGCATGGGGAAAAGGAGAATTAAGGTCATATTGGGGGTAGGAAAAAGTAAGAGCATAGACTAGCTTCAGTAGACTGTAGGGCATATAAAGGAGACTAATATGAAATAAGGCAGGAAAGAAACAAGGGTGTCAGATTATGGAGGGCTTAGAATTCCAGGCAAAGTAGTTCTAATACATTATGTTAGAAACTACAAGAGACAAACTCAGAGACCAGCTACAGGACCTTCAAGGACCACATATCTCTCGACCACATTGCAGAACCACTACCTAAAACCAATTATGTATCAGGAATGGCATCTTCTAAAGGGTCTATCATCCCACCATGGTGAACTAACAGCTGGCTCTCCCTTTTCTTTCCCTTTTCAGATTCGGGAGCAAAATCGTCAAGATGTGAAGTCAGCAGGTCCTCAGTCCCAGCTGTTGGCTAGTGTCATAGCAGAGAAGAGCAGGAGTCCGGTCAGCAACCAAAATTCCTTTCTGAAGTGGAAACATTTTTCTTCCATTCTGTTGGTTATAGCTTTTTGTGAGAGAACAAAAAATTGTGGGATAGAGGGAGGGAGTAGGGAGTATCAGGTCTCCTAACTCAGGAATTTAGATTTTTATAACTAGAAGGGGCATCAGAGGTTATGTACTCTGACCTCCTCATCAGCCAATCAATCAACAAGCATTTATTGTGTTCCTATTATGTACCAGGCACTGTGCCAGAGATACATGTTGCAGATGAGGAAGCAGAGGCTTAGAAAAGTTAAGTGACTTGCCCAGGGTCACACAGGTGTAAAGTAGGAGAGTGGGAATCAAATCCAGATGCTTTAATTCCCAATTCAGCACTCATTCCCCTCCATCACTCTACCTCTTCTCATGCCTACCTCTCCCAGTTAGTTCCGATATGATTGTGGGTGAGTCATTTCTACTCCCACTTATCCCAAAATCTTATCCTCCTAATCTATCTCAAGGTTTTCTTGTTTGTTTTGTTTTTTGAGAACAAGAGAAGCCATTTAATTCTGCAGGTTACAACACATGATGCAGGGAGGGGGACATTTTTCTTCTATCCCCCTCCCTAATTCTCTTCTTAAACCACAATTCTGGACTAGTTCTAGCCTGAGTCAAAGCTGAATCATGGAGAGTAGGAGTTATCAGCATCCAGACTCTGAACCTTCTGGGCAAAGACACTATGCTGTGAGGTCTTAGCTCAGATGCCATGGGAGGAAGTAGGGACATAGAGGAATCAGAGATTTCTCACAGGATGGGGAGAGATAGTTGACATCCACCCCTTTTCCACCTTAAACCCAGAGCTTCTTCCCTTAGAACAAAAGTTCATAACTTTTGTTGTAACTTGGACCCCATTAGCAGTCTGGGGAAACCTATGGACCCTTTCTCAGAACGAAGTTTCTAAATGTATAAAATAAAATCCAGAGGATTACAGAGGAAATCAATTCTATTGAAATCTAGTTATTAAAAACATCTTTACAAATAAGTTCATGGAACTCAGGTTAAGAATCCATGTCATAGAAAGGATACCTAAGTCTGGGCTCCAGTCTTAAAACTAGAGAATCAGGCTCATGGTGAGTGAAGGGAACTTCTCCAGATATACTGTGATTGGGCCTCAGTGTGGCCAGTAGAAAGAATACTCTGTTTGGAGTCAGAGGACCTGGGTCTGAATCTGGGCTCTGCCACTTTCTACTTGTGTGATATTGAATTAGTCACTTCTCCTCACTGACTCGTGTAATGATGGGGATGGGATCTGAACCCCTAAAAGGAAAAGACCATGTCTTTGGGCTATGTCCAGATCTGTTCCTGATTACCAGGCCAAGGGATCTATCTAGATCCCAAAGACATGGTCTTCTCCTTTTAGGGGTTCAGATCCCATCCCCATCAGTCTTCCTCATCTGTAAAATGAAGAGGTTAGACAAGATGATCTCTGGAGTCCCTTCTGGCTTCAAAGATACGATCTCATGGAACAGAAAGTAATACATTGTCATTTTAATGTTTGAACTAGGATAGTATTTAGCAAAAGGGAGAAACATTTTTGATTCTTTAGGAAGTCATTGCTACTGATTACCAGGTCAAGGAATTTTACCTAGAGATAAGCAGAAGTCAACACAGGGAAATTTTCTGTACTGTATGGTAAAACAGGATCAATTAACATTTGCAAAATGGCCTAAGGTTCCCCCAACATATTCCTTTCCAGCGTTTAAATAGTTTAGAATGCTGAAGCTACAGTGATTTGGGGTATTTTGTTTATGAGTTTCAAATAATTGCAACCCAGCCTCAGGATTTGTTGTGGTCAGGAAGAGCAGTCAGCTCAGGGGCCCAGTGGAGAGAGCACTGAGCTTGGAGCAAGAAAGGACCCATTTCAAACCTTTACTTAGACACTTTCTAGCTATGTGACCCTGGGCAAGTCATTCATCTGCAAAATGAGGATAACAATAATCTACTTCCCAGGGTTGTTATGAAAATCAAATGAGATAGTCTATGTAAAGCACTTTGCAAATCTTAATAAACGGTCATTATTAGTAGCAGTATTGTTAATAGTACCAAAGCTTGTATGCCCTGGCACTGATCCTTCTGGGATTTTGGCTGACCATTGAGGTTTGAGCTGCTTGGAGAAGGGCTGAACGGTGTTATCCTAGCTAAGAAATGCAAAATGCAAAAGTACAGTATTAGAGATGAGTCTTCTTTAGTCTGTGACATACTTTGGCTTTGTTCTTTGACATTGGTTTGACAATCCTTTTGATCTTGGAGACCTGAGAATTTTTACATAGGAATCAATGTCTAAGCTTGGGTGGTAGTTAAGCATGGATGGTAGAGTCAGCTCCTGGAAAAAAACACCTTGAGCTGCTTATTTCCCAAGAAGGTGCATATCGGTCTGGCCCCAGCAATATAACCAGGATTTGGGCTACAGTAACCTCAGAGAAAATTAGTTGGAAAATTAGTTGATAGGTTTGGCTTTCCATGTTCATTGGGTGTGACATGTATTCTGTGGTTAACTTTCAGTCTACAGAAAGCCACCTGGCCTCCAAGGGTGACACAGATACCAAAGACGACTCAGAGGAAACAGTGCCTGTAGGACCAGAACCCCCCAATCCATTCAGCCAACTCACTGACCAAGAACTGGAGGAATATAAGAAAGAGGTGGAGAGGAAGAAACTCGAACTTGATGGTAAATTGGGATCCAATCTGATTATAATAGGGATAACAACGGTCCCTCAGAAGTATTCCAGAGCAGCAGCACAGTGAAGGGGTAGGGAGGTGGGTGGGAACTGAGAACAAGGGGTTCTGGTTTCGCCACCAACCAGTTGTACGCATCTGGGCAAGTCACTTAATCTCTAGCTTTAGCTTGCTCATGTATCAAATGAGGACACTAAACCCTACCATATCTCCCTTTATCCTTTTATGAGGCTAAAATGAGATCATAGGATTTAAAGCTTGAAGTGACCTTTGACTTTATCTAGTCTAATATAATTTTACAGATGAAAAAACTGAGAGCCATATAGAAGAGTGACTTTCCAAATGGATGTGAAAAGACTCTGGAAATAAGTGTTATTTATAGTGTTAGTCCTCCACCCACCCACCTCCTCAAATGGGAAAATATTCAAGTCATTCCAGGAAACAGATTCTATCCTGTTATTGAAGCCTTCCAGAAAAGGAGATACTACAGCCTTTGTCATTCATCCATGGAAGTGGCAACCCCTCATTATCAGGATATTCTTGCTTAACTAGGTTAACCTACCCCAACACACCTGCTTTCTGTTTCTTGCTGAGATGGATGAGGGGCACTATCTTGTTTGTTTCTTTGATTCCTGGCAGACACCAGCTGAAGGGAAGAGGAGGAGGAGGAAGAAGAGGAAGAGGAGGAGGAGAAAGAGGAGAAGAGGGACTGTGTCTAGTTTATAAGCACTGATGAATACATGTAGGGCATGCAGTCCGTAAAAATAAAGAATGTCAGAACTGAATGGGATGTTAGGACAATGAATGTTAGAGCAGTAAGAAATTTTACAATATCAAATATCTAAGCTGCAAGAGACCTTAAAATACAGAATTTAGGATGTTAGAGCTAAAAGGGACATTCGATACAGACTATATTAATGTCAGAGCTGGACAGAACCCTGGAGAATACAGAGTATGAGAACTGGAAAGAATTCTAGAATGTAGAATGTCAGAGCTGATGAAATTCTGCACTATAGGACCTAGAGGGTGAGGACTGGAAGGAATCTTAACATATAACCTAGAATGTCAGAGTAAAATCAGTCAATGAACATTTAATCATCATTTAAGCACTGAGTCTATGCTAGGTTCTGGAGATACAGTGACAAAAATGAAACAGCCCCAACACCCAATGAGTTTCTATTCCATCTGAAAAAGAACTCTAGAATACAAAACAAAGTATGTCAGATATAGGAAGGACCTTCAAGATCTTATCATTCAATCCCCTCGTGTTTACAGAGAAAGAAACAGGGATCCAAAGAGATTGTCAAATGTTTAAAGTCAATAATCTAATAATAACAGAGGAAGGAAGAAAACCAGGCAGGTCTCCTACTCTCAGTCCATTGCACTTTGCATTATGTTTATTACACCACTACTATTGGCATCTCAATAGTCAGTACCCCAAACACAAATTAATCCAATTGACCCTAAGAAAAATATCCTGCCTCTTTTCTTCCAGTTGAACCTCTCAGGCTTTGATTGCCTTTTACTCCTTCCTAACCCCTTTACCACTCAGCACTGGTCCCAGTACCTTCCTCTTCTATATTCTGCTGCCAGAAAGGTGATCCATCTTTCTATCTCACTGGGGAGGCCTCTGATAGAAGTATACAGAAACAGATGGGGATGGAAAACTCAGTGCACCTGGTACCCAAATGTCACAAGAGAACTAACTAATTTATCATGTCCAGGAGTTGCTTACTTAGAATGGCTCAACCATTCAGAATAGTATTTGCCTGAGTGTGCTCCACTGAGCCCTATGGTCCCATACAATATGGGGATTCCAATGGAGTGGAGGTTCCAAAAGACAAGTATGATGTTACAGGTATTTCCCCTTCTAAAATGTTAAATGTGAAATGTTGTTTAAAGAAATTCATATCATTTGAGGCAAATTTTGGATAGGAACTAGAATTGTGATTTCATTAGCATAGGGAATTTAAGGATGAACCCCTCTACCAAAGCAGGTTGACACTTTCTCTGCAACTTATAGTCTGAGAGAAGTCATGTCAAACTCAAATAGAAACAGAGGCCACTAAACCATATGTGAGGATCCCTGTGGGTCACATGTTGACTTAGAAAACCACACATATTTATATATTACTTTTTCATTAGTACATCAATATATTAAGATCATATAGGAATTACATTTCATTCCGGTTTGGGCCATATCTGGGAGTGTTGTGTGGACTACAGGAGGCAGCCAGCTGAGTATTTGACACCTCTGGACAAGAGCACTCTAAGAGGTTAAGTGATAGATATCCCTAGGGACACACAGTAGGTGTCAGAGGCACGACTCGATCCAGGAGCGGGGTGTCCCTAGCTCCAAAGCCAGTTCTCTATATACTACATCATACTTTCTCCCTTAGATGTGTAAAGAGGCTTAGTCTATTTTTGGTGCAAAATTTCCCTGCCCATCCTCCTCTTTTATCTCCATAACTTCCATATCCCTAACCCAACTGTGTCAATATTTAGTTTCTATCAATATATTGCAAGCCCTCCTAAATGTTAGCTGGCCAAAATGGTTTAGAAAATGCTGATTTACGGTAAATTTAGAATTTGTTGTTTGGTTATTTCAGTCGTGTCCAATTCTTCATGACCCCATTTGGAGTTTTCTTGGCAAAGATGCTAGAGTGGTTTGCCATTTCCTTTTCTAGCTCATTTTACAGATGAGGAAACTGAGGCAAACAGGGTTAAATTGACTCCAGGCCAGGGCATTGTATCCACTGCACCACTCAGTTGCCTTAGATTTAGAACGCCAAAACCTTAAAAAAAAATCATGAAATGAAGTGAAAAAGCATTTATTAAGCACTTATATGAACTATGTTAAGTGCTAGGAATACAAATAGAAAAATGAGACAGTCACGGCTCTCAATAAGCTCACATTCTAATTAGGGGAACAAACACATCTAGGAAGATTCAGCCACAAGGCAAATGGAGCGGCCCAATAGTCCCTAGGAAGCAGAGGCCAGGCAGATGACAAGGCCCAGTGATTGTCCTGGTATACTGAAAAGTTCTAAAATCAAGGTCACGCCTTGCCTAGGCACATGCCCAATACACAGCAGGTATTTTATCAAGCCCAAACTACCTATGCCACCCTTTACCAAAGTCTTCCTCCAACCAATACCTCATGCCTTCGTTGTAGAATGCAGAGAACTCTGGGCTCTTGAGGGTTGTACCCATGGAGTGTAATTTCTAGCAGGTACTACCAAAATGGAAAGGTTTCAAGTATAGCTCTGGCAATAGCTCCGAAGATTTATCATCCAAAGACCTGCTTAGCTTAGCTTGTGGAAAGGCTCACAACCAGTGTGTGTGTGTGTGTGTGTGTGTGTGTGTCTGTGTCTATGTCTATGTCTATGTCTATGTGTTTGTGTGTGTCTGGGTTGAGAGGGTAGGGGGAAGAGGAAGTGCTGTGTTACTTTGGTAGCAGACTGTCCTCCCCAGATGAAATTGCAAATCATTGAAGTATTGCACTATTTATATAGTGCTAGGCTAGGAGGTTAAGGATTATAAATGCAAATAAGACACAGCTCCTATTTTCAAGAAGTTTATAATTCCATTATATAGATAAAACATGCACATATGAAATGAATAATGATATAAGATGGTATATGCTAAATGCTAAAATGAGTGGTAGAAATAAGAGGTGCTTAGGCAAATCATTTAACCTCTCTGAGCCTCAGTTTCTTCATAAGTAAAATTAGGGCCTGAACTAGATGATCCCTAAGATCTCTTTCACCTCTAAATCGTAGAATTCCCTGGAAATGGTGTAAACCAAGATACAGAGATGGGTCTAGTGTATGACAGTATCATTGAGAACCCCCAGGAAACAGGGTATGGGACTTTCTGAAGGCATCTAACTATAGAAAGGATTCTTTGTAAAACTGTATTTGTGAAGGCCAGAATTGGAAAGGTGAGCAAACATTTGTAAACTGTGAAACACTACAATGTGTAAGAATTATTATTGTTTGGTTATTGTTATTGAGGTTCGGTAAGCTGTGCTTTTTGCAGTCTTTATAGGAGAGGACAGAATGGGGGCTGGGGGTGGGGAGGGGTCTGGCCTGCTGCCTGTTGGAAGCTGCCTGTGAAGCTGGCGATGGTGTCCAGTCTGTTCGGGGGCACCACTCTGACTGCATGTAACATTCAGTGCTCCATCTCGTTTTGACTTCCAGAACTGGGATGTAAATAGTGATGAAGAAAACTTTATCAGCCTCTAATCTTCCTTATTTTGTTGGACAAATGTTCATATTCAAAAGAACGAGTAAAGCAGAGTTTTCCTTTAGCATTAATAGATCCCAGGGCAGACAGGATCAAGAATAGTCCTGTCCCTAAGGGTGATAATGACCTGAGAGGTGGTCATTTATTGTCGCGGTGTTTCTATCACCTCGTTCACAGTTTCTACAAGCATAATAGCCAATACATATTTAACACCTCCTACAACAGCCCCTCCCATGTTGTGGTCACTCTCTTTATGTCAGAGTGGTAACTAGCATAGGGTAAACACGCTTTTCTAGGGAGGCCCACTTCCTTCTGGGCATAGGAGACATTGCTTCCTGACTTGGATGGAGTATTTCCTCCCTGTAATAACTGCTGTTCCCATATTTCATCTCACATTCCTCTATTGTGCTCTATGCCTTCCCTTGCAACACTCATAAGGGCAAGATCTGAACTGTCCCTTCTCCCATCAGGACTGTACCCTCCGATCCAGTTTTCTTCTATGTCTTCAATCCTAAGACACATAATTTTCCCCAAGTAAAAAAATTCCCTTATGTCCCATACCAATTTTCCCTAACATACATCCTTACTTCTTATGGATGACCTCACCTCTGATCCAGGCCATCGAGCATGATTTCACTCATCTCCTTCCATTTTCAGTCCATTTTCTGTCTCTTCGTATATCCTCTCATCTTTCCCTCCCAGCTCAGAGAAGAGGGTTTCCTCTTCTGCATAGCTGCTTCACTCAGATATCTGGCATTGCTTTTTAAAGTGAAACTGTTCCATCAAAAGATAGCTCTTTATTTCTGTACTGTTCACATATTACCTTCTGCTCAGTTATACAAATGTTGCCAGGATCTGCTGAGCTGCCAAGAGGATGCTGTGTCCTCTCTTTCTGCCTCTTTCATCACTTTTTTCTGTTATGAGAGTAGAGGAGAGGTTGGACTGAAGAAAAGCCTGCAAGGTCAGTATGAAGTGAACTGCAGTCCACAATTCTTTGGAATAAGAGAAAGGTAGTATGGTATGGTGGAGACAGAAAGTCCAACATGTGAGTCCTCGTCTTGGCTTTGCTACATACTAGCTGTGTGACCACTTACCCCTTCAGTGACTCTCTTCATCTATAACATGAGGACTTTGGATTAGATGATCTCTACAGCCCTGTTCAGTTCATGTATAGGTTACTAAGATCCCTCCCAGCTCAAATATTCTGTGAGTTCTCTCCCTGCCCTTGCCTTAAAGCCTGAAGGAACTAGTTTTTATAACCAGGACTTTATGATATATTTCAATAATGAGAGTCCTTTGAATGAGGTCCAAGAGAAATCTCTCTGATATTGAATCACACTCTGTGAAGGTGAAACCTTCCTCCTGGACTCATTTTTCCTCACTATTAGAAAATTTGCAGATGACAAGAAGATGGGAAGTGAAAGAGAAAGCTAATATTTAGGATAACAGAATTGAGCCTCAAAAAGACCTGAACAGTGAACCAAATATAGGAAGATATCATTTAATAGGACTAAATGTAAAATCCTACATTTAGGTTCAAAAAATGAATTATATGATGCAGAAGCTAGACAATAGTTCCCATGAGGGGGCAGGAACCCTGGGGTTTTAGTATATTTCAGTCTCAATGAGTCAACAGAGTGACGTAGCAGGTAAAATAATAATATGATCTTAGGAAGAGAAGTAGCATCCATAATGAGAAGTGATAATTGCATTGTATTTTGCTCTAGTCAGATCCCAACTCTGGTGCTGGATTTACTTCTGAGAACCATTTTATTTATTTATTTATTTTTGGCTAGGCAATGGGGTTAAGTGACTTGCCCAGGGTCACACAGCTAGTAAGTGTTATGTGTCTGAGGCTGGATTTGAACTCAGGTCCTCCTGAATCCAGGGCCGGTGCTCTATCCACTGCGCCACCTAGCTGCCCCTAAAATCTTTTTTTTTTTTAAGGCAATTGGGGTTAAGTGACTTGCCCAGGGTCACACAGCTAGTGTCAAGTGTTTGGTCTGAGGCTGGATTTGAACTCAGGTACTCCTGACTTCAGGGCCGGTGCTCTATCCATTGCACCACCTAGCTGCCCCATCTGAGCACCATTTTAGAAGGAACATTGAAAAGCTGGAACATACTCTGAGGAGAATTATCAAGATAGTGAGGGAATGCAAAACCACACCATGCAAATAACAGTCTAAAAAATGGAGATGTTAAAAAAAATGGAGATGTTTAGCCTATAGAAAATAAGACTTAGAGGGAATATTCAAATACTTGAAGGTTCATCATGGTGAAGACTTACTTGCTTGGCTCCAGAGAACAAAACTAGAATCAATGAGTGGGAGTTGCAGGGAGGTAATTTTCACCTCATTAAGGATATTCTCAATAATTAGACCCAATCATTAATTCAGTCCAAAGGGGGATTATTCTGCCTTATTAGGTAGCAAATCCCCATTGAAAGAACTGTTCAAACAGAAATGTAAATGACACTTGGTAGGGAAGGTGTAGTAAGAATTCATATCTTTGATTGAAGTTGAACCAAATAAAGAACCTCTAAGGATCCTTTCCAACAGTGAGACTCCATTATTCTGATTCTAGCTTCCTAACCAGTCTCACTGCCTCCATATTTCCCCCTTCCCATTTATCTCAATCATTCCAGATAAATTTTCCTAAATCACACCTTTCATAAAATCTAAAATGGTTCACTGTTGCCACTCATTTTAAGGCCAAACTCCTTAACCTGATAGCTAGATGATACAGAAGATAGAATGTTGGATCTGGAGTCAGGAAGACCTGAGTTCAAATAGAGCCTCAGACATTTAGCTAGACAAGTCACTTAACCTCTGCTTGCCTCAGTTTCCTCATCCATCAAATGTAGATAATAGCATCTATCTACCAAAGTTGTTGCAAGGATAAAATAAGATAATATTTGTAAAGCACTTTGCAAACCTTAAAGCACTATATAAATACTCTAAAAGTCTTTATCGATCCAACCTAATGTCCCACTACTTCTCAACAAAACTATTCTATTGAGCTATTGTCCATTCTATCTCCCAAACTTGCAAGTTCAGACACTTATTTTGTGACCTTGAATATGCTGTTCCTTTAACCGTCCCCAAACATCCTCCAAATCCCAGTTCAAATCCCACATCTGAAGGGCTGTCATCCATTAAAGGGACGAGCTTATTCTGTTTGCCCCCAGAGGGTAGAACTAAAAGGAATGGGTAGAAGAACCAGGGAGACAAGTATAAGGAAAAGCTTCAAACAATTAAAGATGTCCAAAAGAGGAATAGGTTATCTCATGAGGTAGTAGTGAATTCCCTTTCACTGGAGGTCTCCAAGTAGAAAACAAATGACTACTTTCCATATAATTTATAGCCAGATGACCACACGCACATATATATACGCGTGTGTATGTGTATGCGTGTGAGTGTGTGTGTGTGTGTGTGTGTGTGTGTATGACCTTAGAGGTCATCTAATTCAAGCTCCTCATTTTAGGAAATATTGTGAATTCCTGCTGAGCTAAAAGCTAAACAAGATGGTATCAGAAGCCCCTTCCCATTTCTGTGATTTTAGATTTTCTAAGTCTGCTTTCTTTCATGAAGCCTCCTACAACTATTCTAAGCCACACTACACTGTCTTCTCCTCTCTGGCATTTATAGTCTGTTCTATTCATCAGCTATTTTATTAAGTACCTCCTTGGTTCCAGGCCTTGGGGTCTGGTTGTGAGAGAGCACTAATTCTTGCAGAGAAAAAGAAAGCTTTCCATAGGGAGGTGCAGTGAAAGAGGGAGGTGCAGTGAAAGAGGCAGGCACCTCAGGCACGAGGGGCACAGAGGTGAGAGACAGAATACAGTGTGTGGCCAACATCAAGTGAAGCAGTTATAGTCCTTGGCTCTAGAATGTCTTCTGTTGCTTTCTAGCTGTTTCATGGGCCTGTCTTCTGCCATGATCTTCCCTAGGTGTTCTCCTTCTCTTTGCTTAGTGGTAGGCATGCAGGAGATTCTTGGTAAAAAAAAACAAAACAAAAAAAAAACAACTTGCTGACATGACCCTTATGAGGTTCTGGGCACCTGGCAGAGAGGACAGAAAATATATGGAGATGTAGTAAGGGTGGAAAATACAAATAGGCACATTAAAGGTTTTTTTCTTTTTTTACAAATTTATGTGTAGCAGCAGCTGTCTCACATTTAGTATAGGGGGAGGAAGGGTTTGTGTTTTGGCTCAAAGGGAGGCAGAATAGACTTCTCTAGCCTTTTATCCCCTTACCCTTCTCCAAGGGAGACTTTAATTCCTGTCATAAGAGGAAGCCCAGTTTGGTTGGGGCCAGAGACCACTTGGCTCTCCTCAAAGAGAGGAGGCTCCCAATTATATCTACTTACTCCCTTAAATACCATTAGTCTAAGAGATATAGTTTTGGGGTTCAACCTAAACTTCTGATCACTGTACATTAATGGGGAAAGGAAGCCCTAAGCTTTATATCCAACGCTTCCCACCAAATACCAGTTCTACAGTGAACATACAAAGCCATTTATCCAAAATGATATCCAAAATTTATCCAAAGGAACCCATTTATCCAAATTGATAGCAAAATAGAAATCAGAGAAAGTATACAAAGGAGAATATATGCCGAACAATACAGAATGAAGGAGCTCTGCCATCGGGAGTGAGATGAGTCAGCTCAAGAGAGATTATCCGATCTCACCCAAGGGGAAATTTCCCAAAGTCTCTAGAATAACAAGCTGGGGATGGTGACAGATGGAGACTACCAGCTCCTCTCAGTCGACTTTTTCCCAGTCTTTTTCTTCAGCGCCTGAAGTGGGGTTGGCATAACCTTTTCTCTTGAAGCTGGAAGCCATGAGTCTAAATTGACTCAAGAGACTGCAGAAACAAAGAAAATGACCAGTTCTTCTCAATTCTGCTCTTGACAATCATACCTCCATCCCTCACACAAGGACAGGGCACTGATCAACAATGAGGAAGGAGGCCCTTGCCAGTGGATTTTGGCACTTAGGTTACATGTGAATGCTAGATCTACCCTGTTTATTACAGGAAGTTAGCAACATTTGGGTTTGTCTGGGGGTAAACTTTAGACTTGCTCTATTTGGCCATACAAGGAACAATAGGTGTTAATAGTAGAAAGACAAATTTAGGCTTGACCCAAGGAAAATCTTTCTAATAATTAGAGCTGTCCAATAGTGGAAGAGACTGCTACAGGAGAAAGGAAGTGGGTTTACTCTCCTTCAAGCAAAGTTGGATGGTCACTTGTCAGTTATGTTGTAGGAGGGATTCTTTTAGGGGTATGGATTGGAATAAAGACCTGCTGAGGCTCCTTCCAACATTGAAATTCTATCATTCTATAATCTTTTGACATTAATGTCATAAAGCATAATTATGTTTCCCCCATAAAGTAGGTCACTTCAGAGACCAAAGACTGGGTTAGATTATAGGATACAGACCTCACAAAGGACCTTGGTGGCCATCTTGTCAAACCAGTTGTTTCACAGAGGAGGACATAAGACCCAGAGAAGGAAAATGACTTGCCTAAAGTCACTCACATAATAAGTAACATGGTGTATTAGAAAGAACACTGGAGTTGGTATCAGGTTGGCTGTGATACTATTACCAGTGTGGTTTTGGGAAAACCGCTTTACCTCTCTCTGGGCCTCAGTTTCTTCCTCCATAAAATTAGTTGGAGTAGATAAGGGATCAGCAAACCACTGCCAAGCTAAAAATGTTTTTTTTTTCATTTTTAAATAAAATTTTATTGTATTTTAAAATGTAAAAAACATTTTTAGTTCATGTGCTATACAAAAACAAGTGAATGGAGGCACATAGTTTACTGAGCCCTGGAGCAGATAATCTCTAAGGGCCTTCCCAACTCTCAGTCCTATAGTTCTAAGAAGCAGAATTCAGTTTTGAACCTGGAGCTTCTGATTCCAGATCCAGTGCTCATTCCATTATACCATATTGCTTCTAGTCTGACCCACTATGGCAATCCTTAAGTTCTTCTATCATTCAGAAGTTGTACCCTGAATACAGTGGATATTGGACAAATGTTTACTGAATGAATGAACATCAGCAGCAACAGATTTTACCAGTGGAACTCAGTCGGCTAAGTTACAAAGGATGCATGAGACAAAATCCAGCTAAGGATCTTTCTAATTGCCTCTCCAG
The DNA here is from genome assembly GCF_900497805.2 of Vombatus ursinus. Lineage (NCBI taxonomy): Eukaryota > Metazoa > Chordata > Mammalia > Diprotodontia > Vombatidae > Vombatus > Vombatus ursinus. The sequence continues at coordinate 17,409,377 of NW_020954556.1, forward strand.
AGCTAACAGAAAAAAACTAACTCCTGGTTGGGCCTGGTAGAACAAAGAGGCATCTGGGTAGAAAGGAGCTATTTGTCTCCACTTTCTGTACCGTCTCTAGATGCTTGATCTTTTTTGCCAGCCTCTGACCGTCGTTCACAGGTGGTTTTCTCTGTTCCCAGGTGAGAAAGAAACAACAGCAGAAGAGCCTAGCTCTCCTTTGAAGTCCGCTCCTGCTTCTCCAGTGAAGAGTCCATCCAAAACAGAAACAAAGAGTCCTCCCCTTTCCCCATCCAAGTCTTCAGAGGGTGAGTTAAGCTCAAAGGGGGTGGGCCAAGAGGGAAGTACATTCAACTGATGAAAGAAAGTCCCCGCATGGAAGATAGTACAGATATATATGTGAATGGATAAGGAACTCGTAAAAGTGATATTCTGCCTCCCCTTTCCTTTCCCCAATGAACTGAAATACAGATTGCCAAGTATATATTTGTACTATTTGCAAACTATCATGATAGATTAAGAATGCATTTTGTAAAAAAGAAAAAAAATCAAAGCCAAGGAAGGTTTCTTCCTCTAAGTAACATATCACTGCAGTTTGGAATGGATTCTTACAGGTAAGAAAGTCTAATCTCTGGCTGTCCACACAGGACTAAAACATTTCAAATAAAGATGTAGTGGGAAAAGTTGGTTTTGGAGTCAGAAGACCCATGCCCCAATCCTAGCTCCAACACACACTAGTTGTGTGCCTATGGGCAGATCTCTTAACCTCTCTCTGAATATCATTTTCCTTTGTATGAAAATGGAGGTAATAATACTTCTACTGCCTATCTCAAAAGGATTTTGTGAAGAAAGCAGTTTGTAAGCCTTTAAGTCAACATAAATGTGATACTGTTATTAACCTGATCTCTAGAGAAAAGTCTACAAACTACACAGAAAATCAGTTTAAATGTCTTATCAATTATGAGCTTCTTCCTGAAATCTAAATTAAATCCCTCTTCCATTTTAATTCCTTCCAGAATGAGGAAATGAATGTTTGACCAACAATAGCAACTCAATTTCAAATATTAACTAAGTCAACATAAGGTCATTTTCATCCATGCTAAAGAATCATGGAAGAAATCAACCCGGAAATAAAATTCAGGGCACTTGGATTCTGGCTCTAGTTCTGGCATTTAATTAGCTATATGACCTTAGGCAAGTCCCCTAACCCCTATGTGCCTCAGTTGCTTCATCTGTCAAATGGAGACAATAATATCTGCCCTACTTACCATAAAAGGTCATTATGAGCATTAAATGTCATCATAGATTTAAAAGTTTTGTGAAAAACATATGTGTATGTTATATATGTACATATGTACACATATACATACAAGCTCACATTCATATGTGTGTATATGTACATATATGTATTATGTTTGCATGTGTATGTATACAGGGTGTACCAAAAGTCTTAGTAAGCTTTAAGCTATGGCTTTGTTGTTACAATAAGTAGTATAATAGTATTATTTTAATGCCAATCACATAACATGGTGATACATACATTTAGGTGGTGCAGGGAGATAGAGTGTTGGGCCTGGAATCAGGAAGACAAGTTCAAATTTGGCATCAGATACTTATGAGCTATGGAATCCCAGGCAAGTCACTTGACCTTTGCCTACCTCAGTTTCCTCATTTGTAAAATGGAGACAACAATAGCACTTCCCTCCCAGGGGTCATTGTGAGGATCAAATGAGACCGGATTCATAAAGCACTTTGTAAAACTTAAAGCGCTACATAAATGCTAGCTATGATTTTATAAATTATTATATAAAATCACTGATTTTCTACAGTGTGGTGCAGTGGAGAGACAGCAGACTTGCAGTCACACTCAGGACCTGCATAACCAGGATGAGCTTACATAAGTTTCTTTGAGCATCCAAGACCATGGATAGGAGAGATGAGTTGTGATCTGCTTCTGGGGAGGGGGTTTCTACAGCAATAAAATCATAAGGTCATAGACTTGGAGCAGAAAGGGATCTCAGAAGAAATCTAGTTCAACCTCTTCATTTTACAGATGAGGAAGCTAATGCCCAAGAAAGTCAAATAGCTTCCCCCAAAATCATCAATGTCATAAATGTCATTTGTCAATGTCAAGGGCAGGATTTGAACCCAGGTCTTTTAGACTCCAGAGCCAATATTCTTTCCATTATACAGGTCCTGGATAAATAATATAATCATTTTAAAAATACTATATAATATTTGTTACATTTATGTTATATGAAATAATGTTTGCTGGTGTCTACTTCTATGCCAAGAACTCATCACTAATGCAGTTTAATCATCTTTACTGCACTCCTTTCAAAATATGAGCACTTCACATTCCCCTAGGGGAAGTATCTCCAGCAGTGCTAGAAGGTTCCTACCTCTTAAGAACAAGGCTCGCTGAATCACAAACTATTAAAGCTAGGCAAGACCTCAGAAATTACCACTTTACATATAAGGAAACTGATGCCCAGAGTGGGAGAGTAACTTCCTAAAATGCATGTAGAGAGCAAATAGCAGAGCTGAACTTGAACCTGGTTCCCTGACTCCAAGTCCAGCACTCTTTCCACATTTTAATAATATTTTATAAGTGTCCACCATGAACTGGGTGTGTTTTAGTTCAAAAAAGTCACTTCTGCCCAGGACTCCTTTACCCCTTAAATCAACAGCTTGCCTGAGTATGAAAGTCTAAGAATGCCAGAAGAAAGCAGTCAGCGAAAGGCGTCTTTCTGAGCCAGGGACAAGAAAGTCGATGTTTAGTGCTTGTGTTGTTCTCCTTGTGTCTCACTGTGGTGTTGTCCAATTTGTCTCCACAACCTCTTCCTCTTTCTCTTCCCATCTGTGCTTTCATCAAAGGAGTTACCTCTGATTCTGAATACTTGTCTATGTAGTAAGTATAGAGAGGCTGTTTACTAACTGTACCTACCCTTGTGCTGGGGAGGGAAAACTTTCTTTGGCAACTAACAGGAACCACAGCTACTGAACTCAGTGAAAGCAAAAGGACTTTCCTCCCCACCACCTTGGAGAATGTTGCCCTCTGGATATCCTATAACCCACACCCTGAAACCCTGGGTCAATTCTAGGAAGCCTAACAGCTACTCTAAGATGCTGAATCAAAGCCAAGGAATCCTGGGAGCTGTTACAGCTACTCCATAAGGTTTGAGGCTGGCCTGGCCTGGCCTGGCCCACAATAAAACTCAAGAAAGTACTTGTAAATCACTCTGAGGAAACCAAAGGGTGAGGGGAAGATGTTCAGAAAGGAAGTGGAGATGACTGTTTAGTTTGTGCTATTTGGATCAGGACACAGCAGAGGTAGAAAAAGGGATGGCATTATTCCTTATAGATGTATACCGGTCTTCAAAGTACTAACTCCTTATAATGACTGGCCTGGAGCTGTTTTCCCAAACCTTCTCCTTTCCAAACCTCCTCAGGAGGGAGCGTTTGCAACTGGGCCTGGGATAGCATTGTGCCTACAGTGTCTTCACCAAAACACTGCAAAGCACTAAGATGGAGATGGAAAGCACAGGATTCTGTGCCTGTCTGTGGCAAAACTATTCCTTATCATGCAACTGGTGTATGTGGTAACTGGTGGGCAGAGGGCCTGAAGTCATCGGAAATGGAACCATGCTCTGCCAGCCCTCTTAATAGCTTGTACAGCTCCCAAGAGTGCAGGATCAATAAATGAAAAAAGGAAATAAAAGTTTATTAAGTGCTTCCTATGTGTAGCACTAAAGGCAGTATGGTATACTGGGTAAAGAAGTGGTCTCAAAGCCAAGACAACCTGAGTTCCAGTCCCATCTTTGATAGACACTGGTTGTGTGACCCTGGGCAATTCACTTAACCTCGCAGTGATCTAGGTATCTTCTATGACAATAAATTGCATATAAGGTGCCCACCTACATTGGTAGAGGGTGTGGCCTCTCCTGGGAGTTCCATTTAACAAATGAAATAACTGGTTCAGTCCCCATCCCTTCCTACATGCCAAGCATCGTGATAAGTCCTGGGGATACGAATAGAAAAGTGAGACAGCCCCTACTCCCAACTAACTTACATTCCACTAAGGAGAGAGAACATACATGCAATGAAAGGGTTCAGCTGTGGGACATAGGGCAAGTCCTGGTGGTCAGAGGGGGCAGCATCGGGGGAGATGGCAGTGTCTTTTAGGCTTGATACAGCTAAGGTTCATTGCTAGGTTAGGCTTTTGTTCATATTTGGATCTCCCCTTCTCACCCCCTCACCATCAGATCAGGTACGGTGTTGTCAGGGATTCCTAAATGTTCTAGGCTATGTCCTGGTATGAGCTCTTGTTCTTTGTTCATTTTCCTCATGTCTCATGTCTATTCCCTTGCTTCCCTATCATCTCCTACAAGGATTCTCCCACCTTGAGTTTTCTCCGTGTCTGTACACTCCTCTTCTCCAGCAAAGTTAAGCATTTGGTTCCTTGCCAGGGAGGAGAACGCCTTCTTGCTGTTCTCCCCCAGCTCCTGGAACCAAGGATGAGAGAAGACCATTCTCCATGGACTGGGATGGCTCATTGTGCAATTAGAGAGAATACATGCTGTACAAATGAAAATAAATGTAGAAAGGAAAGAAGACCTATTGAGCCCAAAGTTCAGACTACAAATACATTCTTTAAAAAGTGTTTAACCAATGTTTGCTCTAACAACAGTACAGTCTAACCTAGCAATGTACCTTAGCTGTATCAGGCCCTCAAGACATTGTCCTTTGCCCTGACACTGTGCATTCTGACCACCAAGACTTGTTGCATGTTCTGTAGTTAAACCCTCCTACTTTGGTCTACTGGGCCTGCTAGATGCCATGCCTGGAGTAAACAAAATGAAGGGGTCTGGTCCTCAGTGCTTCTGAAGACATAGACATACAGGCTATCTATTATCCCAAAGGGATGTTTCTAGTTGCCCAAGGACTATGTCTCACTTCCTAAGAGAACAGAGTATAAAGCAGTGGGAGAAGTTCCACTTACCCCATCTTCTCCTTTCCTACTCTGTACCCTGGGCATCCTACAATCTCTCCTTTCTATACTACACTGCTGCATGGGCTTCCTTGGTTTGGGCCAATAGAACCATAACTCTGTGGTTTATCAAGACTCGTGTGCATTTTTCTAAAGCCTCTTTTAGCAGCATAATGCCCAGAGGGAAGAAGGAAAATGGTGGAAACCAGTCTACCTGCCTTTGAAGTTTTGAAACTTGAAGCTAAACCAGGCACATGGATAAACTCAGGGCCAAGAGAAACTGGTTCTTAGACAAACTAATAGAGGGAGTCCTGTCCCAAGTTCCTGTGATGAACTGTTAGGAAAGCAATGGTACCTGATTTACAGACTTTGCATGCACAGGGCTAGGATGGGGAAGGAAGTCTAACTATTTTATTTCTGAGTTCTCCCACTCCCTCCATTGTTTACTCTCATTACTGATATAGAAGCTACTGCTTACCAGTTAGAAAAAAAGGGAGTCCTCTGGACAACTCTTCTCTATTGCCCTGCCAGCCTCCAGAATGGCAGACTTTTAGAATAGCTTTCCCTAGTCTTCATCCTTATCCTCATCATTAGTTCTCATCAAGCAAATATTTAATGAGCTCCTATAAATTTTATGGCACCATACTGGTTGATAGGGATGCAGGAAAGTCTAAAATAAAATCCCTGCCTCCAGAGTGTGTGCTCACTCTCACTCGCTTTCATTCTCTCTCTCTCTCGCTCTCTCTCTCTCTCTCTCCCCCTCCCCCCTCCCTCTCTCCCCCCACCTTTTTGTTTCTCTTCCCCCTTTCTCCCTCTCCCTCCCCTTCTCCCTTTTTCCTTCTATGTAGACATACATATGTGTTATATATCACATACATGCAACGTATATATAGTATATACATGTATACCTGTGCATATATGTGCACATGTATTTAAATAAAAAGTAGTACATACTTAGTGCCAAATGAATTACAGACAGTAAAAGCTATGGATCATAGAAGATAGAGCTAAAATGTACTTTAGAGATAATTTAGTCCAACACCTTCCTTTTACAGATGAAAAAAGAGAAAGTCACATAAGTAGTCAATAGATAAGCCAGGATTCAACTCCATATCTTCTGACTCCAAATGCCATGTGAAATGCCACTATACTATAGGAGTGATCACAGCAGAATAGGGAGATCAGATAAGGCCTCAAGAAAGAGAAAAGACTTGAGTTGGGCCTTGAAGAAAAGGGAGAATTTAGACAAATGGAAAGGCTATGCGAAGCCTGGAAAATATCAATTCCCCAGGTGGAACAAACCATTTATTCCAGCCCCTTGGGCATAGGGCAAGATTTATGGAGAATGTGGGCCAACTAGGAATTCAGAGATAAAGTTTTTAGACACTAAAATTATTCAAGGTCACAGTGAACAAAGAGAGAGGTTGGGAACTGAGGCTCAGTAAGCCTGTTTTGTGATTGATTAGGATGGAAGGAAGTGTTTCCATCTCTCTAGCCTCTGGAAATCTCCAGTCATTCATTCATTCTTGTGCAGAATATTGTCATAGGTTCCAGAGGAAATAAAAAAACAACTTAGCAAACACAAGATCCTTCACTTCAGGGGACTGTATATTACACTATCTGTTCATAGTCTAATAGGGGAAAGTAATACAAATATATTACTTTTACTTATGTTGTTCTTTTAACTTTTCAAAAGCATGTCCACATAAGAACATAAATTTAGAACTAGAAGGGAACATAAAATTCATCTACTCCAACTTCCCCCCCATTTTACAAATAGAGAAACCAAAGTTCAGAGGTATTAAGTGACTTGCCCAAGGTCATGAATGAAGTAAGTGGCTAAGCCAGTATTTGAATTCAGGCCCTTTGACTTCAAATCTACTTCTTTTATCTATTACACCACATTGCTTCCACATATATTATCTCATTCAATCATCACAACAACCCTGTCAACCAGAGATGATCCCCATTTTACAGATAAGAAAATAAGCCCAAAACAAAGACATATGCAGAATAAAAATGAAGGGTTAGAAACAAAAAAATTACTATGCATCAAGTGAACTCAAAAAAGCAAAACCAAACATTCACAATGTAAAAAAAATTATAAATAAGGAAACTACATTAGGCTAAAAGGAAACATAGACAAATGAATATCAACATTAAACCTATATACTCTAAATGACTTAACATCTAACTTCATTTAAAAAAATTAACTGACCTACAATAGGACATAGAAAATAATACAAGAGTGATAGAAGATTTCAATATCCCTCTCTCAGTTTTGGATAAGTCTAATAGAAAGATAAACAAAAGGGAAAATACAGAATTTTTAAAAAGCCAGATTTGGGGCAGTTTGTTGACTCAGTAAAAAAAAAAAAACTTTATCATTGTATAGTATTTTTAAAAATTAATCATTTGGATACAGACTTAGATGGTGTCCTGATCAGCTCTGAAGATGAAAGAATCATGGGATTGATGGCTAATTCAGTAAGTGACAAAATCAGGTTTCTAAGAGACCACAATAGCCAAGAATTATATGTCAAAACCAAAATATATATCTCTCTCTCTATCTATATATATGTGTATATATGTATTATATATGTGTATATATATGTACACACATACATATATATATATACACATACACATATATAAAGGACAGATGTAAAGTCCTTCATTTATGTTAAAAAATTTAGTTCCACAAGTACAGAATAAGGAAACACAGCTGACAATAGCAGTGATGTGAAAATAATGAAGGAGTTTTAAGTGACTATAAACCCAATATAAGCAAACCCTGTAACTTGGCAGCCAAAGAAATTATAGTGTAAACTTAGACGTTGCCAGGAAAAGTACGGTGTTCAGAATCCAGGAGGTAAATAAGGCTCCACTACACTCTTCACCGGTGGGAGGCGTAGTATTGTACTGAATTCTAGACACAGCATTTAAGGAGGGACAAAGAAATAGACTTTTCAAAAAGATGAAGAGATTTGATACTATGTCACAGGAGGAATGATAAAAATAACAGAGGATGTTTCCCTGAAAAAGAGAAGACTTGGGCAGATATAATAGCATTCTACAGATATATGCAGGGCTGTCATTTAGAAGATCAGAAAAGAAAAATTAGAGGTAGGTTGTGACTATTCTGCATGTCTCTAGATGGCAGAACTAGGGTCAATGGGTATAAGTTACAGAAAGGTAGATTTAGGTGCAACATAAATATTTTGATAGTTTGAACTGTTCTAAAAATGGAATAAGGGGATCTATGAGACAGTGAGTTTCCTGTCACGAATGGGGAGGCTGTACAGAGGATTCCAACATTGTGTAGGCAACTGGACTAGTTCATTTCAATTAAGTTCAACAAACTTGATAAAAAGAGACCATGAAGGTCTCTTCCAGATCTAAAATGCTATAATTTTAAGTCAGTGGTCAAGGCAAGACTAGAACCCAAGCTTCTGATTCCTAGTCTAGTGAACTTTTCACTGTGCCTCACTTGTAGTAGCCACAGGCAGTATGGTGACTTGGAGTCAACCTCCCCATACCAAAGGATGAGGGGATATATTTAAATCGGGGGGAAAACCACAGCTTCTCCCCAATATGACAAAGTTACACACATGAAACCCATTTGTTGATGGATGTGAAATCTGTTCACGACAGCCACATGTGCATTCCTTAACCTCTTCTGCTAGAGTCAATAGCTGTCCAATCTAGTTATTTTCTGTTGGGGTCAGCTGCTGGGGCTAAAAGGAATTCTACATAAGAATCACACAGGTCAGTTAGTGCTGAAAACAACAGGCCTTTTTATTTGGAGTATTTAGGGAAGCCTATGTGGCTTAATTGAAGACACCTAAAGGAAGACAGAGGGGAAATTGGGGGTAAGAATGGATAGAAACCAGGATAACATTTACCCTCCAAAGTTTGGACAGTAGCTAACACCTCCAAACAAGGAAAACTATCTATTTCTCCTTCCTTGAACTGGCACCTCCAAATCAGAATAGTGAAGAGTAGGGAAACGATCGAACCAGGAATGTCTTTGGGAAGTTTCAGACACAGTGATTTTCAAATCATAACAGAGTATTCCCATTCTTTAATTCAGCATGTGCAAAACTGAACTAATTATCTTTTAACCCCAACGCTCCCCATTTCAAAACTTGCCTATTACTGTTGAGGGCATTACTACCATCTTCCTAGTCACTGAGGCTCACAACCTAGGCATTCAAAGCCCTTCCAGACTGGCCCCTCTTCTATCTTTCCAGTCTTCTTACACCTTACTGCTCCATGCCCCACAGGCACTTGGTGATACGGTGACATTGGTGTCCTTGCTATTCCTCAAACAAAACACTGGCTGTCCCCATGAATGCAATGTTCTCCCTGCTCATCCCCACCTCCTCACTTCCCTGGATTCTCTCCAGTCCCAGTTAAAGCTTTTCCTGATCCCTCTTAACACTACTGTCTTATCTCTGTTGAATATCTCCAATTTATCCTGTGCCATATATATACATTTTTGTACATAGTTGTTTTCATATTGTCTCCCCCTTTAGACCTTGAGGGAAGGGATTTGTCTTTTGCCTTTCTTTGCATCTCCAGTAGTTAGCACAGTGCCTGGCAAATAGTAAGTGCTTAATCAATGTTTATTGCCTAACAATGATCTTGCAAGAGGCTGTTCTTGGTGCATATGACACTACTCACTAACTAGAACTCCTAAGTCCATCTTCACTTCATTCTTCAGAGCAGCTCAGGCATCTTGGGGCGGGGGGGGGGGGTCACAGCAGCTCTTATGTTTTACAAAGAGGGGTGGGGAGCCTGCTCAGATAAGTCTGACTGGTTTTCCATCCATGAGGTCACAGGTGGGGAGACCCCAATCAGCTAGGAAACTGAATATTTCTTGCTTAGATGGTTCCAACTAGTTTTCAGATAGAGCAGATGCTTAATAAATGTTTGTTTATTTATTTGATTGATTGATCAGATATGGAGGATTGGGACAGAAGGGAGGGTGTACGGCTTAGGTACAGAAAGTTTGTTGAATAGGGAAAGAGTAAGCTAGGGGCGCGAATGGGAATTTTTCTAGGCTACAACATTTTGTGTACCTGTATAAACCTGCACTTCTGTTTTTATTCCTGACACTATATACTGTTAAGTCATTTTCAGGACGCTTTACAATGTGGAGAAAAAAAGTTAACTTTTCCCACAGTGAATTTCAACAAGGAACTGGCAAACTTGCTGTCCTTTAATTTCTGTGGGATTAAATATTCATTCATCCTGACTGAAGTTATTAAGAATTGAGGATAATTGTTTTACTGATTTCAGTGGTGAGAAAGGGAGAGGCTATCCATAGGAAGACCAGTGGGCAAAAGTTACTGGAAGGAAGATCTTGCTTCAAGATAAGGAAGAATGACAGATCTTTAAATGTGTTATCAGCTGTCTTGAGTGAGTTCCATACCATTGAAAATGGTCAAGCAGAGCCTGGATGACCAACTGTTGGATGTTATAGAGACTGTATTTCATAAATGTCCACCTCTAGGTTGGACTAAATGCCCTTTAAGGTTCAACTCAAATTTCTATGATCCTCTGATGTTAGTCCTCATCCGTGTAAAGGAGGCAATTGTAATGGAAAGAGCATGGATTCAGAAGATTGGGGTTCAAATCCTGCATTTGCTACTTACTACTTGTATAACTTTGGGAAGGTTACTTAAATCAATCAACAAGCATTTATTAAGTGATGATATTTGCCAATCACTGTGATAAACCCTGGGGATACAAAGAAAAAGCAAAAAGATGCTTACATTCTAATGGGGGAGACAACACACATAAATCAGAATATTTAAGATAATTACCGAATAGATGGAAAGCAACCTTCCATTGCAGGGTTTATCATGACTATCATTAGCAGTTGAGGGAACCAAGAAAGGCCTCCTGAAGGAGATGGTGCTTGAGCTGAGTCTTAAGAGAAGCCAGGGATTCCAAGAGAGAGACACGAGGGGTAGTGTCATGTGCAAGGAACAGCGAGTAAGCCAAGATGGCAGGTTCATAGAATGTGTGGAAGGGAGTAAATTCTAAGAAGATTAGGAAAATAGGAAGGGGCCAGGCTGTGAAAAGTTTTAACAAAGGACTATAATTTTGATCCTTGAGGTAACAGAGAGCCACTAAGGTTTATTGAGTAGGGGGTGACATAGTTAGACCTACACTTTAGGAAAACTACTTTAGCAGTTGTGTAGAAGAAAGATTAGTGTGGGGAGAGACCAGAAAACAGGTTGTTGCAATAGTCCAGGCAAGAATGATGAAGATCTGAACTACAGTTATGGCTGTGTTAATGGAGGGTGTATTTAAGAGCTGTTGTAGAGAAGAAATTACAAGATTTGTCACCTGAATAGATATGTCGAGTGAGAGAGAGAGATCGTAGTTGAGGATGACACCAAGGCTGCAACTGGGTGAATGGAAGGGAGATTCCAGAAACAGGAAGTTCAAAAGAAGAGAGTGTTTGGGGAAGAGATAATGAGTTTTGTTTCAGACATGTTAAGTTTGAGATGCCTATGGGACAACCAATTTGAAATGCCACATAGGCAGTTAGTGATGTGGGACTGGAGCTTAAGAGGAGAAACGACAGAGAGATAAATAGATCCAGGAATCATCTGAATAGAGATGATAATTGCACCCATGGGAAGGAGATGAGATCACCAAGTGATGGGATATAGTGAAGAGGGCCCAAGATAGAGCCTTGGGAGACACCTGGCATAAAAATCCAGCAAAAGAGGCTAGGTAAGAAAACCAAAAGCCCTGAATCATGAAAACCCAAAGAGGAGATAATACCTAGTAAGAGATAGTGTCAACAGTGGCAAAAATGCTGCTACAGAAAAATCATGAGTAATGATAGAGAGGAAGCCATTATATTTGGCAATTAGGATACCACTGGTAACTTTGAAGAAAGCAATTTCACTTGAATGATTAGGTGAGAAACCAGATGGTAGAGCAGGGGTTCTTAACCTAGGGTCCATGATTTTTTATTTAATATTTTGATAATTATGTTTAAATATAATTGGCTTCCTTTGTAATCCTATGTATTTTATGTTATTCATTCAAAAATACTATTCTGAGGATTCCATAGGCTTCAACAGACTGCCAAAGCTGTCCATGACACAAAATAAGTTAAGTACTCTTTTCATCTAGGGTTTAGAAGAGATTGAATGGAAAGGGAGGAAGTATGAGCACTGATTGGAAACAGCTGTTTCAAGGAGTTTAGCCATGAAAAGGAGGAGAAATGTAAAACAATAAAGTTGTCGGGCATGGTAGGATCTAGAGAGGGTTTTTTAAATACTTGGGCATGTTTTTAACAGCAGGGGATGAGTGGTAGATAAGGAGAAATGGACAATTAGAGAAAAAAGGGGAAGATAGAGGGAGCAATCTGCCATTGAAGATGGAGTGTGGGAAATCAAGGGGACATGTAAAAGCACTCTAAAGCAGAAAAGCAACCTCATCATGGAAGGAATAAAGAAAGAGATGGGGGGGTGGAGAAGACCTCTCTGAATCTTATTTCCTTCATTTGTAAAATGAGGACATTCCTTAAATGATCTCTGAGGTCCCTTTTGACCCTTATACCTTGAGCAGAAGCCCACCTTGTCTGCCCCTAATCCCGACTGTTTTACTCTGCCTTCTCCTTGCCTCCTGGACTCTGTGCATGAGCTAAATTGGACACCTCTGTCCTCCAAACATGCTGTGTTTTCTCCCTACAGTATGCATTTACTCATGCTATTTCTTATGACTGGCATACTTTCTTTTCCCTCTCAACTTGTTGACAATCCTCAATTGGCATGTCCTCCAGGAAGCTTTTCTTAATCTTTTCAGTAAGGAACATATCCCTCTGCCTTCACCTCTCTAATGTATTTATCATGGTTTATTGTCTGTTACAGTTATCTATTCGTGATCCATATCCCAACCAGAATGCAACCTCTATGAGGGCAGAGATCATGTTTTATCTCAACTTTATACCCTTCCCTAACACAGTATTCTGCACACAGTGGGTGCTTAATCAATGTTCATCTATTGTTTTAAAGACAGCCTTACCTGTGTTCTCTAATGCTCTTCACCAGAATAAGAAGTAGAAAATCCATTTGAGGAAAACTTGTCACTGTCTACTTTCTAGCTGTATTTCTTTTCCCCTAGAGGGTTGTTTCAGGCAGAAACTTTCACAGAAATGTAATTAATTTGCATATTTTAAAATTCATAAAATGGAACCCTAGCCATTGACTTCTCTCTTCTGATCCTTTCATCTCTTCGCTGGGCTGCTTTTTTCAAGCATGCATGGCAGTGCCCTCCCTTTTCCTGTAGCTCATCTTATGTCCATTCCCTCTTTTCTTGGTGGGAAAGGCCCTGAACTAGGCAGAGTGGCACAGATTGGGCTGGTCCTGGTTTGGATCCAAACTATCACCTGCATGGTCCCCTGCCACCTACTGACATAGGTATCAACCCCTTACTGGCTGTTCTAGGCTGGTATGTATAAATTTGTAGACAAGAATTAAAAGTAATTTCTCTTTCAGGGACTCTCTCACCTGGATAGGCTACATGGCAAGGAGCCCATGGTATGGATGAGATTTGGCTCCTTTCATCCTAAGCACCCTGCAAGCCAGTTTGCCTTTTCTCCTGCTCCAGAAGAGTAATGGCCAGGTCTATCATCACTACCCCATACCCCTGTTTACCAAAATGTGAGAATCATGGCCTGGAGTATGCCCTTCCCCATTTCTCGGTATCCTCATCTCTGAGACCAGGCAATCACCTTGGGTTGTGAGGCTGTCCACGTGGCTGCAGGGTGCTTTGGAAACCAGGGGTGAATGCCAAGTTGCACTTGTATCTTATCACCCAGCAGGTGTCCTGGTCACCACGGTGGAGTGACTGGAGTGAAATCTCATGGGTTATGTCTCTTTTTATTTTTTTGAAGGCGCTAAGAAGACTGAAACAAGTAAAGCTGCCGATGAATCTGAAAAGACCGTTCCAGAAGGGGTAGTGGTCAATGGAAAAGAGGAAGACCAGACAGTAGAAGAAGCTCTCAGCAAAGGGATGAGTCAGATGACTACCAATGCTGACACAGATGTGGATGCCTCCAAGGAAAAAACTGAGTCAGTCACCAGTGGTCCCATGTCCCCAGAAGGCTCACCCTCTAAGTCCCCATCCAAGAAGAAAAAGAAATTCCGAACCCCATCCTTTCTGAAAAAAAGCAAAAAGAAGGAGAAAGTGGAATCCTGATTTTCCCACCCTCAGGCTCCCACTTGCTTCTCCTTCTTTCCTGCCCCTTCCCTCCCCCTGTCTCTGTCTCTGAAAGTACAGAGCCACGGAAGGATAGAGTAAGATGTAGACTTGTACAGCTGGAAGAGACCTTAGAATTCATCTAGTACCATCCTTTCAGTTGACAGAGGAGGACACTGAGGCTCATCAGGGGGAAGTGACTTGTCCAGGGTCACGTACTAGTTAGTGGCAGAGCCAGGACTAGAACCCAGGTCTTTTGACTCCCGGTCCAGTGTTCTTTCCACTATGGCAATGCTGCCTAGCTGTAAGCTGCCTTTGTTAGAATGGTGCCCGCCAATACTGAGCCAAAGGCTGGAGAGCAGGAATGACTCTCAACCTCTCACACTCTCAAGCTAAATGTGAGAGGGTGGGAGCTTTCCCAGCTCATAATCTACTCTTTCTCTCAGGAACCTAGTTTCCTGTTGATATAGCTGTAGCTAACAGAAATCATTTTGTCTTTCTTCATTTGAGGTTCCCGTCACCTCTGCTTGAGGACCTAAACACACTTTTCTGTACCCTAAGCAAATGCTAATTTTCACTTTTCTGTTCCTAAGGGCTCATTGTTTGGTCTGTACTTCCCTGGCTACCAGACCTTGAGCTCTAAGGAAAACACCTCTTTTCGTAACGTGTGCATGTGCGCGCACGTGTGTGTGTGTGTGTGTGTGAGAGAGAGAGAGAGAGAGAGAGAGCACCCTGGCAAGAGTTGACAGAAATGAGTGGAAGAGTAAAGGTATCTGATTCAGGGAAGACAAGTGGGACTCAAAGCTTAAGCATCTGCTTGCTCAACAACCAAAGAATATCATTTTGGTTTTATTAATATGAAAAGGTCAGAATTTCTTGTCCCCTTGAAACCCTAGAGGTTGAGCCCACATTTGACAAAGGTGGAGGGCAGGGGAAGATGCCCCATCATGGAGGGCAGAGATTGGGGAAGCCTAGGACCTCTGCTTGATTTTGAATTTCACAAAATGAGGTCGGATGTACTATCCCTTCCTTGTCCTACACGGAAGGCACGAGTGCTACCTTCCCTAATCAATATTTGGTTGTCATGCTGCCCTTAGGGATTAAGCCCTGCTGGTTAAAGACTGTTTCCTTTAAAACCAGGACACTTTGTTTATAAGACCAGAATCAATGCCCTTCCATTTGGTAAGCTACCTGTGGCCCCTCCTGGGTTATCACTAGGTCTGAGAAAAATTACTTTGGATCCACCAGAGATGGAAGGGTCCAAAAGCCACCTGAAGCTTGGCAGATTAGGCCAATACTGGGGAAATGATTCAATCTCCCCACTATTTCTAAAAACACAGCCTATATCATCAATCCATTCTAGCACCTGATAAAAGCTGCAAAGTTGTTTATTTTTAATACCAGCACTACCTTTTAAAAAACATTTTGTCATGGATCATTTAATAAAGGAAGCTCTAGGAAATAGGTGTATTCTTTTCCTTGCTAGGCAGTGATATTTAAGAAATCTTTTCTACTCTGACCCAATTAGTATTAAAAGAAAGAAAGAAAGAAAACAACCCACCAAATCTACAAGAAGACTTTTTAGTACCAAGTGCTATTGTTAGTTTATAATCACTATTGATCTTTACTCTCCTGTTTTAATAAGAACAGGAAATGGAGTGAGTATAAAAACTCCACCTGACCTCCCTGGTGAACTATTAGCTCACCATGCTGTCAGTGAGAGAGGTGCTAATGATAACACCAACATGCAATTGTGTCCAGGTGAGCAACAAGGGCTTCTTGGCTAAATTAGGGGTTAGCAGTGAAAGCTCATAATGGGAGTCTGAATGAGGAAAAGTAATTTTGTTTCTTTCTGTGGCCATATAAACATCAAAGCCCTTCATATCACTAAGAACCCAGGCTCCCAGATACTGCTTCTTCAGGACAAGTCCTTTCAGGTTCAACAAGTGATGAACTCCTCTGTGTTGACCAAGTGACCAGAGGGAGTCCAAAAACATTAGAATCATATTCGCAGAATCTCAGCACTGGAAGAGGCCTCAGAGGTTATCTAATCTAAACCATCTCTGCACAGAACCACTTCCATGATACCTCTAACAGGTGGTCATTAAACTTTCTCTTGATGATCTGTGTTATTGGAGCACTTACAACATCCCCCAAATATCCCATTCCTCTTTTGGATAGCTTAAGTTGGTTGAAAGTCTTTTAACAAGCCAATATGTCTTCCTTACATGTACATTATACTCCTATAATTCTCTCCCGTTGTTCCTACGTCTGTTGACCGGGGTCAACCAAAACAAATCTAACTCTTCGTCCACATGACCACTTTTAAAATATTTGTAGATAACAATCACAAATCCCCTAGGCCTTCTCATCTCCAGACTAAATAGAGCCAATTCCCTTTCTTTTCTTTTTAAAATAGTAGCAGGCGCATGTGTAAGCAAATATACTGGTTTTAATCCCTCAAGTCCATACAATGTGACTAGAGTGAAATGCCTTATAATAAGGCCAATTTGGAACTTCAGTAATGTGAGCAGCATAGCATTCTAGGGGGCTGAGTGTTTAACTTGGAGTCAAGAAAGACCTGGGCTTAAATCCCACCTCTGACAATTAACTGTGTGACCACAGGAAAATAATTTCAAATCTTTGAGCCCCACTTTCCTCATTTAAAAAATGGGTTTGATAATGCCTGCAATACCTCACAATATCATGAAGTTCAAATCAGTCAAAATGTAAAATACTTTGTAGGTGTCAATTATAATTATTACGCTCCCTTGGATGTGGTCCAAGAATGAGTTGTCTCATGCTAACTTTTGCTCTATATCAGAGAGCAAAGTTCTCATGTGGAATCCATATCCATAAGGTTCTTTGAGGAAAACACTTAGAATAAAGGAATGTCCAAAATGGACGGGACCTTAGAGTCTAATACAACCCTCTCATTCTACAGATGAGGAAATGGAGGCCCAGAAACACTCTGACTTACCCAAGTTCACAGAGCTATTAAGTGGTAGAACTGAGATTTGAACCTAGGTTTTCCACTTCAAGTCCAGGTGTTCTCTCCATTACCCAATGCTACTTAGGAGAGCGTTTTAGTGAAAGATAGAGGAAAGTGTCAGAAAAGTTGAAGGTTAGAATAACTATTTCCTGTTCCATTTGGATTTAAGGCAGAACACATCAAAATATCCTTCCAAACACCTTTTTTAATTTGTCCAATGGAAAAGGTATAGTCCTTTCCATAAAAATAAGTATGCTTTAAGGTGATGGGCAGTGTGACTGTTTTTTCCTTTACTTCTAGAGGAAATAAAGATGGGAGTAGAAATAACTCTGAAAGGAATTTATAGGAGGAGGATCAATGATTAGTTTTAAATGTTTATCAATTCATATATGGAGTAGGAAAAAGAAATGAGGAAAAAAATCATTCTGACTTTAAGCTAATATAATTATTTAGTTTCAGAGAGTACTTGGCTGAGCATAGAAGCAGGCAACATAGCGTGGATCATAAGATATGTAATTGAAATGAAGCTCAAAGGTCATCTTGTTCAACTGCCACTCTACAGAGGAGGAAACTGAGGCCCAGAAAAGATACGGAAGTTGCCCAAGGTCATATAGATATTAAGCAGCAGAGCTATCATTTGAACACAAATCTTCTGACTCCAGACCACTATATCATGGAGACATCAATGAGAAAGGGAATATCTTCAGTATGCTGCTTCCCTGGTATTTCTGTTCTATCCTTTAGCTAACTGCATGGATCATTTAATCTATAGAAAGAGTCCTGAATATGGAGCTAGAAGACCTAGGTTCAAATTCTGGCTCTTCTACTTACTCCCCAAGTGACCTTGGACAAATCACTTAATGTCCCTACGTTTTAGTTTTCTCACCTATAAGATGCAGGGGTTGGACAAAGTGATCTCTCTGGTCCCTTTCAGCTTTACATCCCTGATCCTTGACGGATCCCTAAACTTTTGAAAAGAAGCCTCTTTAAGGGTGGCATTTAATGATAGCTATGCCTAGGCAAATGCCTAGGCCAGCTCTAGTGTAAGGTTTGGCTAGTTTACTAGAAATGAGTTAGGCAGACACAGATTTCCCACTCCAACTTCCAGCTCTGTCTCCTGGCCTGATTTTAAGGCTCTCTGGAGCCTTTTGATTTATCATAATTTTTTTTTCCATTGTGGCCTTCTGCCTCTCAGTCAAGTAATTTATATATGCCACCTCTTCCTCCCAATCCAATTGAACAACCAAAAAAACAAAAACCAAAACCAACCCTACTGTAGGGTTCTTCCTCAACTACAGGCATCAGATGAACGTATTTAAATCATTTTGGGAGATAGAAAGAATAAAGAGATGATTTTAACAAACCCCACCTTTATACACAATTTGTTATGCCATAGATTCTTTTATATTTGAGGTCAAATCAAGTACCCCATAAACACAGGGATCAAATAGGATCGTAAACTTGGGAGCTGAAAGGGACCTCAGAAGTCTTCTATCCAACTGTCTCAGATAAAAGATGAGGAATTTGAGGCCTAGAAGTAGCTAAGGGACCTGGTCATGGTCACAGAGAAACAGGCAGAGCAGAGATTCAAACCCAGATCCTCTGACTCAAAAGTTCGCCTATCTTTTCATTGCACAAAGCTACTTCCTCATATTTTTATAATATGGTAAGCCAGTCATTTAGAAGTTATCCTCCATACAAGCATTAGAATAGGCCACCATAAGTTTGTCTGCTCAGGGGCAATGGGTGTGTGTGTGTGTGTGTGTCTGTGTGTGTGTGTGAAACATTTTATTTCTTTAAGAATAATTATTTATTAATACAAGGTATCTGTGCAGTGCTTTTTGATTTAGAATTACATTATTTAATTTGACCTTCACAACAATTTTATGAGTTAAGTAGGGCAGTAGTATTAATTCTGTCTTACAGATAAGGAAATTGGGGTTCAGAGAGGTTCTTTGACTTGTCCAAGCTCAGACAGCTAGCAAACAGCACTTGCAGCTGCAGAAAGGCAAAAATTCCAGATAAAGATTCTGCTAATTACAAACTTGCCCAGGGACATATGCAGCATATAGATTGCATGCTTAGCTTTGCCATTTCCCAATATGCTTATTTTCTGCTGTAGCTCCAAGCCAAATATAACCTATTACATTAAACCCATATGTGATCATTTAAAGTCTTTTAACTAGGAACACTGCAATCATATTCCATTATATTCATATGCCACAATTTGTTTAGCTACTCCCCCCAAACCTCTCATTTTACAGAGAAGGAAATTGAGTCCTAGAGAAGGGAAGTAACTCACCCTAGGTCACACAATTGATAGCAGAACTAGAAGAAGCCTGTAAGTAATATATGTGGATTCTCTATCCACCGCAAATTTGCAAACTGATGGGGCAACTCTCTTCTCCACTGTTTTGAATATTTTGAAAAGAAACACTTGACTTAATAGAAAATTAATAACCATGGACTTGCTCTGTAATTACATGATATCTGCTCACCCGTTATTCATTTGTAAGTTTACATCTGTGCACAGTTAACACTTGTGCTGTACAATATGTGAAGCATAAATAATGATGTAATTATTCCAAAATAACCCAGCAATTATCTGAACAATTATATATTGGATTGCAGTTATTTGTGCCAGGATAAAGAAATGGTTACAAAAGCAGAGTTGTGGCATAAATGAATTGCCTTCAGCTCTGTTGTCATCTCATGTGGAGGACACGTGTACCCAGCAATCAATGGGTAAATTTTAGGC
Source organism: Vombatus ursinus (assembly GCF_900497805.2). Taxonomy (NCBI): domain Eukaryota; kingdom Metazoa; phylum Chordata; class Mammalia; order Diprotodontia; family Vombatidae; genus Vombatus; species Vombatus ursinus. The sequence continues at coordinate 17,429,327 of NW_020954556.1, forward strand.
AACCCACCCTCCTCCTATTCAGTGCAAAAAGAAACTGTCAGCGTTTTCTTCTAAGTGATCTTGAAGATTTGGGATTCTCCTTTTAGGGGAGTCCACTTGAACAGCAGTGAGGAAATGCATCTATTCATTCCTGGGGTGGGTGGGAGGGAAAAGGAGAGGGATTTTTTAAAAGTTTTCATTAAAAGCCACATGCCCTGAAAGCTTTGTTCCAAAGCTCCCACTTCTCATCAAGAGGGTTGACGGGCAAGGAGACCTGGGGAAAGGTGGAAAGCACCTCACAATTCTTGCTATTCATAAAGAAGGCTGGTGTATGTATACTTCAGTGGGGCATCTGATTGGCTTATAATAAGGAGCAATAAAGAGTTGTATGCTTTGAAAATAGTGATAGTTTATAAAGACCATCTTGGAGACAGGAATAGCATTTACCTCATATACACAGGAGCACAGGCACTAGACCTGAACCTTCGTTAATAGAAGGGATTCACAGATGAGGAAATTCTCCCCAATTTACATCATGAGAGCACTTAAAGGTTGAGTCCATTGCCCTGGATAACACAGCCAGCACGTACCAGAAGGAGGACACATGAGTTCCTGGTTCTCAGGCTAGGCTCCCTAATCATTACTCCACGCTGCTTCTCATCACATAGTAATCCCTCTATAAATACCTGTTGGGTTAAACTGAATGGAGCAGAAATGACTAAGCTTTTCCAGTACAGAGTTGTTATGTTTCCAGGTACATGGTTTAACGCTTTCAAATCCATGTAACAAGAAATGTTCATGTAATGGGATCCCATTGTTTTTACGAATTCTATAAAGAGAAAAATTTACCGCCCCCCACCCCCACACACACATTGGCAGAAGTTTAGAAATGTAAAATCTGGAACTCGGACCCCTGACCACTTTTATGCTGCTTTTTGAATAACCGGCATTCCCAGGCTTGACGTGTATTCGCCAAAGGGAAAGCAAAGTGAAAACCGCTCATATACAGACCTTGGACGAGTCATGCGATTCCTTGGACCTCAGTTTCCCCGCCTGTAAAATGAAAGGGTTGAGCTAACTAAACGACCTCTGAGGTCCCTTCCAGATCCATAGCTATGATTCAGACTCAGTAATTTCAGGAAGATTTAAAAACGGAAAAAGGAAAAAAAAAAAACAAAAACTATCGCAGCGTAACGGAGGAAAGCCAGCCGGGCAAATCCCCGGGACGTGAAAGCAATCTTCGACTCTTCTGTTCCTGGCCTAGGGGATCCCAAAGTGGGCTGAGCACTACTATCGGGAGCTTTAGGGACCGTGAATCTTACATTTTCCGTTGGGTGCTCAGCCTTGATAAAGGTTAGAAATTGTGATAATTGGCCGTTGGAACTGGAAAGAACCTCAGAGGTCACCTGGTTCAAAAACCCTCATTTTACAGATGAGGAAACTGACTTTCCGAAAAGGGAAGTGACTTGTCCGAGGTTACACGAATAAGCGGTGGAACTGCATCTCTCCCAAGTTCCTGGAGCTCCAGAGCCAGGGTATCTTTCCACCCTGTTACACTGCCACTTCAGCGATAATGATGGAATCAAGACTGAGCACTGAGGTACTTGGAGTTAGCATTTCAGCGAGGGGGAAAGGAGGGGCACAAGCATTTTCTGATTGCCCCAATATCTACCAATTCTCCCTTCCCTCTACAAATTTTACTCTTGGGAGCATAACAAAGGCTAGTTTTACTGTGGCAAAGCCCTTAGATTTCTCTCCAGATCTGGAAAGAGAAAGAGAAGTTATATCTATATCAAAATTCCAAACTCTCATCCCCTGAGTGGGAACTACTTTGCATAGATAGCTTTTGGATGGGTTCTCTGTTAGAGTGAAACTGATGGATTGCAGCCGCTGGACTAGGGTTCAAGAGGGCCATGGGGAAAAGTGGCAACATCTTTACAACTTTGGAAGGACTCTCAGCTGATGAAACAGACTCCCAGGGTCCTCCCAACTCCACACCTCATGCCCAGCCCAGGTCTCCAATCCCATCCAAAAAATGACTTTGTCTTCTCCTTGTGGGTTGCTCTATCCCTATCTCCTGCAATACACACCTGGTAACTTCTTGGTGTTTTGGCCTCTCACCAGAAAGGAAAGGAAAAATGAAATGGACAGAAGCCAGGGATCGCCTGTGCAGTGGTTAAGTAAACCAGAGTAAGTCTAGGATACAATGTTCTGTATAGTTATTGGGCTGTTCCAGTGAAATGTCTGTGTCTGACAATCGTGGCTTCAAAGTGCTATTTAATGTCTCCACTTGTACATATATTCTCTAAGCTTGGCCTTTTGCTACTATTGTGAAGTTTAAAGTAGGGGTTCCATGTACATACATACGATTTCAACTGTTGAGACGCTTGCACTCTGTATCTTGGCATTACTGCTGGCAAACCGTCCTGCCTTTCTTCGGCATGTCAACCTTTTCAGAACAATGGTGACATGCAGATTAATGGTTGGTCTCTTGGGCTTTGACTTTGCAATTTTATATATACATAATATGACTATATATTTACGGGTTGGTTTTGTACAGTTTGGGGGTTTGCATCTCCAAGCACCAATGCTGTCCTGCTATTTCCAAGAGAATGTTTTGGAATCTCTGTCTGAGCCCTCTCACTTTGCTTGTGTTTGAGCGTCTCATCCAAGGGGATGTATCCCTGCCTATGGATTACTACTACTTTGTGTGCTCTTCTCTCATGAATGGATATTACCATATTAAACATAATGTTCTCAGCCTCCTCTTCTGTAGGCCTCTTCTTTCATTGGGCATTGTAGCAAACACAGTGAGGCCAGTGGTCAAAACAAAGCACCCACCAAGTGCTCCCTGTATTCATAAAGCTATTTCCCCCCTCCCAGAGAAAGTACAACAGAATATATCCAAGTGGACAAAGACAACAGGGGATAGAGAAAGAACTACAGACTGGGATAGTCAGGGAGGCTTCCTGAAAAAGACAGTACTTGGGCTGGATCTTGAAGATTAGATGGGCTCTGGACAGGTAAAGAAATGAAATAGATGTATCCATGGAAGGGAACATCATGAGCACAGAAAAAGAGGCAGGAAGGAACAAGATGAAGTGGAAGACATCATGGGAAGAAAGAAAGATCAGGAAAGGGGAAAGGAAATACAAATCTTGGCTCCCTTTCAGCCCTGGATCCTCACAACACCTAACACTCAGACAATGATTCCAGCAAAGCAACTCATATACCCCACTTCCAGTCCTCCTAATGTCAAGAATTATAGGATTTAGCACTAGGAGAAATCTCAGAGATGACTTAGTCCAAATCTCTATTTTACATAAAAGGAAACTGAAGCCTAAAGATGATAAATGACTTACCCAAGGTCACACCTACTCACGGAAATGTAGAGAATTGGAGGGGACCTCAATGGACATCTAGTCCAACCGAAACCCAAAGAGGAATCCCCACAATAACCCAAAAAGTGGTCCTCTAGCCTCTGTTTAAAGACCTGTTGGTGAAGGCTAACCTACTATGCAATGGGGCAGATGATTCTTTTTCTGGCCATCTTTAATTGTTAGGAGGTTTTCTTACATCAAGCCTAAATTTATTTCTTTACCACTATTTCTCCTGATTCTGCCTTCTGGGACTAAAGAGAACTAGTTTTCTCCTTCCACATGATAGCCTTACAAATACCTGAAGACAGCTCTAGGCTAAACATCCCCCTTCATCCATTCATTGAGTCAATTCTCATATGACATGAACTGTAGGCTTTTCACTTTCCTAGTTGTCCCCCTACTAAACTGTGGCACCTAAAACTGATCAGGATACTCTAGATGTGTTCTGACCAGGGCACAGCATAGTTGCAGGAGTTCTTAACCTGAGATCCATGTACCCTGAGAGTTTAGGGGGGATTCACAAATTTGGATGGGGAAAAATTACACCTTTATTTTCACTAACTGAAATTTAGCATCTCCTTCAATTATGAATGTAGGCAACACAAGTTATTCTGAGAAGGGGTCCAAAGGCTTCACCATGGCAGCAAAGAGTACATGACACAAAAAGGAGATCAGAACTCCTGGTATAGTAAGTCGTCTCCTTATTGCTAGAAACTATGCCTCTCTGAATGCAGCCCAACATCACACTGGTGTTCTTGGTTGCCAAAAAGAGAGCGAGTGATAGAGCAAAGATTCAAACACAAGCCCTTCAACTCCAAATCCAGTGCTCTTTCCACCAATCACAGTAAAACATCCAATATCCACTCCCCACCTCAGGTTTAGGTCAGAATCTCTTTCTGTCCTGGATTTAGTACCTGGTAGTTCTATAACCCCTTATAGCCTCATCCAGTCCACTGACTCCTTGTATGTTCTGACCCCATTGCCCCTACCATTGGTTACCCCCTGGCCACCTTACTGACCAAAGGATCTTTTAGGAGTTCATATCTGAAATTCACCTGACATCCATTATATAATGTCAAATCTTGTCAGCTTAACATTCATTTATGTTTGTTGACACTAATAGCATAGGCTCTTTACTAAAATCCTCCTCTGATACCTCATCATGATATGGAGCAGGACCTGAGACCTTGAAAACTATGCCAGTGGAGTACAAGCTGACAGGTCCTATGGGGTTAGAAAGGCTTTGAGAACAGGATTAACAATAGATGGTGTTATCTATAATCTCAGCCACAAAAGGTTGGACACTTCATTGGAAAGCATAGTGGATTTAAGTCAGAGGACACATGGTCGAATCCCATTCTTTCTAATTATTATCTGTGTGTCCTTGGCCACAATTTCTCTGGCCCCAGTGCCTCAGACGTAAAATTGGGGAGGGGGGTGAGTTGTACTAAACTGCCTTTCTGACTCTAAATCTATGATTTTGTGATTTAGGTGATGAGTTTTTCTGGCCACAGCAACTCATGAAGATAGAGGGAATAACCATAATGATGAAATCATATAACTTTTGAAATACTGACGTACCACACAGCACAGGAAAGGACTGGGGGGTTTCTGGTAACTAATTTTAGGAAACTTGTTTGCCTAGATGAAAGCACTCTAGGCTTTTGGCCAGAGGTTCCCATACTATGATTTCCCAACGATACTTCTTTGGTGGGGGAGATGGCAAAGTTTTCCTAAGTGATGCCCAATAGCCACTCCATTCAATTCAACAATTTTTTTTAAAGTGATCATTCTGTGCCAGGTACTGGGCTACAGAATACAATAGCAGAAATAAAACATTCCCTGTGCTCAAGGAGCTTTATGCTCTCTTGAGAGGAAACATGTAAACACATGAGGAAAATGCAAAATAAATACAAAGCAATTGAGGGGGGAAGCTAACAATTGGGAGGGATCAGGAAAAACCTCTGGAAGAAGATGGTGGTTAAACAAAGCCTTAAAGAAAGTTAATTCTAGCAGTGGAAGGGGAAGGAAGAACATTTCAAACATGGGATGGTCATCCATAGCCTGTGCAAACACGTGGAAACAGAAGATTATTGGTATGAACAACAAGTATGCAGATCTGAAGTGTTGGGGGGCTTGAGGTGGGGAGGTAGTGTATAATAAGCCTGGAAAAGTAGGCTGGAGACAGATGGTGAAGGGATTTAATCCCAAACAAAGGGGTTTATATTTTATCCTAGAAATAATAATGGAGGCAACCAAGCTTCTTGAGTAGGGAAGCGACATGTTCAAACATGTGCTTTAGGAATATCAATTTAACCACTGGGTGGAGGATAGATTAGAGAAAAGAGAGGTTTGAGACGAAGAAACCAGTTAGGTAGCTACTGAAGCAGTCCACTCAAGAAGTGATAAGGGCTTGAACTAGGGTGGTAGCTATGTGAGGGGAGAGAAGCGGAAAGGTGAAAAAAGAGTTGTGGAGACAGAAACGATAGATCTTGGCAGGTGATTTGATATGGAGGGGCATAGCAGGTTGAGTGAGAGTGAAGAGTTGAAGACGACTCCTAGATTTCAAAACTAGCAGATGGAAGAATGGTGGTACGGAAATTTGGAAGTAAAGAGAAGGGGTTTAGGGAGAAAGATAATGAGTTATATTCTGGACATGTTAAGTTTGAGATTCCTATGGGACATCCAGATGGAGATTTACAGCAAGAAGTTGGAAACCCTGTCAAATTGGACCTTAGGAGAGAAATGAGGGCTAGATATATAGATTTGAAATTCATCTTAAGAGGAATGAGAGTCGAATCCATAGAAGCTGATGCTATGACCAGGGGAGAGTATGTAAATAGAAAAAAAAAAGAGGAATAGACTCCAATCCTCAAGGGAGGACAAGGATGATGATCCTGCAAAGGAGACCGAGAAGGCACTCCCAGATAAACACACACATACACATACACACACACACACACACACACACACACACACACACACACACACACACACACACACACA